>NW_028270176.1:58411439-58715814 GCF_037043375.1 Chiloscyllium plagiosum
GAATTAGAGTCGTTGCAGTGTGGAAACAGGCCCTTCAGCCAAACAAGTCCATACCGATCCTCTGAAGAGTAAACCAACCAGACCCATTCTCCTATTTTATATTTACCCCTGGCTAATGCACCTAACCTACATATCCCTGAACATTACAATTCACCTAATCTGCACATTTTTTGGTTTGTGGGAGGGAACCAAAGCACCCAGAAGAAACCCACAGGGAGAATGTGCAAGTTGCACATAGACAGTCGCCAGAGGATGGAATCGAACCTGGGTCCCTAGCACTGTGAGGCAGCAGCACTAACCACTGAGCCATGGTACTGCTTCACGGAATATATTTAGGAGTTTTGAAAAAAATTACAAGAGGTGTGACACCATGGACAGACACTCAGAGGAATGAGAATATTAAAATGGAAGTGTTACTACATCAGAAACCAGAGTATGTGAAGGGGTGATGGGTGAATGGGTCTCGGTGTGAACTGGGGGTAGACAGAAGAAATGCATTGCAGATATCGCAGCTGAAAACTGGGAATTCATGTGGTACTGTAGATCACAGCTGGACAGAAGGAGCATTGTATTGAATCACAATCTGTAACTGTTTGCCCAGTTTAATCCCTCAGTTTATCATCCCCGTTTTTAAATAGATATTTTTATTAGAAATTTAACATTTTTACAAGTTTACAAAAATAAACAAAACTCTCAAGTACAAACATTGATATACAATTAAATCTTAAATAAATAATGACCAAAATTCAACAAAAGAGAAATACCGAGAAAAAAAACAACTACTAATCTAACCTACAACTAACCCGAGTGTATAATTAAGTCTCTTACATTATTCAAATAAGAAAAAGGAAAAAAAAAACAATGGTAACACAGAAATTGGGTAGCGAGATACATGCTCGGAATGTGTTAACATCAAATGTAACAAAACCCATATTCATGCGGGATTCCTCTCGCAAGGGGCCCCGGACGAGCCAGGTTTGTAATCTTAATTAAATAAAAGTCCTTGTTAGGATAGCCTAAATATTTGTATTTATGTAATTCAAGAATGGCTGCCATATTTTATGAAATAATTCGGTCTTTCGGTGCACCATATTTGTAAGGATGTCAAGGGCAATACGTTCCATAATCAATCTGTGCCGATATGAAATGTCCAGGGGGGCCCTCAGCCACCCAGTTGACCAAAATATTTTTCCTTGCACAGAAAGAGAGAATAGAAAATAATCTCTTCCCGTGCATATCCAGGGAGGGGAAGTTTGAAAAGCCCAAAAGGAGAGATACAGGGTCCAGTTTAATTTCCGTTCCTAAAATTTCTCTCAGGGTACTTGCTACTTTAGTCCAGTATCTACGGATCTTATGACAGATCCATAGGCAATGTACAAGAGCGCCCACCTCTATTGTACATTTGGGATACATTGGAGATGCTCCTGCCTTAAATGTTGCCAATCAATCCGCTGCTATATGGGCCTTATGAAGTATCTTCAGCTGGGTAGCTTGAGTTCTGTTGCAGATGGTGATTCTTCTGGCGTTTTCCCAAATGTCCTTCCACATTTCTATAGAGATCTCTAGTCCAAAATCCTGATCCCATGTCTTAAGAAGATTGTCCATATCTCCCGATACTTCATCATGTAGTAAATGATAAATAGTACTGACGGAAGATACCCCCATTGGTCGTAGTACTCTATATTCTCTATCTAATAACATAGTCTTCTTCTGTATATAATCTCGAATTTGGAAGTATCAAAAGAGGTCTCCATTCGGTAATCCTAATTCCTGACACAGCTGTTCAAAAGACATCATGATCCCATCTTTAAATAGGTCCCCTAGACATAAGATACCCCTGGATCTCCAGAGTTTAAAAGTGGCATCTGTAAACCCCGGGTGAATTCCCCATGCTCCCACTATCGGAACATAGGGGGATGTCTTATGTGAGTTGCCCTCATTTTGCCCGATTATATTCCAAGCTTCAATTGTGTTTAGTATTATAGGGTTTTTACAGTGATCTGTAATGATTTTCCTCTTGTCTGAAAATAAAAGGTTAATAAATGGGTATTTTACTTGAGAAGCCTCGATGTCCAGCCAGATTGATTGCGGGTCAGACAAGACCCAATCAGCTATGTAACTTAATAGGGAACTTAACTGATATTTCCTAAAATCTGGGAAGTCCAATCCTCCCCTTGCCTGTGGAAGCTATAGCTTCTTCAGCTTAATGAGGGGCCGTCTATGATTCCAGATAAAGGTATCCAACCAGCCATATAATTTACGTAGTGCCAGCCTCGGCAGCATCACCGGAAGCATTTTCAAAGGGTATAGGAGACCAGACAGGACATTCATTTTAATTAGTGCTATTCAACCTAGCCAGGAAATTGGAAGGTCTCCCCATCGCTGGAGGTCCTGCCTTATCCTTTCCTGTAAATGCACAAAGTTAGCCTTGTATAACTGACCAAATACTGGGGTAATAAAAATGCCTAAATATAAGAAACACTCCAGGGACCAACGAAAGGGAAAGTGGGATCAGTCCACTAAGTGGGGTATCATAGCTAGGCCACCCATTGGTATAGCATCCGATTTTGAGAAATTAATTTTATGGCCTGAGAATGCGCTAAATATATTAATAACTCGGATTAAGCGAGATACGGACCTCAGAAGATTACTGAGGAATAGAAGAATATCATCTGCATAAAGGGTAATTTTATGTTTACCTGTACCTATCCTCGGGGCCGTTATATTAGGACCAGCCCGTATAGCATCTGCTCGTGGTTCAATTATTAGCATAAATAACAATGGCGAGAGAAGACATCCCTGACGGCAGCCCCTACCCACACTGCAGCTATCCGAACCTAATCCATTGGTAACCACAACTGCTTTGGGATCACTATACAATGTTGAGACCCATTTGGTAAACACCTTTCCAACGCCAAACCTTTCCAATGTGTAAAACAAATAGGACCATTCAACCCTATTGAATGCCTTTTCCGCATCTAATGAGACTACTACTCCTCGTATCTTTCCCTGATCGCAGGCTTGAATCATATTCAAAACCCTTCTAATATTATTGGATGATCTACGGCCCTTAATAAACCACGTCTGATCCTCCTTTATGATATGTGGCAGTACCCTTTCTAGTCTCAGTGCTAACGTTTTAGAAAGGATTTTAAAATCTACATTTAGCAAGGATATTGGTCTGTATGCCGTACAATCTTCTGGATCCTTTCCTTTTTCAAGGATAAGAGAGTATTTGCCTCTTTCAACGAATTCGGGATACAGCCCTGACTATATGCACAGTTATACATGTCCATAAGTAGACCCGCCAATATTCCTGTAAATTCTTTATAGAATTCAGCTTGAAAACCATCTGGGCCAGGTGTCTTACCGCTCTGAAGTTGCCTGATTGCGTCAAGTATTTCTTGGACTGTTAGGGGAGCATTTAAGACCGATACCTGTTCCGGAGTTAGGCACGGAAAGGTCAAATTTAAAAAAAAATGATTGCATCCTCCTCGTCCTGTCTTCACAATTCTGCGATTTATATAAATCAGAATAAAATTTTCTAAAGATTGCATTAATCCTTTTATGATCATGAGTCAAAATACCCGTACTTTTCTTGATAGATGTAATAGTTTGAGGGGCCTTTTTTTCTTTGCAAGAAATGCTAAATATCTACCCGGTTTGTCGCCAAATTCATATAACCTTTGTTTTGCAAATAATATTTCTTTCTTAGCCATTTGGGTAAGCGTGGTGTTTAGAGCTGTCCTAAAGGCCGTAATCCTTTGCAATTTGATAATATAAGGTCTATAAGCGTATGCTGTTTCAGCTGCTTTTAAGCGAGCTTCGAGCAGATGCTGTTGTTCTCCCTTTACTTTTTTCTGTGTCCCTGAGTAGGAGATGATCAAAACTCATGCGTAAGCTTTGATGGTCTCCCACATCATTAATGGGTTGCTAGTCGCACCTAAATTAATTTCTAAAAAAGTTTTAAATTCTTGAGAGAAGTACTTTACAAATTTACTATCTTTCATCAGGAAGGTGTCCATACGCCAATGCGGAGGGGATGTCCCGTTGTTCCTCGCCTTGATTTCCATATATACAGCAGCGTGGTCGGAAATTGCTATACTACCTATTTTACAGGATGATATGGAATTTAAAAAAAAAAACGAGGGGGCAAAAAACATATCAATTCTGGTATGACATTTATGTGGATTGGAGTAAAAAGAAAAATCTCCGCCCTGTGGATGAAGACATCTCCATACATCTACTAATCCTAATTCTTTGTTCAGATCCATCAATTGTCTAGATCTGGGAGATACTCCTGCAGTACTCTTGGGAATCCTATCTATTTCCGGATCCATCATACAATTAAAGTCTCCCCCTATAATTGTATGACGGGCACCAAGAGCCATCAATTTTGAAAAGGCTTCCTTTATAAATTTAATGGGGTGTGCCGGGGGGCAGTACAAATTTAAAATCCCATATTCCTCTCCATTTATAAGGGCTTTAATCAAAATATATCGTCCAGATTCGTCTTTTATCTGATTGAGGATTTTGAAAGGGAAATTCTTCCGAACAAGTATAACAGCTCCCCTGCTTTTTGAGCTAAAAGAAGAAAAAAAGGCCTGATCAAATCCACCCTGTTCTTTATCCAACAGGTGTGTCTCCTGTAGGAGAGCTATATCAACTCTTTCTTTCTTAAGATTTGATAATATTTTCTTCCTTTTGACTGGGGAATTACTCCGCTTGACATTCCAGGTGCACCACTTAACCAACTGATCAACCATAATCATCCTGGCAAATCCGAGACCCCTCGGGCGTGGAAACCCTATCCAGAATATCCCGAACATAGAGCATACAAAATTCACGGAAATAAATGGCTCTCTGATACACTCACAACAATATAATAAAAACTATTTCTAAATAATTAAAAAAACGTATTTAAATGAAGAGTTTCCCCCTTGTTCCCAGGGGGTGTCACTTCCTCTCCAAAGGTCCATCGTATCCTCTCCCAACCAAGCCCCACCCTTGACCCAGGCGCTCCTCAATAGGATGAGGAGAATTCAGATATAACACAAAGCTAGAGTTAACAGTGAGTACCCTACCTCCCCCCCCCCCCCCCACCCCACCTCACACACACACACAGACCAACACCTGGATATATTTGGTAATGTTAATACCACGTATAAACATATATAACTATAAAATTACAACCTCAACAAATAATAATTAAATAGAATAATACAAAATAACAAGGGAACACAACCCCACTCCTAGAGACAGAGGTAAAATAGAATAAGGTAACTATCTCCCCCCACCAACATTAACTAAACATACATACACACACATACATACCCACATACATACATACATAGAATAATAAAAAAAAACAACCCGGGGGGGGGGAGAAAAAAATCGTTAAATAGAGAACAAGTAAATAAATCCCTCTCCCCACCCCAAGATAATATGAAACAATACTGTAAGAAAAAAGAAAGAAAATGGGGGGATATAAACCGGAGTGGAGGAAAGGCAAACCAACATCCATTGTCTCCTACAATTTATCTAAGAGAGTCCAAGAATTCCTCAGACTTTTCTGGCGATCTGAAGTTATACACGGATCCTTCATCGTTAAAGCGTAGTGTCGCCGGGTTGTGTAAGGAGTACTGAATTTTTAAGTCCCTTAAACAATTCTTCGCCTCATCGAGTGCTTTCCCCTTTCGGACCAGAGCTGGGGAAACGTCCTGGAATAACATGATCTTGGATCCTTTTTATAGATCATGGCTTGGGAATGTTTTCCAAGATTTCTAGAAGCTTCTAGGAGTATCTGCCTCTCCCTATAGCTCTGCAGCCGGAACAGGATCGGGCGTGGGCGCTGGTTAGAGCTGGGCTCACATATTGCCACCCGGTAGGCCCATTCTACCCTTACCTGGCCTGATCCAGTTTCCAGATTTAAAAGCTGTGGCAGCCACTGCTCGAGAAACGCTGTAAGCTGGCCTTCCTCTTCCCGTTCAGGAAGACCCAGCAAACGAATATTTCTTCAATGTGATTCTCTCAGGTCCGGACTCGCTGTTCGAGAGTCCGGATCTGTTCCACGGCCGATTGCGCTGTAGTATCGGAGGTCGCGGCCTTTAGCTCAATCCCTCCGACTCGGCGCTCGATTTCTTTAATGTCTCGGTCGTGCTTTTGTTTGGCCGAGAGTGAGTCCCAGCGGCTCCCGGATTCTTCAATGAAAGCGTCGAGTTTAGAGATGATTTCCACAAGGCTTGTCACCGTAGGTTACTCCCCCGGGACGGCTGTGGACGCCTCTGCTGCAGCTGGAGAGGGTGGGGGAGGGGGTCCGGCTTGCTGAGAGCTGCGGGCTCCCTTCCCTTTGGTCATTTTTCCTAAAGATTAGATTGTTTAAATTTAATACTAAGCAACTAATTAAATTAAACAGCTAATTTAAATGATTTGGTGAGTGTGGTGGGGGTGATTGACCCACTTTACCCAAGTCTTGGGAGGAGCACTCTAGACTCAGACTTGCTGGGTCGCCGCCATCTTGGATCGCCGTGTTAAATTAATTCTGAAGTTCTCTGACCCACAGTAACAAGTTTTGGTGCCTGGAGAGATAAGCTGGTCCAGTGAAGGGCACAGTCGACAATTAACCATGATCTCTTCTTATTTTCTGACATGCAGCGACATCGAAATATCTGTTCAAACAAACAGATTCCTCATATTAATATCAGCACACTTCATACTGGCAGGCCACTGTGTTCAGTACCCTCTCGTTTTGGTTGTTCTTAGCTGTACTGGGATTAGTCTCCCACTCCCCCTCAGTCACTGGACCTGTGGACCTACTGCTGTGGTTCCACACACCCCTCCCCCACCGCCACCACACACTAGTTTAAACCCTCGTAAAGGACACCAGCAAAACTGCCGGCCAGGAGATTGCTGCCAGTTCAAGTCCATCCCGTCCATCTTGTCTATATCCTACCAACCCGGGAATCCCAATGATCCACATATCGGAGATTGTTATCAGTTCATGTGCATCCTGTCCTTCATGTGTGCATCCTACTGACCCGTGAATCCCAATAATCCACATATCGTAAATTGCTGCCAGTTCAGGTTCATTCCGTTCTTTTTGTGTATTTCCTACCGACTCGGGAATCCCCATGATCCACATATCGGAAGTGCTTCCTCCCAGACCAGCATTTTGATCGTGTATTTAACTGTGCTACCTTCCTATTCCTAACCTCACTCGCACGTGACATATTCTAATGTCTCCAAAATTCAAATATCCTTTCAGCACAACTCCATCAAGGCCTTTTCTTTAAATTAGACAGACTTGATAATAAATACTTAAGTGTGACGTCAGGAAAGTGAGACCACTGAATCAGTCCAATGACTACCCGACCTGATATCTATCCCCGCCACCAAACCTGTTTGACAAGACATACATATGGACCATCTAGTTGCAGATGGACGAGGATAAACAGAAGATTAGGAAATGTCAGAGCAGATGGATGCAATTCAGCCTGTTTACTCAGCTTTGCTATTCAACTGGATTCTAGTTATTCTATTCCTTTCAATGGCAGAGTCGTTACCCAGCATCCCCAGCGGGACAGAAAGTTCCCAGTGTCGTTGCGTGCACAGTCCTGCGAAGGGAGTATCCAGTGCCAGACAATGGCGTAGGGGAAGTCCCAGGGGTGGCACAAGGAAAAGCTGCATGTAGTGATGATGGACTGAGGGAACTGAGAGAGATGGAATGGACATCCTGGAACACTGCACTCAGACAAGTGGTCGGGCAAGATTCCTAAACACCAGAGGAACCCGCGAACCACAGCTGCTTTTACAAAAAAAACCTGTCACATTTGCTGCATTTCTCCATCGAACAAAAGCAAAAATATTGTAGATGGTAGAAATCTGAAGTAAACACAGGGACGTACTGTGGAGAGAGAAAATAGTTAATGTTCCCAATCCAGACATAGGAAGAATGTACAAAGTCCACACAGGCAGGGCCCAGAGATTGGAAATGAACCCAAGTCCCTAGCACTGTGAGGCAGCATTGCTGTGTCACCATGCTGCCCACTGATGGATAATTTGGGATAGTATAGTTAAAAAACATAGATACTGCTCTCTGTGATCGGGATTAAGAGTCCTGAAGGTTGTGTTGCCTACATGGTGCTTGGGTTTGTGATATATCATTTGGGTTGCAGAACTTGGAGCGGGAGGGGAATGATCCAGTGGTCAGGGTCCGTGTAGGTACCAACGGCTGCACAAACAAATGACAATGAGAAGAGCGACGGGTAATACAGGACTGAACTATTATATCGGAATGCGTTCACTATATTGAATAACGTAAATGAGCTTGTGACTCATCCATAGTGGGCATTATTTGACATCGCTGCAAGAGGATCAGGATTGGGAGCTGAATATTCAAGGATATTCATCCTGTCGAAAAGATAGGCAGTTGGGCAGAGAGATAGAGTTGTCTCAGTATTAAGAATGGAATTGAATCAATAATCAACAATGAGAAATGAAATAAGGTAGAATCTGTGTCGGTAGAATTGAGGAATCAAAAAGGTGAAAAAATGCAGTTGGAGTTTTATACAGGGAGCTGGGGTGTAAGATACACCAGGATCTAGAAAGATCTGTAGGAAAGGTAAAGTTAAAGTGGCCATGTGGGAGTTTACTTTACAGATGGACTGGGAATTCAGATTGATAGTGGTTGGCAAGAAAGGGAATTTGTGGAATGTTTACGAGATGGCTTTTTGGAGCAGCTTGTGCAGGCAGACTAGATGAGGGGAGCTTAACCTGACTGTGATCATAATATGATTGAATTTACTCTGCAATTTCAGATGGAGAAGTTAGAATCAGAAGTAACGGTATTACCGCTGAATAAAAGCAATTACACAGACAAGAGTGAGGAGCTGGGTAGAATTGAGTGGGAGACGGACCCAGCAGGAAAGACAGTACAACGGCAATGGCAAGAGATTTTTGGAGTAATTCAGGATACAGCAGAGATTTATCCTAAGGGAAAAGTGGCTTGTATAGGGAGTACGGGACAACCATAGCTGACGAGGGAAGTCAGGTATAGCATAAAAGCAAAAGAGAAATGATATAATGGGACAAAGCGCAGAGGGAAACCTGAGGATTGGAAAGCTTACAAAGACAAAACAGAGGGCAAACAAAATAAAATAAGGAGGGAGATTATTAAATATGGGGGTAAGCTATCCAGTAATGTAAAGGAAGACTATAACAGTTTTTTTCGATATGAAAAGTGCAAAAGAGCGGCAAAAGTGAACATTGGACTGCTGGGAAAGGATGCTGGAGAGATAGCAGTGGGGAACGAGAAAATGGCCAAGGAACTGAATAATTACTTTGCATCAACTTTCATGGTGGAAGGCACAAGTAATACCTTAAACATTCAAGAGACTGACGGGCCAGAGCTGAGTATGATGGCCCCCACCATGGAGAACATGCTAGAAAAAAATGTAATGGCCCGAAGATGTTAAATAACCTTGACCAGATGGACTACATCCCAGTATTATACGGGAGATAGCTGAAGAGGGAGTGGAGGCAATCGTGGAGATCTTTCAGCAATCACTAGAGTAGGGAACGATCCTAGAGCACTGGAAGTGACACCCCTTTTTAACAAGGGAATAAGGAAAAAAACAAAAACAAAAAAAAACATCATGAATAGTTTAACCTCTGTCGTGGGTAAGATCCTGAATCCATTGTGAAAGATGAGATTTCTGAATACGTGAAAGTGTTTGGTAAAATAGGGCAAAATCGGCATGATTTCATCAAGGGAAGTTAATGCCTGACAAATCTATTGGAGTTCTTTGAAGAGGAAATGAGCAGGCTCGAACAAGCACAGACAATGGATGTTATCCACCTGGAATTCAAGAAGGTCTTTGACAAGGTGTCACACAGGAGATTACTGAGTATGATAAGGGTCCGTGGTGTTAGAGGCAAGGTGGTGGCATGGATAGAAGCTTGTCTGGCTGGAAGAAAGCAGAGAGTGGGGATAAAAGATTACTTCTCAGGATGGCAGCCAGTGACAAGTGGTGATCCAGAATGCTCAGTGATTGAATCATAACTTTTTACTTGTTACATTAACAATCTAGAGGAGGGAATTGAGGACACTCTGGCTAGGTTTGCAGACAATACAAAGACAGGCAGATTGACGGGTCGTATCTCCTTCTCAAATATACTCAATGACTTTCCCCCACAGCCTTCTGTGGCAATAAATTTCAAAGATTCACCATTCTACGGTTAAATAACTTTCTCCTTATCACTGTTCTAAAAAGTGTTCCCTTTCATCTAAGGCTTGACCTCAGATTCTAATCCAACGGAAACATATTATCAACATCCACTCTCTCTAGATCGTTCAGTATTCTGTCTATTACAAATACATTCCCTCTCATCCTTTCAAACTTTATCAAGTATAGACCCAGAGTACTCAAACATTCCTCATGCAATAAGCTTTTCATTCCTATGACCATTCTCGTGAAAATCTTCTGAACACGCTCCAGGACCAGTACATCCTTCCTGAGGTATGGAGCTCAAAAATGAGCACAATACTCCAAATGTGGTCTGACCAGAGCCGTATACATTTAGTTCTTATGTTCAATTCTTCTCGCAGTAAATGCTCCCAATCATAATTGCAATTGCCCTCCAAACTACTGCCTCAACCTGCAAGCTGACCTTGAGAGTATCCTGCACTAGAACTCCCAAGTCCCTTTGCACTTCAGATTTCTGAATTTTCTCGCCATTTAGAAAATAGACCATGCCTCTATTCTTCGTGTCAAAGTTCATGACTTCACACTTTCGAACGATGGAATGCATCTGACTATCTCTTTACTGTCCAAATCCTTGTTCAGCCTCTCCACTTCGTCAATACGACCCGTCAATCTGCCTGTCTTTGTATTGTCTGCAAACCTAGCCAGAGTGTCCTCAATTCCCTCCTCTAGATTGTTAATGTAACAAGTAAAAAGTTATGATTCAATCACTGAGCATTCTGGATCGCCACTTGTCACTGGCTGCCATCCTGAGAAGTAATCTTTTATCCCCACTCTCTGCTTTCTTCCAGCCAGACAAGCTTCTATCCATGCCACCACCTTGCCTCTAACACCACGGACCCTTATCATACTCAGTAATCTCCTGTGTGACACCTTGTCAAAGACCTTCTTGAATTCCAGGTGGATAACATCCATTGTCTGTGCTTGTTCGAGCCTGCTCATTTCCTCTTCAAAGAACTCCAATAGATTTGTCAGGCATTAACTTCCCTTGATGAAATCATGCCGATTTTGCCCTATTTTACCAAACACTTTCACGTATTCAGAAATCTCATCTTTCACAATGGATTCAGGATCTTACCCACGACAGAGGTTAAACTATTCATGATGGGTTTTTTTTTGTTTTTTTCCTTATTCCATTGTTAAAAAGGGGTGTCACTTCCAGTGCTCTAGGATCGTTCCCTACTCTAGTGATTGCTGAAAGATCTCCACGATTGCCTCCACTCCCTCTTCAGCTATCCCCCGTATAATACTGGGATGTAGTCCATCTGGTCAAGGTTAGTTAACATCTTCGGGCCATTACATTTTTGTCTAGCATGTTCTCCATGGTGGGGGCCATCATACTCAGCTCTGGCCCGTCAGTCTCTTGAATGTTTAAGGTATTACTTGTGCCTTCCACCATGAAAGTTGATGCAAAGTAATTATTCAGTTCCTTGGCCATTTTCTCGTTCCCCACTGCTATCTCTCCAGCATCCTTTCCCAGCAGTCCAATGTTCACTTTTGCCGCTCTTTTGCACTTTTCATATCGAAAAAAACTGTTATAGTCTTCCTTTACATTACTGGATAGCTTACCCCCATATTTAATAATCTCCCTCCTTATTTTATTTTGTTTGCCCTCTGTTTTGTCTTTGTAAGCTTTCCAATCCTCAGGTTTCCCTCTGCGCTTTGTCCCATTATATCATTTCTCTTTTGCTTTTATGCTATACCTGACTTCCCTCGTCAGCTATGGTTGTCCCGTACTCCCTATACAAGCCACTTTTCCCTTAGGATAAATCTCTGCTGTATCCTGAATTACTCCAAAAATCTCTTGCCATTGCCGTTGTACTGTCTTTCCTGCTGGGCCCTGTCTCCCAGTCAATTCTACACAGCTCCTCACTCTTGTCTGTGTATTTGCCTTTATTCAGCTGTAATACCGTTACTTCTGATTCTAACTTCTCCATCTGAAATTGCAGAGTAAATTCAATCATATTATGATCACAGTCAGGTTAAGCTCCCCTCATCTAGTCTGCCTGCACAAGCTGCTCCAAAAAGCCATCTCGTAAACATTCCACAAATTCCCTTTCTTGCCAACCACTATCAATCTGAATTCCCAGTCCATCTGTAAAGTAAAATCCCACATGACCACTGTAACTTTACCTTTCCTACAGATCTTTCTAGATCCTGGTGTATCTTACACCCCAGCTCCCTGTATAAAACTCCAACTGCATTTTTTCACCTTTTTGATTCCTCAATTCTACCGACACAGATTCTACCTTATTTCATTTCTCATTGTTGATTATTGATTCAATTCCATTCTTAATACTGAGACAACTCTATCTCTCTGCCCAACTGCCTATCTTTTCGACAGGATGAATATCCTTGAATATTCAGCTCCCAATTCTGATCCTCTTGCAGCGATGTCAAATAATGCCCACTATGGATGAGTCACAAGCTCATTTACGTTATTTAATATAGTGAACGCATTCCGATATAATAGTTCAGTCCTGTATTACCCGTCGCTCTTCTCATTGTCATTTGTTTGTACAGCCGTTGGTACCTACACGGACCCTGACCACTGGATCATTCCCCTCCCGCTCCAAGGTCTGCAACCCAAATGATATATCACAAACCCAAGCACCATGTAGGCAACACAACCTTCAGGACTCTTAATCCCGATCACAGAGAGCAGTATCTATGTTTTTTAACTATACTATCCCAAATTATCCATCACTGGGCAGCATGGTGACACAGCAATGCTGCCTCACAGTGCTAGGGACTTGGGTTCATTTCCAATCTCTGGGCCCTGCCTGTGTGGACTTTGTACATTCTTCCTATGTCTGGATTGGGAACATTAACCCTTTTCTCTCTCCACAGTACGTCCCTGTGTTTACTTCAGATTTCTACCATCTACAGTATTTTTGCTTTTGTTCGATGGAGAAATGCAGCAAATGTGACAGGTTTTTTTGTAAAAGCAGCTGTGGTTCGCGGGTTCCTCTGGTGTTTAGGAATCTTGCCCGACCACTTGTCTGAGTGCAGTGTTCCAGGATGCCCATTCCATCTCTCTCAGTTCCCTCAGTCCATCATCACTACATGCAACTTTTCCTTGTGCCACCCCTGGGACTTCCCCTACGCCATTGCCTGGCACTGGATATTCCCTTCGCAGGACTGTGCACGCAACGACACTGGGAACTTTCTGACCCGCTGGGGATGCTGGGTAACGACTCTGCCATTGAAAGGAATAGAATAACTAGAATCCAGTTGAATAGCAAAGCTGAGTAAACAGGCTGAATTACATCCATCTGCTCTGACATTTTCTAATCTTCTGTTTATCCTCGTCCATCTGCAACTAGATGGTCCATATGTATGCCTTGTCAAACAGGTTTGGTGGCGGGGATAGATATCAGGTCGGGTAGTCATTGGACTGATTCAGTGGTCTCACTTTCCTGACGTCACACTTAAGTTTTTATTATCAAGTCTATCCAGTTTAACGAAAAGGCCTTGATGGAGTTGTGCTGAAAGGATATTTGAATTTTGGAGACATTAGAATACGTCACGTGCGAGTGAGGTTAGGAATAGGAAGGTAGCACAGTTAAATACACGATCAAAATGCTGGTCTGGGAGGAAGCACTTCCGATATGTGGATCATTGGGATTCCCGAGTCGGTAGGAAATACACAAAAAGAACGGAATGAACCTGAACTGACAGCAATTTACGATATGTGGATTATTGGGATTCACGGGTCAATAGGATACACATATGAAGGACAGGATGCACATGAACTGATAACAATCTCCGATATGTGGATCATTGGGATTCCCGGGTTGGTAGGATATAGACAAGATGGACGGGATGGACTTGAACTGGCAGCAATCTCCTGGCAGGCAGGTTTGCTAGTGTCCTTTACGAGGGTTTAAACTAGTGTGTGGCGGCGGTGGGGGAGGGGTGTGTGGAACCACAGCAGTAGGTCCACAGGTACAGTGACTGAGGGGGAGTGGGAGACTAATCCCAGTACAACTAAGAACAACCAAAACCAGAGGGTACTGAACACAGTGGCCTGCCAGTCTGAAGTGTGCTGATTTTAATATGAGGAATCTGTTTGTTTGAACAGATATTTCGATGTCGCTGCATGTCAGAAAATAGGAAGAGATCATGGTTAATTGTCCACTGTGCCCTTCACTGGACCAGCTTGTCTCTCCAGGCACCAAAACTTGTTACTGTGGGTCAGAGAACTTCAGAATTAATATAACACGGGGATCCAAGATGGCGGCGACCCAGCAAGTCTGAGTCTATAGTGCTCCTCCCAAGACTTGGATAAAGTGGGTCACCCCCACCACACTCACCAAATCATTTAAATTAGCTGTTTAATTTAATTAGTTGCTTAGTATTAAATTTAAACAATCTAATCTTTAGGAAAAATGACCAAAGGGAAGGGAGCCCGCAGCTCTCAGCAAGCAGGACCCCCTCCCCCACCCTCTCCAGCTGCAGCAGAGGCGTCCACAGCCGTCCTGGGGAACTTACCTACGGTGACAAGCCTTGTGGAAATCATCTCTAAACTCGACGCTTTCATTGAAGAATCCGGAAGTCGCTGGGCCTCACTCTCGGCCAAACAAAAGCACGACCGAGACATTAAAGAAATCGAGCGCCGAGTCGGAGGGACGGAGCTAAAGGCCGCGACCTCCGAAACTACAGCGCAATCGGCCGTGGAACAGATCCGGACTCTCGAACAGCGAGTCTGGACCTGAGAGAATAACATTGAAGAAATATTCGTTTGCTGGGTCTTCCCGAACGGGATGAGGAAGGCCAGCTTACAGCGTTTCTCGAGCAGTGGCTGCCACAGCTTTTAAATCTGGAAACTGGATCAGGCCAGGTAAGGGTAGAATGGGCCTACCGGGTGGCAATATGTGAGCCCAGCTCTAACCAGCGCCCACGCCCGATCCTGTTCCGGCTGCAGAGCTATAGGGAGAGGCAGATACTCCTAGAAGCTTCTAGAAATCTTGGAAAACATTCCCAAGCCATGATCGATAAAGGATCCAAGATCATGTTATTCCAGGACGTTTCCCCAGCTCTGGTCCGAAAGGGGAAAGCACTCGATGAGGCGAAGAACTGTTTAAGGGACTTAAATATTCAGTACTCAGTACACAACCCAGCGACACTACGCTTTAGCCATGAAGGATCCGAGTATAACTTCAGATCGCCAGAAAAGTCTGAGGAATTCTTGGACTCTCTTAGATAAATTGTAAGAGATAATGGATGTTGGTTTGCCTTTCCTCCACTCCGGTTTATATCCCCCCTTTTTTTTCTTTTTTCTTACATTATTGTTTCATATTATCTTGGGGTGGGGAGAGGGATTTATTTACTTGTTCTCTATTTAACGATTTTTTTCTCCCCCCCCCGGGTTGTTTTTTTTTATTATTCTCTGTATGTATGTATGTGGGTATGTATGTGTGTGTATGTATGTTTAGTTAATGTTGGTGGGGGGAGATAGTTACCTTATTCTATTTTACCTCTGTCTCTAGGAGCGGGGTCGTTTTCCCTTGTTATTTTGTATTATTCTATTTAATTATTATTTGTTGAGGTTGTAATTTTATAGTTATATATGTTTATACATGGTATTAACATTACCAAATATATCCAGGTGTTGGTCTGTGTGTGTGTGTGAGGTGGGGTGGGGGGGGGGAGGTAGGGTACTCACTGTTAACTCTAGCTTTGTGTTATATCTGAATTCTCCTCATCCTATTGAGGAGCGCCTGGGTCAAGGGTGGGGCTTGGTTGGGAGAGGATACGATGGACCTTTGGAGAGGAAGTGACACCCCCTGGGAACAAGGGGGAAACTCTTCATTTAAATACGTTTTATTTTCTTTTATTATTTAGAAATAGTTTTTATTATATTGTTGTGAGTGTATCAGAGAGCCATTTATTTCTGTGAATTTTGTATGCTCTATGTTCGGGATATTCTGGATAGGGTTTCCCCTCCCGAGGGGTCTCGGATTTGCCCGGATGATTATGGTTGATCAGTTGGTTAAGTGGTGCACCTGGAATGTCAAGCGGAGCAATTCCTCAGTCAAAAGGAAGACAATATTATCAAATCTTAAGAAAGAAAGAGTTGATATAGCTCTCCTACAGGAGACACACCTGTTGGAAAAAGAACAGGGTGGATTTGATCAGGCCTTTTTTTCTTCTTTTAGCTCAAAAAGCAGGGGAGCTGTTATTCTTGTTCGGAAGAATTTCCCTTTCAAAATCCTCAATCAGATAAAAGACGAATCTGGACGATATATTTTGATTAAAGCCCTTATAAATGGAGAGGAATATGGGATTTTAAATTTGTACTGCCCCCCGGCACACCCCATTAAATTTATAAAGGAAGCCTTTTCAAAATTGATGGCTCTTGGTGCCCGTCATACAATTATAAGGGGAGACTTTAATTGTATGATGGATCTGGAAATAGATAGGATTCCCAAGAGTACTGCAGGAGTGTCTCCCAGATCTAGACAATTGGTGGATCTGTACAAAGAATTAGGATTAGTAGATGTATGGAGATGTCTTCATCCACGGGGTGGAGATTTTTCTTTTTACTCCAATCCACATAAATGTCATACCAGAATTGATATGTTTTTTGCCCCCTCGTTTTTTTTTAAATTCCATATCATCCTGTAAAATAGGTAGTATAGCAATTTCCGACCACGCTGCTGTATATATGGAAATCAAGGCGAGGAACAACGGGACATCCCCTCCGCATTGGCGTATGGACACCTTCCTGATGAAAGATAGTAAATTTGTAAAGTACTTCTCTCAAGAATTTAAAACTTTTTTAGAAATTAATTTAGGTGCGACTAGCAACCCATTAATGATGTGGGAGACCATCAAAGCTTACGCATGAGTTTTGATCATCTCCTACTCAGGGACACAGAAAAAAGTAAAGGGAGAACAACAGCATCGGCTCGAAGCTCGCTTAAATGCAGCTGAAACAGCATACGCTTATAGACCTTATATTATCAAATTGCAAAGGATTACGGCCTTTCGGACAGCTCTAAGCACCACGCTTACCCAAATGGCTAAGAAAGAAATATTATTTGCAAAACAAAGGTTATATGAATTTGGCGACAAACCGGGTGGATATTTAGCATTTCTTGCAAAGAAAAAAAGGCCCCTCAAACTATTACATCTATCAAGAAAAGTACGGGTATTTTGACTCATGATCATAAAAGGATTAATGCAATCTTTAGAAAATTTTATTCTGATTTATATAAATCGCAGGATTGTGAAGACAGGACGAGGAGGATGCAATCATTTTTTTTTAAATTTGACCTTTCCGGGCTTAACTCCGGAACAGGTATCGATCTTAAATGCTCCCCTAACAGTTCAAGAAATACTTGACGCAATCAGGCAACTTCAGAGCGGTAAGGCACCTGGTCCAGATGGTTTTCAAGCTGAATTCTATAAATAATTTACAGGAATATTGGCGGGTCTACTTATGGACATGTATAACTGTGCATATAGTCAGGGCTGTATCCCGCCTTCGTTGAAAGAGGCAAATACTCTCTTATCCTTGAAAAAGGAAAGGATCCAGAAGATTGTACGTCATACAGACCAATATCCTTGCTAAATGTAGATTTTAAAATCCTTTCTAAAACGTTAGCACTGAGACTAGAAAAGGTATTGCCACATATCATAAAGGAGGATCAGACGTGATTTATTAAGGGCCGTAGATCATCCAATAATATTAGAAGGGTTTTGAATATGATTCAAGCCTGCTATCAGGGAAAGATACCAGGACTAGTAGTCTCATTAGACGCGGAAAAGGCATTCAATAGGGTTGAATGGTCCTATTTGTTTTACACATTGGAAAGGTTTGGCGTTGGAAAGGTGTGTACCAAATGGGTCTCAACATTGTATAGTGATCCCAAAGCAGTTGTGGTTATCAATGGATTAGGTTCGGATAGCTTCAGTGTGGATAGGGGCTGCCGTCAGGGATGTCCTCTCTCGCTATTGTTATTTATGCTAATAATTGAACCACGAGCAGATGCTATACGGGCTGGTCCTAATATAACGGCCCCGAGGATAGGTACAGGTAAACATAAAATTACCCTTTATGCAGATGATGTTCTTCTATTCCTCAGTAATCCTCTGAGGTCCGTACCTCGCTTAATCCAAGTTATTAATATATTTAGCGCATTCTCAGGCCATAAAATTAATTTCTCAAAATCGGAGGCTATACCAATGGGTGGCCTAGCTATGATACCCCACTTAGTGGACTGATCCCACTTTCCCTTTCGTTGGTCCCTGGAGGATTTCTTATATTTAGGCATTTTTATTACCCCAGTATTTGGTCAGTTATACAAGGCTAACTTTGTGCATTTACTGGAAAGGATAAGGCAGGACCTCCAGCGATGGGGAGACCTTCCAATTTCCTGGCTAGGTAGAATAGCACTAATTAAAATGAATGTCCTGTCTGGTCTCCTATACCCTTTGAAAATGCTTCCGGTGATGCTGCCGAGGCTGGCACTACGTAAATTATATGGCTGGTTGGATACTTTTATCTGGAATCATAGATGGCCCCTCATTAAGCTGAAGAAGCTATAGCTTCCACAGGCAAGGGGAGGATTGGACTTCCCAGATTTTAGGAAATATCAGTTAAGTTCCCTATTAAGTTACATAGCTGATTGGGTCTTGTCTGACCCGCAATCAATCTGGCTGGACATCGAGGCTTCTCAAGTAAAATACCCATTTATTAACCTTTTATTTTCAGACAAGAGGAAAATCATTACAGATCACTGTAAAAACCCTATAATACTAAACACAATTGAAGCTTGGAATATAATCGGGCAAAATGAGGGCAACTCACATAAGACATCCCCCTATGTTCCGAGAGTGGGAGCATGGGGAATTCACCCGGGGTTTACAGATGCCACTTTTAAACTCTGGAGATCCAGGGGTATCTTATGTCTCGGGGACCTATTTAAAGATGGGGTCCTGATGTCTTTTGAACAGCTGTGTCAGAAATTAGGATTACCGAATGGAGACCTCTTTTGATACTTCCAAATTCGAGATTATATACAGAAGAAGACTATGTTATTAGATAGAGAATATAGAGTACTACGACCAATGGGGGTATCTTCCGTCAGTACTATTTATCATTTACTACATGATGAAGTATCGGGAGATATGGACAATCTTCTTAAGACATGGGATCAGGATTTGGGACTAGAGATCTCTATAGAAATGTGGAAGGACATTTGGGAAAACGCCAGAAGAATCACCATCTGCAACAGAACTCAAGCTACCCAGCTGAAGATACTTCATAAGGCCCATATAGCAGCGGATTGATTGGCAACATTTAAGGCAGGAGCATCTCCAATGTGTCCCAAATGTAAAATAGAGGTGGGCGCTCTTGTACATTGCCGATGGACCTGTCATAAGATCCGTAGATACTGGACTAAAGTAGCAAGTACCCTGAGAGAAATTTTAGGAACGGAAATTAAACTGGACCCTGTATCTCTCCTTTTGGGCTTTTCAAACTTACCCTCCCTGGATATGCACGGGAAGAGATTATTTTCTATTCTCTCTTTCTGTGCAAGGAAAAATATTTTGGTCAACTGGGTGGCTGAGGGCCCCCCTGGACATTTCATATCGGCACAGATTGATTATGGAACGTATTGCCCTTGACATCCTTACAAATATGGTGCACCGAAAGACCGAATTATTTCATAAAATATGGCAGCCATTCTTGAATTACATAAATACAAATATTTAGGCTATCCTAACAAGGACTTTTATTTAATTAAGATTACAAACCTGGCTCGTCCGGGGCCCCTTGCGAGAGGAATCCCGCATGAATATGGGTTTTGTTACATTTGATGTTAACACATTCCGAGCATGTATCTCGCTACCCAATTTCTGTGTTACCATTGTTTTTTTTTTCCTTTTTCTTATTTGAATAATGTAAGAGACTTAATTATACACTCGGGTTAGTTGTAGGTTAGATTAGTAGTTTTTTTTTTCTCGGTATTTTTCTTTTGTTGAATTTTGGTCATTATTTATTTAAGATGTAATTGTATATCAATGTTTGTACTTGAGAGTTTTGTTTATTTTTGTAAACTTGTAAAAATGTTAAATTTCTAATAAAAATATCTATTTAAAAACGGGGATGATAAACTGAGGGATTAAACTGGGCAAACAGTACAGATTGTGATTCAATACAATGCTCCTTCTGTCCAGCTGTGATCTACAGTACCACATGAATTCCCAGTTTTCAGCTGCGATATCTGCAATGCATTTCTTCTGTCTACCCCCAGTTCACACCGAGACCCATTCACTCATCACCCCTTCACCTACTCTGGTTTCTGAAGTATTAACACTTCCATTTTAATATTCTCATTCCTCTGAGTGTCTGTCCATGGTGTCACACCTCTTGTAATTTTTTTCAAAACTCCTAAATATATTCCGTGAAGCAGTACCATGGCTCAGTGGTTAGTGCTGCTGCCTCACAGTGCTAGGGACCCAGGTTCGATTCCATCCTCTGGCGACTGTCTATGTGGAACTTGCACATTCTACCTGTGGGTTTCTTCTGGGTGCTTTGGTTCCCTCCCACAAACCAAAAATGTGCAGATTAGGTGAATTGCAATGTTCAGGGATATGTAGGTTAGGTGCATTAGCCAGGGGTAAATATAAAATAGGAGAATGGGTCTGGTTGGTTTACTCTTCAGAGGATCGGTATGGACTTGTTTGGCTGAAGGGCCTGTTTCCACACTGCAACGACTCTAATTCTAACATTCATCTGAATGATTTCCCTTCCATTTTTACCAATTTCTGTTTTTAAATTGAATGTGCTTCCCTCTGTTTCTTTCCAAGGCTTTCATTAAGAACTCTGAAGCGTCAATGATTCCAGTCTTATGTAGTTTCAGAACCAATGTATTTGTGCACCTTGTGTTATTTTTCACTTCCAAGTGCATGGCACTCCATGTGGGTCAGGACATTTGAGCAGTTTTGACACACATCTTTGAACATGTTCAAAACCAGAAATTTCTGGAGAAACTCAGCATATCTGGCAGCATCTGTGGAGACAAAGAAACAGAGATAGCGTTTCAGGTCCAGAGTGGCCCTTGTTCAGAACTGAAAAGGGCTCCTTATTGCCTTGGCAAAAGTGGACGAGGGATGATGGGAAACAGAGCATGTGGAAGTGCAATGGCACAGAGGAATGGGCTTTTAATTGTGGTGAAAGAGGAACAGATGTAAAATGGTTGTAAATTAAAGTGTACATGGGAGAAATGGGTTGCCTCCCTTGAGTGCAGAATCAAAAAGATACAGACGAGATCATTGGGAGGCCAAGATCATTGTTCGGCCAGGAAGCAGAATGCATGAAAAATGGAGAACAGCAATAATGGGGTCAGACTGCGAATTTGGAATTGTATATTAACAACTACAGGCTGTAACACATTAAAGTGTAAAGTGATATGTTACTCGAGCTTGAATAGTGCTTCATTGGAACATTGCAGCAGCTCAGGACTGAAATGCTAGGATGGGAACAAGGCAGATTATTGAAATGGGAAGAAATGAGAGGGTCAGGGTTATTCCTACAGACAGAGTGAAAGTGTTCCTCAAAGCAGTCTCTGTTTGGTCTCCCCAATGTAAAGGAGACTGCATTGTGACAGGAGACCGGATTGAAAGAGTAAAAATAAAATACTACTTCACCTGGGAGATGTGATTGGGACCTTGGACAGTGAGGAGGGAAGAGGTGAATGGGCTCGTGTTGTAGCTTCTGTAATTGCATGGGAAGGTGTCATGGGGGAGTGGGGAAGTTTTCGGGTTGATGGAGGGTTTCGCAGAGGGAATGGTCTCTGTGAAATGCTGACAGTGGACGCGAGTGGAAGATGTGTTTGATGTTGCTGTCCTGCTGGAGGTGGTGGAAGTGGCGGAAGATGAGTCAGTGAATATGGATTCTAATGCAGTAGGAAGCGACGACAAGGGGAGATCTTTAATTGTTCTGGGAAGGAGGGAATGGAGTGAGGGCAGAAGCGTGGGAGATAGGGCAGTCACATGAAGGCCCTGTCCACCGTAGTTAGGGGATTTCTGGTTTGAAGGAAAAGGAGGTCACGTCAGAGAAAGCTCACTGGAATGTGGCATCATCAAACAGAAACAACAGAGATGGAGAAACTGGGAGAATGCAATAAGCCTACGCTGATCATGTGTTTAGCTACATGCAGAAGATCCCCCTGAATTATTTAAAAGAACCATGTATTTAAATTGAGGATTTCTGTCTCACATCTGGTTTGAAGCGAGATGTGGATATAGATTGAGGGGAAGGTCCGTGCTTATATGTCGGCAGACATTCAAGCAGATATCCCATAATGCTCAGCAATTATTGTTTCTTTCAAAAATAAGGACTCCATAAGAAGATGAAGTACCCATGGTTGACAAAGGTTGGCAAGGATACTATTGACGAGCATTAGTGTAGGGCCAGAATTAGGATGTTTATTCTCGTGACCATAAGCAGATGCTGGGCATGACTTTAAGTTGTGCTTCCTGAATTATCCCCAGAAATCCCTGCCATTGCTGCTCCATTCTCTTCGCTGCTCCTCTCCCCTTCCTGATTCCAGGTTCTCTCTCTCAAATTACTGAGTACATTCTCTGACATTATGATGCCTCCCCACTTCACTTGAAACTCTTTGATTGAGTCTACTTTCCCTGCACTAGCATCAAGCTGTGTTTTGTGCTGCCATTTTGCCTCTAGTCTCAGTTGGCTCGGCCTCACCATTCATGCTGCTTTACACCTCCCACTCACATCTCATTCTGGAAAGTTTCCTTCTTGGAGTAAACCTTATTGAAAACACCTCTCCCCCTTTGCACTGAATTCACACTGTGATCCAAATTTCAAAAGGTATACTCAGACTTCATCTCACCCTGCTAAAGGCAAACGCACGCTGTCCGTGTGGTCTAAGAATTCCCTTTCTTACATAGATCTGATCAGAAATACGTTTTTACTGGAGAGATCATCACCCCCTTTAGACAAAGAAAGTCAGGTTTTGACTTCCTAGAAAGAGTTTCATGCTGCCTTAGTATTGTAACATGGAGAAAAACAAATCACACTATGAAGTTTTGCTCTGAGTGTTGTTTACCTTTCGTTTTGAATATCGTTTCAATTTTGCAGTGCTTACCTTTAAATGCTTGTTCTTGAAGTTATTATCAGATGGAGTGTAGGAGGTTGAGGGGTGGCATTATAGAAGTTTATAAAATCATGAGAGGCATGGATACGATGAATAGCCAAGGTGTTTTCCATAGGATAGGCAAGTCCAAACATAGAGGATATTGCTTTAAGGTGAAACGCGGAAGATTAAAATGGGACGAAGCAGCTACGTTTTCACATAGAGGGGGATGTGTTTATGGAAAGAGCTGTCAGAGGAAGAATGGTAAATCCAAGTACAGCTACAACATTTAAAAGGCGTTTGTACAAACATCGGAATCGGAAATGTTTAGAGACACATGGAAAAAATGCAATCAGATGGGACTAGTTTACTTTGGAAAACCTGGCCAGCATGGTCAGGTTGGACCAAAGGGTCTGGTTGTGCGCGATATACCCGTATGAATCGTGAAAGCGAAGTATGGGAGGAAAAGATATAATGTAAGCAAATTAGCAAGAAATATAAAAACAAGCATCACAAACTTTTCTGTGTACATAAACAATGTTCAAGATGACTGTGTGACCTTAGGTAGAAATGATATCAGGAACGCATACTGAGTCCATTTGGAGAGTGTGACTGAGGAACAGGCTATAGGAAATAGGCAGATAATTTACACCAGTATTTTACATCATTCCTCACAGGGAAAGGCACTGTAAGTATATCAATGATACAAACAAAACTGTAATAGGAGGGAAGTCCTTGAACCGTCTCGAACAGAAGGAACAAGGTTTCTAACAATCAGATAAGAACAAAGGTAGACAGATCAGCAACAATTCTTAGTTGGTTTGAAAAGAAGTGGTCATAGTCTTGGGATCATTGCACCCTCTCTATCAGACATTAATTCTGCTGTTTGTTAATGTAAGCAGTAAGTGCAGTAGTTTTAATGCATTGTCGTCAGATTCAGGTACATAGGTTTTTGACCCTGGCATGTTCTCCCACACGCTTCACTGTACCATAGATCAGCGTCATGGTAATGTTAGACTGAGGGATTATCCCGGGGAAAATGTTACAGATTGTGGTTGAATATAGTTCTGGTTCTGTTGCTGCTGCTGCTACTGCTGCTGCTGCTATGATTTGCAGCATCACATGAATTCCCAGCATGAGCTGCAATATCTGCAATACAATTCTGCTGCCAGACCTCAGTTCACACTGGGACCCATTCACCCATCACCCCTATACTCCATGACCTATCCTGATTCCTGATGTGGGACCGCTTTTTTAAAAATTCTCGTCCTGTTAGGGTCCCTTCATGATGTCATGCCTCCAATTTTGCGTTCCTCAAACGCATTTAACATTTTCATCTGAATCGGAATCATTTCCCTTCCAGTCGTGCCATCATCTGTTGAAAGTGAATGTGTTTCTCTCCCTCACCATGATTCAGAACTCAGCTTTATGTCGTTTTAAAACAAATGAATTTGTGCACTTTGAGTTATTGTTCACTTCCCGGTGCATGGAACTGCATGTTGGACCGGGCTTTGAGCACTTTTGACACACGTGTTTGAAACTTGTTCAAGAACACTAAACAGGTCTGGCAGCATCTGTGAAGTGAAAGCAGAGATAATCTTTCGGGTCCTGTGACTGTTCTTCAAAGCTATTGGTGTCTGCAACAATTTTTGTTTTTGTTTCCTATTTCCAGTATCCACTGGTCTTTGCTATATTGAAAAAAAGTTCTGTGACCTTTCGCTTTTGAACGAACTCAGTTGGTCTGGCAACGTCTGCAGAGACAACGAAACAATGTTAAACTTTCAAGTCCAATGTAAAACTGCTTCAGAAAGGGTTGGAAAGTGAGCGTTTTACCAACTTGGTAGAGGTGGGAAAGAGTGTTTGGAGGCCCAGTGCAAAAGACAAATGGGCTTTAAATTGTTGTGAAAGAGACACAGATGTAAAATGGGTGAAAATTAATGTGCAAGTATTAGAAATGGATTTTCTTTCTGTTGAGTGCAAGATAACCAAGACACAATCATAGAGAGCCCAGGAGGGAAGGTTTATGATAAATGAAGAACAGCCATAATGGGGTCAGGTTGTGAATTTATGGAACTGAATATTAACCCCTACAAGCTGGAACGCACCAAAGTGTAAAGTGAAGTGTTACTCGAGCTTGGGTTGAACTTCATTGGAAAATTGCAGCTGTCTGCACTTTCTTAACATCCCTACAGTGTGGAAACAGGTCCTTTGGCCCAACGTGTCCATGCTGACCATCTAAATTGTATCCGAACGAAACCCATTCTCTACCCTATTACTATACTTTGGCCCATGACTATTGCACCTAACCTCACATTCATGAACAGTCTGTGCAATTTAGCATGGCCAATTCGCCTAACCTGCACATCTTTGAACTGTGGGAGGAAACCGGTGCACCCAGAGGAAATCCACGCAGTCAATGTGCTATCCCCACACAGGCAGTCACCCGAGGATGTAATGGAACTCACATCCTTGTTGCTGTGAAGCAGCACTGCAAACCACTAAGCCAGCGCACCTTCCAGGACTGAAATTGTATATGGCCACAAGACTATCGGAGCTGAAAAGAAGACATTCGGTCCATCGAGTCTGCTCCACCATTCAATTATGACTACAGATTTTCAACCCCATTTCCCTGCTATATCTCCGTAACCTTTGATCCAGTTGTCAATCAAAAACTTATCCGTCTCTGTTTTGAATATACTCAACGATCTGGTTTCCACAGCCTTCGGTGGTAAGGAATTCCAGTTTCACCACTCTTTGCTTAAAGAAGTTTCATCTTGTCTCCGTTTGAAAGGGTCTTCCGTTTGCTCTTAGCATGTGCCCTCAGGTCCTTGTCTCTCGTACCAGTGCAAACGTCCTCCCAATGTCCTCTCTGTCCATTCCATTCAGTATTCTGTGAGTTTCAATCAGATCCCTCCCCCAGCCTTCTAATCTCCATCGAATATAAACTAGAGCCCGCAAATGTTCCTCATGTGTTAAGCTTTTCATTTCTGGTGAACCTTCTCTCGAAACGCACCAAGTTGAATACATCCTTCCTAAGGAATGAGGTACAAAATGCTGGCGATGTTGTTTGACCAGAGACGTAGAAAGCGTCATAATCCTTACCTTTATACTATAGTACTCTTGAGATGGATGAGAACTTCATATTAGCCTTCTTAACTACTGACTCAACCTGCAAGTTTCTCTTAAGCGAATCCTGGACTTGGAATCTCCAGTCCCTTTACACTTCAGATTTCGGAATTTTCTTCCCATTTAGCAAATAGTCCATGCCTGCATTCTTCATAACAAAATGCATGACCTCGCACTCTCCCACATTGTATTTCATCTGCCACTCCTTTTCACACTCACCTGAACTTTCGAAATATTTCTGCAGTCTCCCTGCCTCCTGAATAATACACGGTCCTCCACTATCTTTGCATCATCTGCAAATGTAGCCAGAATGCCCTCAGTTCTGCCATCCAGATCATTAACCTCTAAAGTGAAATGTTGTGGAACTAACACTGACCCTTGTGGAACACTACTAGTCACCGGCTACTACGTTGAGAAGGACCATTTTATCTCCACTGTGCCTCCTGCCAGACAGCCAACCTTTTATCCATGTTAGTACCTGGCCAATTACACCACTGGCCCTTGTCTAACTCTGCAGCCTCCTGTGTGGTACATTATCAGATGCCTACTGCAAGTCCACATAGTTAACTCCCATTGGCTCTCCTTTATCTAACCTGCTTGTTACCTCTTCAAAGAATTCTCATTAGCTTCAGAGCAAGGTAGATTATTGTAATGGCGAACAATCAGAAGGTTGGGGTCATTCATTCAGAGTGGAGATGTTCCTCAAAGCAGTTTCTGATTGGCCTGCTAATGTGAAGGAGACTGCACTGTGAGCAGCAAAGACAGGAGACTGGATTGAAAGAGTACAAGTGAAATGCTGCTTCACTTGGAAGTTGGATTGGGGCCTTGGACTGTGAGGAAGGATGAGGTCAATGGGCAAGTGTTGCAGCTTCTGTAATTGCATAGGAATGGGCCATGGGGGGCAGTGTGGAAGTGTTCGGGTGGTGGAGGGTGTCACAGAGGGAATGGTCCCTGTGAAATACTGAGAGTGAACGGGAGGGGAAGATGTGTTTGATGGTGCTGTCCTGCTGGAGGTGGTGGAAGTGGCGGAGGACGATTCTGTGAATGCAGATTCTAGTGCAGTAGGAAGTGAGGACAAGGGGAGATATGTCATTGTTCTGGGAAGGAGGGGACGGAGTGAGGGCATAAATGAGGGAGACGGGACAGTCACAGCTGAAGGCTCAGTCCAGCAGAGTTAGAGGAATTCTTGTTTGAGAGAAAAGGTGGTCACGTAGGAAGCTTCCCACTGGAATGTGGCATCATCAAACAGAAATCACAGAGCCAGAGAAACTGGGAGAATGGAGTCACTCTCAGCTGATCATGTGCGCATCCACATACGGAGGTTCCCCCAAATGGTTGAAAAGAGCCAAGTATTTCAATTGCCGATTTATGTCTTATATTTGGTGTAAAACAGAATGTGAAACTAGACTCAGGTGAAGGTCAGTAGATGTGTGGGGAGATATTTAAAGCATATACTGCTTAATAACGCTCAGTAATGATGGTCTCTGTCAACAAGAAGATGATGTGAAGATGTGAAGACGAACCACCCATGATGCACAAAGGCTGTGAAGGATACTAATCACTCACAAACTGAAGAATTCAGATTGGCGAGCACTAGCGTCGGCCACATTTGGGAAGTTTATTTTTGGAACCAGAAGCAGATTGTATAAAACAAAATACAAAGAAAAATATTCCAAAACTGGCAAGAAATATAAAAAATAACTAACCGCAAGAGGTTTCCCCTATCGAATAAAACACATTTATGATGTGTGTGTGACCCTTGGAAGAAAGGCAGGAGTGTATATGTGGGACACTTGGAGGATGTGACTGGGAATTGGGTTTCAGGGAACAGGCAAAGAATTTAACACAGTAATTTACATCGTTCCTCACAGAGGAAGGCGCAAAATCGTTCAATAATATAAACAAAATTGTAGTCGGATGAAAGTTCTTGCACTGTCTCTAACAAAACGAACAAAGATTTCCTCAAACAGAAAAGATCAAGGGTAAACAGGTCATTAGCAATAGTAAACTGGTCTTAATAGAAGTGGTTACAGAGTGTTTTGGTGGCACTGTGTGAAATATTCTATAACTCTCTGGATTACAGGAGTGTTCCAGCGAAACTGGAGACCCACAAATATGGCACCTGTCTTCAAGAACAGAATGACTCTTCAAGTGTTTCGGTGCTCCCTCTGTCTGAACAGTGGAGCATATTTGAGAAGATTAATGGCCTCTTGATGCACTTTCATCCTGAGTGATTTAAAAAAAGTAAAACTCTGCTCCTTCCTCTGATGCCGAACATACTGGGATTTGCTAAAGTTGGGAATTATTTTGAAAATTATCTGGAACATTGTACAAATGACATCATCCAGAGATTTCTAGAAACAGCACTCATGAGAACATTTCATCACCATGTGGGGATATTGCACAGGTGACAGTGAGAGACGGTGCTGCATGCAGCAGTGAGAGTGATGGAGCCTTATTTGGTGGATAGGTGCTATTACAGATACACGGTGAGCGTGAGGGAGCAGAGAGAATACAGCCACCCTTATCCTAACAGATAGTTATTGATGCTTGTCCTATATTGCTGGAAATTTCTTCAGACCGCAGATACTGCACTAAGCTGGATGGTGAGCTCAGACCATGCTCGGTGGGACTGGTGGTGCGGCCCCTCTGGGAAGAGAATGGTTCCGCTCTGTACTAGCTCATTCACCAGGATCTCCATGCCCCTGTCGACAAGCTGTGGTGAAATTTCCCCTTATCTGCCATGCTCGGGTAGCTCCAAACTGAGAAAGCTCAACCGTATATCCATTGGCCTTTTCAAGATGGCAGCAGTGCCAGGGATCACGGAATATCCATGGGCATACGGACGATGGCGAGTACCTCCAGCCATGATGGGTGAGAGAATAGGGTTGGCATTGAATGAGAGCGACACCATGGAGTGGGGTGGGTAGTTAATGAGGTGAGTTCGATAAGATAGCACCAGGAAACTAGCTCTGCCTCGTGCAGACATTCCCTCTGTCACACTCAATGAAAATGGCACTGAGACAAATTATTGTTAGCTTCAGCCCAATGAGGCGAAGACTCTGCTGACTGTACTCCCATTTACAAATCTGCAGGACAAATGCTTATTCAAACCTCTCCATCATCTTAACTTACACCAATATCCTGTTCATCCATCATTCCTTGAAACAGTGCACTGTTGGACAGATAAGTAGTGGACTGGTGAGCTTTCACCAGTGTTCGATCCTGGACGGATTGCTGAGCAGTACATTAGTCTGGTCTACGCAATGCTTCATGCTGAGCAGGTATCTCGTCTGGGTGAATACGTCTGGGCTAGATCTGTGAGGTGGATTGAGTATCCGATATAATTCCTGACATAATTATCATTCCTCCAGCTCAGCCCATTCCGCTGGTAAATAGGAGGAGTTGTGTTTCAGATAGAATTTACTTGGTCAAAATATTCGACATTAAGCAAAACACAATTTATTCAAACACAAAAGACAACAAAAGGAAGATGAACTTGCAATAACGTAATTCTGTTGGTAAACCTAGCAGAATAATAGTTTATTTAACTACTATACAATAACTGTTCCAATATGGTATCATACAATAAGCACACAAATGTCAAAAAACAAATTCAGGAAACAGATTGTCTGACATGCAATTCTCCAATCCAGGAGGAAAGAACATCAAAAGACAGTTCCGAGAGTAATCACAGAGAGAGTGTGTAGCACCTGCGATAGTTTTCCTGCCTTCCAACCCTGCTGAAACCCGAGCAATAACTGGCAAAAGGTAAATCTAAGAATCCTGGTTCTGTGAGAGTTTGACCATCACTCCACAGGAACAAGCCGCAGCTTCAAGGACCACAAGGAAATGACTGTATCTACACCGTCTATGGCACTGTAAGTGTCTCTGAAAAATGCCTCAACCCACCTCAGCCGTTTAATGCTCGACAGATAAATGTCAAAGTTAAACATAAATAAATAAAACGAAAAGATGCAGCAGGCCTGGTGATCAGACACAAATGGCCTCGGGAGCTCAGCAATTCCTACCCTGCCAAAACACAGTAGAATCTTCGAACTTCTGAAGAAAAGCATTATCTCTCTCCTTCACCTCTACATTTACAGCTGGAGATATGCCATTAGCCCAATAATCAGTGATATCAAAATCCCACCCACACCAAGTATTATTGTGATATGTCAGAGTTCCCGTGAAAGGGGTTAATTGAAACTGTTTGTTCAGTGACTGTGATTAATACCAGTCTCCCTGGGCCTAACTGGGTCACTGGAGGGTTTCCCTCTTCCATTATTAGGGGCTTCTTTCAACCTGTTACGCCATGTATCAGGGGCAGCGTCATCCTCAACAGAACTTGGATCAGCAGCTACAGAGAAAGAGAGAGAGACCTGAATGTGAGAACATTAGAATGTTCCAACAATGGATCAGAATCTGAAAACATTAGACTGGAATATTCCAGCAATGGATCAGAATCTGAGATAATTAGACTGGAATGTTACAACAATGGGCAGGAGTTTATCTTGGGGTCTTTATTATCTTTCACGGGATTGGACACAGTTAGAATGGCGGATACGAGCCGGACTGATGATTATTCAAGCTGGGTACTATCCCATTCTCGCTATTGTTGGTGTTCCTGGTAAGCTTATCTCTGTCAATTCTATAAATGATGCTGACTGTTATTGTTATTCTGGTTAATTATATTTAACAAATACATAAACTTTCAGTCATAAACGTCACATCTTTTTCATGTATTTCCAACCTACTTACTCGTAAACATCTGAGAAGGAAAAAGACTGTTTGGAACCTTGAGTCTCCTTTTTACTGTGAGCTGTTTTATGTCTCCATATTCTCTCTGTCATCAAACCTGCTGACACCCACCAACATAATATCCCCAATCTCCAGCCCTGCCTGAGTTCTGTTGCTGACTTCGCCATCATCTACCCTTTAATTAACGACAGATTATGTGGCTCCAGTTCTCATCTGACTTCTCTTCCAGTTACAAAGAGTTTGATTACAAACTTGCTCTGTAGTTACTTCACAATAGGGACTCTGTATCAAAGTAATAACGTCACTGACCGTGTAACTCAGAGGCACAGGTTATGACTCGAAAAGCATTGCTTGAAATCTTACCAATGTTGATGACTAAATTTTAATTCCAGTGACAAAAATTGGAATGAAACCTAATTTCACTCATCGCAACCATAATCCATCAGAATTTCTTTTATTATTTTATAGGTAACCTTTCGTAAAGAAACCTAACATTTTTGCCCTATTTGGACTAAGAGTCCCGTCAGACCCACAGCAATGTGGTTGGCTCCATATTTCCTTGAAAAAATGGTCGCATAGTCAAGGGCAGTTAGGATGGACAACAAATGCTGCCCTTGCCAGTGATGCTGGCGTCCCGGGAACAAATAATATTAAAGGTGAAATAACCAAGGAAATGTGGATGCTGGAGAACTGAAATAAAATTCTCCACCGTCTGAAAGAATGTTGGAGAATCTCAGCAGGTATGGCAGTCTGTCGGGACTGAACGTTTCGAGTTCAGTGACACTATCAAAACTGAATGCAACTGGGAAATAATATTATTATATCAGGGATGGTTGGAAGGGAGAGCGGGAGATTTGTGGTGAGTGGATCATGTGCAGCAAGAGAGGGAGAAAGAGAGAGAGGGAGAGAAAAGAAAAGCAAGCAAAAGGATTGCTGATGATGGACTAGAAGGAAAATAGAATGGGAAGTTATTCTAACATTTCCCTTTTTCACATGTTCCTGAATATTATAGCTATTACGGGATGTTCCTGCTTAACGTGATTGACGTTCCCTCTGTCTGTCGTCTCTGAGTGTGGTGATCAATTCCTTCAGCAATACTTATAGTTGCTGAGATATAGAGAAACATAATGTTACATTGTCAACTGCTTCTTTGGAGAGAGGAACTGTTACTGTGTGACTGTGTGGAGATGTAACAGCTTTCTCAGCCAGGAAGAGAAACTGAGGAGACCGAGGCATTTTCAACACTGAATGGACACACTATGAGTGTGTAGAATTGACTTGCTGCTGTCACCTAGAAAGCCAGTGGAGGCTCTGTGGATGGTGTTCTCAGGATTCTGATGTCAGCTACTTGGTTCATTCAGGGAGCCCTGAGGGTCTGTGGACCCCACTCTGAATACTGCATTTACTGTGTGCCTGGGTCCATGGGAAACAAATGGAGCTGAGACTCCAAAGAAGGGAAGCTGTGTGAACAGGGAGGAGCAGGGCACTGTACTATACTCTCTGGGATTTTCAGGAACATTTGTCTAAGCTGCACCCATTCAGGTGTAAAGTGTAAAACCAGCTTGTCTCAAAATTGAGGTGGTCACTGAGCTGTATCCTCTCCTTCATTATAACCTGCAGTCTCACACCAGGGACAGGACTGTGCTGACACTCACGATGAAGTAAGCTGGATTGATCCTGGAACTTTGCAGGCAGTAGTGGGTAATATATCTACCATCTCCGAAGTGCAATCCTCCAATGTATTCACGAGCTGACTGAAATCATCTGCCAGCTGAGATGAATGCATTGGTTCCATCTCCACAGAGGAAGGTACAGAAACTAATTTCCAGAAATATTAGGGAACAGAGTGACTGGTAAAAATGGGAAACTGCTGGAAATCAGAATTACTGAAGAGTATGTTATTGAAAATCTAATTGAGTTGAAGTTTCATAAGTTGCTGCATCTGATGAGTTATATCCCAGAGTGATGGAGATGAGAACAGAGCTAATGAAAGTATTACTAATTATTCTTCAAAGCTAGTTAGATTCTGGAAAGGACGCTGCAGACTGGGAAACAACTATTGTAAACTTAAATATTTAAAACAGGATGGAGAGGGAAAACAGAATACTAAATAGCTTGATGTCAGCTGTGAGAACAAAATATTGGAACGTTTTATAAGCAACGTGACAAATAGTTACTTGGAGAATAATGACATGATTTGGTACGTTCAGCCTAGATTCAGGAAAGGGAAATGATCTTTGATAAACCTGTTTGTGGAGATTACCCGTTGTGACATCGAGAGTTGAGAACCAATGGGAGTGGAGTATTTGTATTTTTAGAAGACGCTTGACATGTTTGAGTACAGGAGAATGGGGAATGATAGAGTCCATGGGTAGGTAGGGGTGGAATGTATACCACATGGATTAAAAAATGGGTAATGGAGGTAGGAGAAGAGTAGTGTTTTTCTCTGTACTGAAGGATTGATGGGTGGCAGCAGGATCAGTGTTTGTACAATAGCTGTTCACAAGGTATAAAAATGATTCAGATGTGAACAACAAATACCATCATGTACATTTATATTTATTAAATGGTAGAGAGGTTGGTGAGTGCTTTTGTTGAAAAGGACCTGGATGTCTTTGGTCATAAGTCACTGACAGAATTCATACGGGGCAGGAAGTAAATGATATGTTGCCCTACGTGCAAAATTATTGAAGTACAAAAGTTAGACTATCTTTCCCACTGATCGTGATTTGTTGAGAGAGTATTTGGTGCATTGTGTAAAGGTTTGGTCTGCTTTATAAATAACGATCCTTTTGTCACTGAGAGAGTGCAAAGTAGTTTGACCAGACTAAACACTGGCATGATGTTACCATGAGGAGAGCATGCAGTAACTATGTGCTTAATCTGGAGCGCTGTGAGAGAATAAGAAGTTGAAGCTTGATGGGTCTGGCCAGAAACTCATTAGGTCCCAAACAGCTGAATGGGGTGAAAATGTCATATTTTTCATTGGATGTTTGATTCATGACATTTACATGCATCTGCAGAGCCCCCATGTTGATTGACAGCGAGGTACAGGCTCTGATTGAACTCTAAACACTTGAATGCACAGTTACTGTGTGACACTGCATTGAATGTCACCTTGTACACAATCCTGACAGCAGCCATATTACCTTCATTCTGAAACAGTTAGTTATTTCCCAACGGCTTCTGACCTCCACGGAGACTATGGGTCTGCCTTCTTGGAGATGGAAAAAAACTTGGAGAATGGCTAAAAAATGTTGGCTGCATTCCGACTGCCAGAAAACCATGTTAAAGTAACACATATGTACCATGAGTAATTAAGCCAGGTGGATCAATTTGGAGCAGTCTGTCTGTGTAGCCCCTGCTCCATTTGTTTATGATGTTGGAGCATCTCTGAGACTTTCCTGTTCCTGCGTTAGTGGCTTGACAAGCTGAATAACCTCTTCCTGTTCCTTTGTAAGTGACTCCGGGTGTGAAATGGTTCTTTCTGTTTGTATGTGACATGTGGAAGGAGCAGACTCCCACCTTTCTGTGCAACAGGCAACAGGGACTGAATGGGCTATCCCTCTTCTTGCCCAGTAGTTTTGATGGGATGAATGGCTTCCCACATTCTTGTGAAACCAGATTAAGGTGCTGAATGAACTCCTCCTTTTACTGTGGAAATGTGCTGTGCTGTTACATAAATGTTACCCAGACATTAACAGCACGATCTTGAATGTTGTCCAGGTCTTACTGCACATGGTCACAGACTGTTTCAAGAGCTGAAGAGGGATAACTTATTCTGAAAATTTTGTAAACTTCAGTGAATGCCCCCTCTTCTACTGGCAGGGTAGCTCAGTAGCTAACACTGCTGCCTCACAGCACCAGGGTCCCAGGATCGATTCCGGTCGTAGGCAACTGTCTGTGTGGAGTTTGCACATTCCCCACTTGTCTGCAGAGTTTCCCCCGAGTGCTCCGGTTTCCTCCTACAGTCCGAAGATGTGCAGGCCAGGTGAATTGGCAATCCTAAATTGTCCATTATGTTAGGCGCATTAGTCAGAGGGAATTGTGTCTGGGCGGGTTACACTTTGGAGGGTCGGTGTGGGCTGGCTGTGCCAAAGGGCCTGTTTCCACATTGTAGGGAATCCAATCTGCTCAGTTTAGACTCAATGGGCTGAATAGCCTCCTTCCACACTGGTGGGATTCTATGATGACAAACTGGAGATGCCTGGGCTAAAGAAGCGACGCTGGGGATCTCCTGGAGATGTTTCCCACGGCTGAGATGATTGATTCCCACCAATGATAACCATCTTCCCTTGTGCCATGAATGACTCCAAGCAGTGTAGACGTCATAATTAATTCTCATTAAGTGCGATCTTGTTCAGGCTCCTTGATGTCATCCTCAGTCAAATACTGCCTTGAGTTCAGGGCCAGTCTCTCTTACCTGAGCCCCTGCGTTGCCTCTTTTGTTCATATCAACAGGTCATGGTGTAGAAGCAGAGAACATTATCTTCAAACAGAGGGTCGTGAATGTCAGTATTTCTCTTACGCAGAGAGTTGGGGGAGTTAAATCACTGAAAGAGAACAGTGGTGACCCGCAGAGATCAGTCCTGAGACCTCTGCTCTTTGTTACTTTTATAGATGACTTGGATATGGGTTTTGAAGAGTGGGCTAGTAAGTCTGCCGATGACACAAAGGTGATTGGAGTGGTACAGAATGTGGAGGGATATTGTAGGTTGCAACGGAACATGGACAAGATGCAGAGCTGGGCTGAGAAGCGGCAGATGGAGTTCCAACTGAAGTAATTCAACTTGCAAGCTCGAAAGTCAATGTAGAATACATGGTTAAACGGAGAATTCTTGGCGGTGTGGAGGAACAGGGTGATCTTGGGGTCCGTGTCCACAGATCCCTCAAAGTTGCTACCCAAGTTGATCAGGTTGTTAAGAAGGCGTATGGTGTGTTGGCTATCATTTGCAAGGGGATTGAGTTTAAGAGCCACGAGGTTATGCTGCAGCTCGATAGAGCCCTGCTCTGACCGCACAGGGAATATTGTGTTCAGTTCTGGTCTCCTCATTATAGGAAGGATAAGAAGCTTTCGATAGGGTAAAGAGGATATTTACCAGGATGCTGCCTGGACTGAAGGGCATGTCTTATGAAGAAACCGTGAGGGAGCGAGGGCTTTTCTCACTGGAGGAAAAATAGATGAGAGGTAACTTGATAGGGGTGTACAAGATAATGGGAGGCATAGAGAGAGTGAATAGCCAGAAACATTTTCCCAGAAATGTCTGTCACGAGGTGGCATAATTTTAAGGTAATTGGAAGAAGGTTTAGGGGAGATATCAGAGGTATATTCTTTACACAGAGAGTGGTGGTTGTGTCGAATGCACTGCCAGTGGTGGTAGTAGAGTCAAATGCGTGAGGGAAACTTAAGAGACTCTTGGAAAGGCAGATGAAACAAAGTGAATGGAAGCATGAAGGTGAGTCTGATCTTAAAGTAGGACAAACGGTGCAACATCGAAGGCTGAAGGTCCTAACTGCATGCATTCATGTAAAACTCTGAGCTCAAAAACTGCATGAATTCATGTAAAACGCCGATATCTCACTTTTTCGATTAGAATCAGTCTAAACATCATGGCGTAGGCAGAGAACACAGCGGGGCAACACTTTCAACATATTGTCGAGCTATCATCATTGTTAACAGTTAACCTGAGATTGCAACTTTTTAAAGAAAAGTTTTCTGTTTTACATATGAAAGAAATGAAACTATCATGGTATTATAACAGATGAAAGGCTTAACAGACAATCAATTTTTCAATGTATAATTTTCAATGTATAAATCACACTGTAAATTTCTGCTATAAATTCTGTGTTAGGATTCAGCCCTCTACTATCGCCTGATGAAGGAGCGACGCTCCGAAAGTTAGCGTGCTTCCAATTAAACCTGTTGGACTATAACCTGGTGTTGTGTGATTTTTAACTTTGTACACCCCAGTCCCAACACTGGCATCTCCAAATCAGTCCTGTTCTTTGTTCTGTGTTCTATGGAAGTGCTCAAGAAGACTTGGACATTGAGGAAGATTTGAGACTTGGAGCAGGTCAGCCTTGATCTTAGTGAAGGCCAAGACAGGCTTGGGATGGGAATGACCTGCCTCTGTTTCTGATGTTCTCCCATTCAGTTATTGGAAAGTTAGTTGGTGTTATTTTCCTGGAAGGTATTTTATGTAATGTTGCAATCAGAGAGACCAGCTGATTTTATGAGCCATTGCTGGATGAGATTTGATATTCACAGTGAAGCTGGGTCTCAAACATGATCAACAAATGAAGCACAAGTTACAGAGAGGGGGAGCTCTGTAAAAAGAGATGAGCGACCTCTTTCATACCCAAACTGGGCCTTCCAATTACATTTTCCAAATGTCCCAAACCGTGGTGGACAGTTTTGAGGGACGAAATGGTCTCCTCTGTCTCTGTGCACCATGCTATAACAGTAAGTGGACTCCAACTGCTCCTGTCTAGCAGGTTAGAGGGGTTGAATGGAACACAGAAACATGGGACTGAGGAGCAGGAGTGGGTCATTACAGAAGTTGAGCCTTCTCCACCAAGCATTAAGATTGTGGCTGATCAGATTGCGGTCTCAGCCTCATCTTCCTGTCTGTCCCCCTTTGTCCGTGATTGACTTCTCTGTCAAATCTTTAACTAACTCAGCTGTGAATATTTGTAATCAGAGAGGCACCACAAACATCTGGCGAAGAGAATTCCCATTCGAATGGCCCTTTTAGAATTTTTCCTCATATCGCTGTGAGAATAAGAGAGTCAGACAGAGTGGAAACAGATCCTTTTGTCCAAATTGTCCACGCCAATCAAGCATCTTAATCAGATCTCGTCCCACTTGCCACATCATCCTGAACCAGTCCTACTTATGTACCTTTTACAGATACCAGATGTACCAGATACAGTTTAAACGTGTAATTGTACCCACTTTCACCACTTCCTCTGACAGTACACCCACCAGCCTCTGTATGAAAAAGTTTCACCTCAGGTCCCTTCTAAGTCTTTGTCCTGTCACCTTTACCCTATGCCATCTAGTTCTGGGAAAAAGATCTTGCCCATTCAGACTATCCATGCCTCTCAGGACTTTTCTAAACCTCTATCATGTCACCATTGAGCCTCTGACAGGCCAGGGGAAAAAGCCCCATCCTGTTCATCATCTCCCTGTAGCTCAAACCCTCAGGTTCCAGAAAATCTCGTAAACCTTTTATGAAGCCTTTCAAGCTTAACAACATCCATCCTTTAGCAGAGTCAACTGACATGTATGCAGTATTCTTAAAGTGGCCTCACATACGTCCTGTACAAGCGCAACATGCTATCCCAACTCCTGTACTCAATGTTCTGACCGATTAAGGCAAGCATGCCAACCACGTTCCTCAGCACTCTACCGACCTAAACTCCACTTTCAAGGAACTATGAATCTTCGCCCGTAGGTCTCTTTGTTCAGCAACATTCCCCAGGGCACTACCCCGCTTTAACTTACCAAAATGCAAAACCTCACAAATATATAATTAAATTCCATCTGCCAGTTCTTGGTTTATTGATGGTCAAGGATCCCTTTATATTCTGAGATAATCTTCTTCACTGTCCACTGCACCAATTTGGTGATGTTATCTGTAAACTTACTAACTATGCCTCCGATAATCGCATCAAAGTTGTTTATAGCCATGATGAAAAGTAGTGAGCTCAGCACTGATTCTTCAGCACACCGCTGGCCACAGGTCTTCAGTCTGGAAAACATTCTATAACCTTCAATCCAATTTTGTATCCAATTGGTTAGCTTTTCCTAGATTACATATAACCTAATTTTAGTAATCTGTCTACGATGGGGAACCTTATTAAATGCCTTGCTGAAGTCTGTGTAAACAATGTACACCACAGTGTCTTCTTCAATCTTCTTTGCCACCTCTTCATAATACTTAATCGCATTAATTAGACATGATTTCCATCACACAAATCCATATTGACTACCCCTAATCACTCCTTGTCTTTCTAGATACATGTAAATCCTATCCCTCAGAATCCCATCCAACGAACTCCTCGACACTGACGTTGGCTGATTGAGTCGATAATTCCATGTGTTTTTTTTTTATTGCTCCCTTTTCTAGCCCCAAGCTTCCAGTGGCCACAAAAAATAAAATACAACTAGGTTGGTGATGTCGCCTAATGATATAGTTTTCAGAGTGTGTCAGGGTCAGTGTTAGGAACAAGTCAGGCACATTTCTTTAATCTACTAAACCAACACGTTTATGACAAAACAAAGTTGCTCAAACTATGATGGAAAGAGGAATGACGAGAAGATATTGCAAATACGTACAATGATATTTCCCTTTGAAAAATACTGAGAAACACACACACACACACACACACGCACATACATAAACAGGCACACACATGCACGCACACACAGACACAGACACTTATTGTCGATAACAAACTGAAAAGCAAAATATCTGCAAAGTTAACTTGAAAGAACATTGTCCAAAAATGATTCGAACTAATGATCAAAGGAAACATGAGAGTTTGATCCAAATGCTGTTCTATTTGTAGAGTCATCAAGTCCTACAGCATGGAGAGAGGCAGAGAGGCCCTTTGGCCCAAACTCGTCCATGCTGACCCAAATATCCAACCACACTAACCTCATTTCCCAGCACTTGGCCCATAGCATTCTTGTCCTTCCCTGTCCATGTACTTGCCCAAATGCCCATTAAATATCGTTAATACAAATGCTTCAACCACTTCCCTTGGCAGCCCATTCCCTTTGTGTACTACTCTCTGTGTCCAGCAGTTTCCACCAGTTTCCCTTTTATTCTTTCCCCTCTCACCTTAAACTAATGCCCACTCCTCCTCGATTCCCCAACTCTAGGAAAAAAAAACTGGATCCATTTTCCCTATCCATGTAAACTTCTATAAGATCCCTCTCAGTCTTCTATTCTCTAAAGAAAAAAGTCCTCCCTTGTCCAACTTCTCCCTATAATTCATACTGTTGAGTTCTGGCAACATTTTTGTAAATTCGCTCTGCACACATTCCAAATTAAAAATATCCTTCCGATAATAAATCATCCATGGTATGTGATATTGGAATGTGCATCATGGGTGAAGGGCAGAATAGATTTTGTCCCTGTGTCATTGAACTGTGTTGAAAAAACCAAGGGTGGCATGGTGGTTCAGTGGCTAGTACTGCTGCCTCATAGTGCCATGGATCCGAATTTGTTTCCAGCTTCGGGTGACTCTCTGTGTGAAGTTTGCACATTCTCACTGTGATTGTGTGGGTTTCCTCTGGGTGCACCATTTTCCTTCCACAATTCAAACATGTATAGGTCAGGTGAATTGGCCATGCTAAGTTACCCATAGTGTTATGTGTAAATACAGGTGTGATCTTGTTGGGCCAAATAGCCTGTTTCCATACTGAATCTTGTCAAAAAAAACTATTTCTAAACAAACCTTATCTTTCCAAATACATGTGTATCACATCCCTCAGAGACTTCTCAAGTAACCTACCGACCACAGAAGTTAGGTTTCCTAGTCTATAGATCCCAGATTTTTCTTTGATTCCCTTTTTGAATAATGGCACAACCTTTGCTAATCTCCAATATTCTGGAACTTAAACAGTAGCTAACGATGATGCAAAAATACCAGCCAGGGTCCCTGTAGTTTCTTCTGTAGTCTCTTGCAGTGTTCTTGGATGCACCTGTTTAGGACCAGGAGATTTATTCACCTTTATACATTCTAAAGCATACAACACGTCTTTTCCTGTGATATTGACTCACCCCAAGATAACGCTACTACCTTTGTTAACCTCCCTAGTCTTCATGTTTTTCTCCACGGTAAAGGCAGACGAGAAATATTCATTAAGAATCTCGCAAATCTCCTACGGTTCTCGGCATGCATGTCCACTTTGGACTTTGAGGGGTCATATTCTCATTTATTTATTCTTTTTACTTTAATATATTTAAAGAAACTCTTTGAATTCACCCTAATCTTCTCAGCCAAAACAATCGTGTGCCCCCCTTTCGCACTCCTGATTTCCTCCTTTAGTAAAGTACTGTATCCCCTGTACACCTCCAGGTATTCCCTCGATCCCAGCTGCCTGGACCTGAGCCACGCCTCCTTTTTGCTGGTCAAAGCTCCAATATCTCCTGACATCGGAGGTTCCCTCTTCCTACCAACCTTGCATTTTACCCTCACAGGAACATATAGACCTTGAACTGTAGACATGTCACTTTTAAAGGCCTCCCACTTGCTGGAGGTCCCTTCGCCTCCAACAAACGCCTCCAACCAACCCCTCCAAGCTGCTGTCTAATTCCACCAAAATTCACCTTGCCCCAAGTTTGAACTTGAACATGTGGAACAGTTTTGTCCTTCTCCATAACTATTTAAAAATTAATAGAGCTATGGTCACTGGTCCCAGAGTGCTCCCCCACTGTCACCTCAGTCACCTGTCCTGCCCTAGAACTTAGAGTAGGTCAAGTTTCGTCCCGTCCTTAATTCTATGTCATGTTAGGAAAATTAAAATCTCCTACTAATGCAATCCTATTGGCCCTGCAAGTCTCCCCAGTCTGTCTCCATATTTTTGTTCCCCTAATTCCTCATTTATTATTTGGGGGCCTATAGTACAATCCAAATACTATCACCATTCCCTTCTTATTTCTTAGCTCCCCAGACAATTCCTCACAGGATGATCCATCAGTTATTTTATCTCTGATTACTGCTGTGATATTCGCCTTAATCAAAAATGAAACTCCTGGTCCCCTCTTTCCACCATCTCTGTCCCACATAAAGCACCTGTACCCTGGTACATTAAGCTGCCAGTGCTGTCCCTCTCTTAGCCATGTTTCAGTAATGGCTATAATATCCCAGTCCCACGCACCGATCAATGCCCTGAGTTCATCGGCCTTACCTGTCAGCCATCTTGCATTGAAACAGTTGCAATTTAATCGAACAGGCATTCTTTGCTCCCTGTCGTTGTCTAGCCTGACTTGTCTCTTCATTTTACTGTTTCTGATTACTGTATCTCCTTCCAGCCTCGCACCTGCCTCCCTGCTGTTGAGCATCCCACCCCTCCCCAACCCCAGCCAATCTAGTTGAAACCCTCTTGCAGCAGTTGCAAATCTGCCTGCTAGGATATTGGTCCCATTCCAGTTCAGGTACAACCCGTCCTTCCTGAACAAGTCACCTTGCCCCACAAAAGAACCCAGTGATCCAAAAATCTCTGCCCCCTGCACCAATTCTTTAGCCACCCCTTCATCTGCCATATTCTCTTGTTCTTACCCTCACTAGCACGGAGCAGTGGAAGTAAACTGAATATTACCACTGTCATGGTCCTTTATGTTATCCTTTTCCCTAACTCTCTACAATCACTATGTTGGATGTCATCACGATTTCTACCTGTGTCACTGTTCTTTGTACCAATGTGCAAAATGAATTCTGGCTGCTTCCTGCCGCGCCCCCCACCCCCACCCGCACCACTGGTGAGAACTTTCTGCCGCCGCTCTCAGACATCCAGAACCCTGGCATGTGGGAGGCTACACACCATTCCGGATTCCCATTTGCAACCACAGAATCTCCTGTCTGTTCCCCTCACTATCGAGTCGGATAATTACTTCTGTAGTTATTCTGCTTGCACAGCCTTCTGGCAATGAGATTTCTTCATGAAACAGTTGAATTTGGCTGAATTGTTTTGCTTCAGGCAATGGGGAGATTCCAATGAATCCTCATCAGGAATTCCCCATTAGTGGGAAAGACGACTGGGCTTTTTTTCACTCCCACTCATTGCTGCGATGAGCGACAGGGAAACAAAAATGGAGCAATAGAATGTTCCTCCACAGATTGGCTACATTTTCCATCTGTAAGTTAAATCAGTAACGTTATCAGTCCCATACTGGACTCTGTGAGCTCTTCTTGAACATTGTCTGAACTGTATGACTCCATCGCATTCTCGACTCCAGGTCAGTGTGTTATTGTAGAATCAATTTATTAATAATAAATGGTCATACTTGTTTTGAAGATGTGTTAATATGTGCTTGCATAATGCAAAAATAAGCGCTTCATGTCTTCACAATATCTGTGTTAAAATGAATATTCTTAAATATATACAGTAATTGCTGGAAAAGCTCCGCCTGTCTGTCAGCATGTAGGAAGAGAATTCGCAGTTCAATGTTTCTGTCCAATGACCTTTCCTTTGAAACTGACTTATTCTTAAAGTATTTCCCCAGTTTTATTCTCCCACACAAGAAGAAATATCCATCCGGTATTCACCAACTACACTCTTCTCAAGATCTTATATGGTCAATAAAACAACCCTCATTTTCAGGCCGAACTGTTAATTCTTCATAACGTAATGCCTTCATCCCAAGAATGAGTAAAGAGAAACATCTTTGAGACGTTTCGAAACCAATTTTGTTTTTTTTTAATTTTCAGTTTAAACAGTTATAACTACACATAACACAACAGATGTAATCTCAGCAATGCCCTGTACTGATGCAGAAAACATCGCTCAGATCATACCCAACATCCCTTGCACGAAACAGAATCACATTTACCTTCCAAATCACTTGCTACATCTTCAGGTTAATTTGATGTGATTCATGTACTAAGACACACAAATCCCTCTGTAACACTGAGTTCTGCATTCTCCTTGCATTTAAATAAATTTCTGCTGTTTCGTCTTTTCCCCAAAACAGAAAATTTCCATCACATATATATTGTACAGCTTCTTTATCTGCTGAAGCTTTGCTCACAGCCATCCTCTGTCTGTATGCCATTGCTTGATGCTGTGCCCTCCTCCGTCTGTATCCCATTGCAGACGCTCTGCCCTCCCCTGTCTGTATCCCATTGTAGATGCGCTGCCCTCGCTCTGCCCTCCCCTGTCTGTATCACATTGCAGACGCTCTCCCCTCCCTTGTCTGTATCCCATTGCAGACGCTCTGCCCTCCTCCTGTCCGTATCCCATTGAAGACGCACTGCCCTCCCCCCCCTCTGTATCACATTGTAGATGCGCTGCCCTCGCTCTGCCCTCCGCTATTTGTATCACATTGCAGACTCTCTGCCCTCCCCCTGTCTGTATCCCACTGCAGACTCTCTGCCCTCCCCCCGTCTGTATCCCATTGCAGACGCTCTGCCCTCCTCCTGGCCGTATCCCATTGCAGACGCTCTGCCCTCCCCCTGTCTGTATCCCATTGCAGACGCTCTGCCCTCCTCCTGTCCGTATCCCATTGCAGACTCTCTGCCCTCCTCCTGTCTGTATCCCATTGCAGACGCTCTGCCCTCCCCCCGTCTGTATTCCATTACAGACGCACTGCCTTCAGCCGTCTGTATCCCATTGCAGACGCTCTCCCCTCCCTTGTCTGTATCCCATTGCAGACACTCTGCCCTGCCCGTCTGTATCCCACTGCGGACGCTCTGCCCTTCCTCTGTCTGGATCCCATTGCAGATGCTCTGCCCTCCCCGTCTGTACCTCACTGCAGGCGCTATGCCTCCCCTGTCTGTATTCAATTGCAGATGCACGTCCCTCAGCCGTTTATATCCCATTTTAGATGCTCTCCCCTCCCTTGTCTGTATCCCATTGCAGACACTCTGCCCTCCCCTTGCCTGTATCCCATTGCAGGCGTGCACCCCTTCCCCAGTCTATCTCCCTTTCAGATGTTCTGCCCTTCCCCTGTCTGTATCCCATTGTAGACGCATTGCCCTCGGCTTGCCCTCCCCTGTCTGTATCCCATTGCAGACGCTTTGCCCTCCCCTATCTGTATCCCACTTCAGGCAGTCTTCCCTCCACTGTCTGTATCCCATTGCAGATGCTCTGCCCTTCCCCGTACATATCCTATTGCAGACGCTCTGCTATCCTTCGTCTGTATCCCATTGCAGATGATCTGTCCTCTCCCAGTCTGCGTCCCATTGCAGACCTTCTGCCCGCCTGCTGTCCCTATCCCATTGCAGACCCTATGCCCTCTCCCTGTCTGTATCTCATTGCAGGCGCTCTGACCTCCCCTGTCTGTATCCCATTGCAGACGCTCTTCCCTGCCCCGTCTGTATCCCATTGCAGACGCTCTGCCCTCCTCCTGTCTCTATCCCATTGCAGACGCTCTGCCCTCCCCCTGTCTGTATCCCATTGCAGACGCTCTGCCCTCCCCCTGTCCCTATCCCATTGCAGACGCTATGTCCTCCCCCTGTCTGTATCCCATTGCAGACGCCCTGCCATCCCCGTCTGTACCATTGCAGACGCTCTGCTCTCCCCCTGTCTGCATCCCACTGCAGACAGTATTCCCTCCACTGTCTGTATCCCATTGCAGATGCTCTGGGCTCCCCCCTGTATTATTCCATTGCAGACGCTCTGCCGTCCCCTGTCTGTATCCATTGCAGACGCTCTGTCGCCATTTGACATCTTATTGAATGACTATCCTGGTGCATGATCAAACTGAGCTCCGTCTCCTTCATCCGGTTCATTAGAATAGATTGCAACTTGTTGATGACCTCATGCAGATCCCTGAAGAATTCCACTCGTTGCAGCTTTCCAAACACAAAATGAGAAATGATCTCTACTCTGCATTTCCTGTCAGCTACCCAGGATATCCCTGCTTCTGCATAACAGCCTGGGATGGTTATATGGCGTCCCCCTGTGCTTTGTAATTTACCGAGTACTTCATTGTGTTTGGTGCGGCCTGTTTTGTGCAGCTCATTTTGCCGCAGACACATTTAGGGCAGAACTATTTCAGCGCAGCTCATATTTATTCCTTTTCAGGCTTCGATAAAAGCATTAATCAAAGCAATAAAAATAAAAATAATGTTTATTCGCTTTAGTAAAAATATTAAAAAGACACTTTTGAGTAAGTACAACATTGACTCAGAGTTTTATTTCAGAGCTAAAATGATAATTGGCCTTGCATTTATTCCGATTGAAAAAAATCATGCAGCTATTCAACATTTGTCAGATGCGCTTCCAGATTAATTGCAACCGCTGCTGGACTGGTTCGAGGATAACTATGGAGGTAGAAGATTACGCAGAGGAAATGGTCGGCGTTCACTGCTTTTACCATTTGGAATGAGGAATTTATATGAAAGAACTTTAAACAATGAGGACAAAATAAACAATAATGCAGAAGCTGCCCACAGGAGATGACAATACGAACTTGATGTGGAACATCCAGTTATTTGTAAATATATTGACAGTTTACGAAAAGTTCAGACAGGAGGGGACATTTGCTATGAGCATTTGATAGCAGGGCACAATATTCCGTTGAAATTAAAGAAACAGATGCTAGAATACAAACACTCGTAAGAAGATTTAGTGAGAGAAATGATGTCGAGTATTTACTAGGGATTGCCCATAATTTTGAATGAACGTCATGTTTTAGATATTTCGTAATGAACTTATATCGTTTATTTTTTTTCTTTTTAACATTTTTACTGAAGAGAATAAACATTATTTTTCTTTTTAGTCTTTCATTAATGCTTTTAACTGAATGCATTAAGCCTGAAAAGTGAGAGAGATGAGATTGGAAATGCCAGCGAGTTTAAATTGAGAATTGCTCTTTACTGAACATTGATGCTTACTTGGTTGGTGGGACGTCGATGTTTCAGAATCTCCACACAAGGTGTCCTGGTCCTCTCTGGCTCTTTCCAGGATCCTCCCCACATCTCGAGGTAGAGGGTGAGGGAACGGATATCGGGCACTCTAAAACCCGGCTTGGCCCTTTATGTCCTATTCCAGGATGTTTCTCCTGGAATGGGAGAAGAGAAGGGACGAAGTGAGGGTGGGAGTGGGTTTCCCTGCTGTCAATGCTGGTATAGGGGAAGAGGGGAAGGGTGAGATGTCCGGAGGGAGTCTGACCACAGTGTTGTATCCATGCAGTGGTATTAGTGTGCGGCGCTATTGCGTCAGTGACAGAAAAAGAGGGGGAAGAAAGGTGCTGAAGTCAACAGTGAGTGTGGTCGTGCTTGAGCCTTATTTGAAGATAAAGTGTGAGCCTTGTTCGGAGGTATGTGTTAAAAAAGATATACAGCGAGTGCGAGGGAGCAGAAGAATATGATGACACTTATCCTGGCAAAGTGGGAGGAAAGAATATTGATGCTTGTCCTGTATTGCTGACCAATTCTTCAGATCATCTCAGCGTTGAGGTGAGTCTCCCGGAAAGTCTTGTCCAAGTCTATCGCTAATAACGCCACAGACCCTTTCCCTCACTTTCCACAGAATCAGTTTGGGTGGATCTTACAAATAGCAAGATGAAGCAAACATTAGTGTGTTACATATCAAAACTAAATTTGTCACGTAAATACTTTACAACATATGCTATGGAAATTAGATATGCAAGTATATGCAAGGGGGATCAATGACACAGTGATATTATCGCTGGGCTCTTAACCCAGAGACCCAGGTAATATTCTGGGGACATGAATTCAAATACTGCCATGGCAGATGGTGGAATTTGAATTCAATATGTATCTGGAATCAAGCGTTTATGATGACCAGGAATCCATTGTCGATTGTTGGAAAAACTCACTGGTTCACTGATGTCCTTGAGGGAAGGATACTGCTGTCCTTACCTGGTGTGACCTGCATGTGACTCCAGACTCAAGACAACGCTGCTGACTCTTAACTCCCCTCTGGCATGGGTAATAAATGCTGGTAATCCAGCGACGCCCTCATCCTGTGAATGAGTAACATATAATCGTGGAGCTGCAGTAATAATAGATGGTCTCAAATTGCACTGAAACTGCAGTGACTAATAATACTGTGAAGAAAAACTTCCGTAAGTGTGTATTGGGTAGGTTGAACAGTACGTTGTGAACCAAACTGGAGAGCAGGTTATTTCAGATTTGGTGTTGTGTTGTCAGGAGGACTAACTAATAACCTTGCGCTGAAGCAGCTTTTGAGGAATAGTGACATCAATATGTTACATTTTTACACGGCGTCTGAATACAATATCAAATGTTTGAACATTCTGGACAAACAGCATGGAAGACCAGAGGCTAGAGGGTCAAGCACGCTCCAATGAATTGGGGAAGTATAAAATAACATTCAATGGGAGAAGCAATGATTGTGAGAGTCAGAGTCCGACAGCACAGAGAAAGGCCCTTCAGCCCAAACTGTTCCATTCCAAACATAATGTCCATGCATCCCATTTCCCTGCCCTTGCCCCATGTCCTTCTTTTTCTTTCCTATCCGTGTATTTGTCCAAATGCATTTTAAATTTTGTGAATTTAACCACTTCTGCTGGCATCTCATTCCATGTGTATACCACTCTGTGTGTAAAAGAAGTTGCCCCTCAGGTCCCCTATAACTCTTTCCCCTCTGATCTTAAATTGATGCCCTCTCGTCGGTGGGTTGCTCAATCCTGTGGAAAAAAAGACTGAGTGCATTCACTCTATCCATGCTTCCCATGATCTTATACACTGCTATCAGATCCCCCTTAGTCTCATACACTCTGAAGTAAAAACTCCTATGTTGCCCAACCCCTCACTGTATCTCAGACCATTGAGTCCGGGCAACATCCTTCTATATTTGTTCTGCACTATTTCCAGTTTAATAACATCCTTCCTATCGCAAAGTGAACAACACTGAACATAACACTACCAGTATTGCCTCACCAGCATCCTGTATAACTGCAACATAACTCCCTAATTTCGATACTCATTACTCTGACTGATGAAGGCCAGCGTGCCAAATGCCTTTTTCACTGCCTATCTCCCTGCGACTCCACTTTCAGAGAACCTTGAACCAGAATTCCAAGGTCACTTTGTCTCAATACACTCCTTAAGACCCTACCATTCACCAGGAAACTCCTACCTTGATTTGACTTTCTAAAATGCAAGAACTGACACCTATCTGTATTAAACTCCACTTGCTATTTCTCGGCAAACTTCCTCATTGCCCCTCTTAAGCCATTACCTCAATTAGGGAAGGTACTGGCATCCTTACCTTCAATTCCAAACAGATTAATGTCTCCTGTCCCAAATTTTCACCGAATTATTTCAGACTGAACATTGTGAGGATAGATGGATTAAGATGGAGTCATTTTTCAAGAACCTGGGTCTTCCAGGAGTAACCCCTGAATAGGTGTTGTGCCTTAATGCACCATTGTCAGCGCAGGAGGGTGTGAAGCAGCTTCAGAATGTAAAGGCTCACGGTCCTGATGGATTTGCTCGTGAATTTTATACGTAATTTATACACATATTGTCAGGGCTGATGTTTAGCACGTTCCGTCACTCATACAGTCACGAACCCCTCCCTCCATCCTTAAGAGAGGTTCATCTCTCTGATGCTGCAGAAAGGAAGACTCTGAAGGATTGTGCTTCTTACACGCCAATCTCTCATTTAAATGTTGGTTTCAAAATCCTGTCTGAGACCCGTGCATGAAAGCTGGAAACTTTGCTGCCTTCCGTTGCCAAAGAGGACCAAACAGGCTTTATAAAGGGACGCAGATCTTCCTACAATGTAAAGAAGTTACTCAATATGATCCAAGAGTGTCAACAACAATCTGTCCAAGGATTATTGATCTCTTTAGATGAGAGAAGGTATTTGATTGGGTTGAGTGGCCGGATCTCTTCTGTACATTAGAACGGTTTGGTCTGTGCAAAGTTTTTATCAAGTGGTTGAGGGTCCTTTACCGTGATCCTCTAGTTGCGGTTCTCACTAATGGTGTGCCAACCAGTAATATTAATATTTCTCCAGGCAGCCGACCAGGTTGACATCTTTCACCATTGTTGTTTACGTTGGTGATTGAGCCACTGGCGGAGGCCATCTGTAGGGATACCAACATATCTGCCCCAGAAGTGGGATAGAAGTCACGTAAGATTATATTGTATGCAGATGAGGGTCTTTTCTTTTGTTAACTTTCGCAATTTCGGTAGATCATGTGATGCAATGCATTAATTCGCTTGTTGCCTTTCTGGACGATAAGATTAATTTTACAAAGTTGGAGGCCATGCCTATGGGAGGTCTTAGGGAAATACCTGATACTGAGGGCAAATCCTGGTTTCCTTTTAAATGGCCACGGGGGTAATTTCCCTATTTCAGTATATTCATTGCATTTGTCTTTGATCATTTATTTAACGTGAACTGTATCCATTTGTTTGACAAAATTACACAATTCGGATAGCTGTTATTAAAATGAATGTCCTTCCTCATTTCCTACACCCTGTGTGAATGCTTTCTTTGATGTTTCCCATAGAGCAGAGTCATGTGGGCGGCACAGTGGTTAGCACTGCTGCCTCACAACGCCAGTGACCCGGGTTCACTTCCCACCTCAGGCGACTGACTGCGTGGAGTTTGCACATTCTCCGGGTGCTCCGCTTTCCTCCCACAGTCCAAAAATGTGCAGGTTTGGTGAATGGGCCATGCTAAATTGCCTGTCGTGTTAGGTGTAGAGGTAAATATAGGGTGGTGGGTCGGTGTGGACTTGTTGGGCTGAAGGACCTGTTTCCACACTGTAAGGAATATAATCTAAGATGTTTCTAAGAAAAATAATGGCTGGTTTAGCTCTTTTATTTGGCACCATAAGCGATTCTTTATCAAGCTAACAAAATTGCAACTGCCCCACAGATTGTGGGGAGTTGATTTCCCCAATTAAAAACAATCAATTCATTTTTTTTTCATCATATGTGAGTGCCTGGGCTGCTGATGTCTCGGGATCAATGTGGTATTGAGCCCTGTCAGACAAAGTGAACACTTCTTAGTCTGTTATTCTTACATAAAATGACAACATTTATGGAGTATTGTCATACTCTAATGATGATCAATACGGCCAAAACTTGAAGGACAATGCGTCAAATCGACGGCAACACAGCCATAACCATATTCCTTACCCCTATAATTGCTATACCGTGTTGTCAACCGGGGATGATGGATTCCAGATTTAAACTGTGGGCAGCGAGGGGGATACCTTGCTTGGGTGATTTAGAATTAGTAGAATCCCTACAGTGTGGAAACAGGTCCTTTGGACCAGCAAGTCCACTTTGACCCTCTGAAGAGTAACCCACCCAGACCCATTCCCCTACCATCCTATATTTACCCTGACTAATGCCCCAACTTACAGATTCTTGAACACTATGAGCAATTTAGCAATGGCCAATTCATCTAACCTGCACATCTTTGTGACTGGGGAAGGAAACCAACGCAGACACAGTTGAGAATATACTAATTCCACACAACCAGTCACCCAAGGCTGGAACCAAACCCGTGACCCTGGTGCTGTGAGTTAGCAGTACAAACCACTGAGCCACCATGTCTTACTTGAGGGAGAAACAATGATATCATTTGATCAAATAACTCGTAAGTATGGACTACCGAGCAGAGACTTCTTCTGTTTTTTTTTTCCAGATTAGAGATTTGATTAAAAAAGACTTTTAACAGACACTTATAGATCCGATACAGAGAAGTTGGTTCTTTTTGCTACGAATACTCTGTCAGCACCCTTTATCATGAGTTGGATAGTGTCCCCTCAGACAAGACTGTGCAGCTTCGTGACGTCTGTGCGAGAGAGTTGGGGGTTTAGATCTCTTCGGAGACATGGGAGGCTATTTGTGAAAATGCTCGAAGGATTTTGATCTGTAATAGGACACATTCCATGCAGTTGAAAAATCTTCATAGGGTCTGTCTGACACCAGAGTTTCTCTCAAAATTCAAAGTGGGATTATCTTCAGCATGTACTAAATGCCGAGTGACTACAGGCACTCTTTCTCATTGCATGTGGTCCTGCTGCAAGCTTAGTATATATTGGAGCACTGTGTTAAGTGTAGTAGAGTGGGTCTTGGAGACAGAATTGGAGATGGACCCGGTTTCTCTTTTCCTGGGCCTGCACAGAGTATCTTACACAGATGCACATGGGGAAAAAATCCTTACTTTCTCTGCTAGGAAAAATGTTGCGTTGGATGTCTGAAAACTCCTCGGGTCTTTTGGATCTTTGTTAGCTCCTCATGGAAAATATCCCTTTGGACTTTCTCACCAGTATGGTGCACCAAAAAACAGAGATTAGTATAAGTCATAGAGTCATGGAGATGTAAAGCATGGAAACAGACCCTTCGGTCCAATCCATCCTTGTCGACCACATGTCCCAAATCAATCTAGTCCTACCTGCCAGAACCTGGCCCATAACCTTCCAAACCCTACCTATTCATCCAAATGCCTCTTAAATGTTGCACTTGTATCAGCCTCCCCCACTTCACCTGGCAGCTCATTCCATGCACGTACCACCCTCTGTGTGAAATAGTTACCCCGTAGGTCTCTTTTATATCTTTCCCCTCTCACCCTAAACCTATGCTCTCTCGTTCTGGACTCCCCGAAACCAGGGAGTCCAGGCCAGTGTGCCAACAGCCTTCTTCACTGTCCTGTGTATCTGTGACTCAAATTTCAGACAACCGTGCAACTGATCTCCAACGTCCTTTTGTTCCACTACAGTCCTTAAGACCCTCTCATTCATCATTAAACTCCTACCTAAATTTGACTTTCCAAAATGCAAGATGTCGCACTTATCTATATTAAATTCCATTTGCTATTTCTCAGCCCACTTTCCCAGCTGATCAAGGTACTGCTGCAATTTCTGATAACGTTCCTCACTATAAACGATGCCTCCTATTTTAGTGTCACCTGCAAACTTACGAACTTTGCGTTGTTCACCCTGGTCCAAATCATTGATATAGATGGCAAACAGCAATGGGCACAACACCGACCCCTGAGGCACTCCACTAGTCACAGGCCTCCAGTCCAACAAGCATACCTACACCATAGCCATTTGCTTCATTACGACAAGCCAATTTGCCAAGTTTACCTTGGAGTCCATGGGATCTAACCTTCTAGAGCGGCCCACCATGTGGAATCTTATCAAACGCCTTACTGAAATCCATATAGATTATGTCCACCACCCTGCCCTCGTCAAACCTCCTGGTCACTTCCTCAAAACAATCTATCAAAATTTGTAAGGCATGATCTCCACGCACAAAGCTATGCTGACTGTTCCAAGTCAAACTCAGTCTTTCCAAATGCATGCATATCTTATATCTCCAAACCTTCTCAAGTGGTTTCCGGAAACAGATGTGAAGCTTACTGGTCTATAATTCCCAGGCTTTTCTTTGCAGCCCTTCTGAATAAGTGCACAACATTTGCTACTGCCCAGTCTTCCGGGTCCTTGGCCCCTGAACTGTCTTAACTCGCCTCGTGCAGTGCTCTTAGATATATCTGGCCAGGACCAAGAGATTTATCTGACTTTGTGCATTCTAATGTGTCCAACAGCACCTCTACTGTGATTTAGACTGTGCCAAGATATGACAATTAACCTCCCAAAGGTCATAGGTCTTCGTGTCTTTCTTCATGGTAAATACAGAAGAAAAATTGAGGACCTCAACCATCTCTTGAGGTTTTACACATGCGTGCCTATTTTGGATTTTAAGACGTCCTATGTTCTATCTCTAGTTGTTCTTTTTCTTTACTATACTGAATTTGGATCTGCTCAGCCAAGGCTATCTCATATCCCACTTTAGCCTTGCTGATTTCCTTCTTCAGTGAACTCCTGTATCCCCTGTGCTACTCCAGGGGTTGCCTAGATCCCAGCTGCCTGTACCTGAGCGACGTCTCCTTTTTTGTTGGTCAGAGCCTCAATATCTCTTGTCATCCAGGGTTCTCTCTTCTAGCCTCACTTTCCCTTCACCCTTACAGGAACATATAGACCTTGAACTCGAGCTATCTCACTTTCGAAGCCCTCCCACTTGCCCGGGATTCTTTTACCTGGAAATAAACTACTCCATCAACCCCTGCAATCCCCTGACTAAGTCCAACAAAATACGCCATGCCCCAATTTAGAACTTGAATCTGTGGACCACTTTTGTCCCGACCATAACTATTATAAAATTAATACAGCTCTAGTCACATTTCCCAAAATGCTCCCCCACTTTACCTCCATCACCTATCCTACCCTATTTCCCAACAGTAGGTTGAGTTTGTCCCTTCCCGAGTAGGATCCTCTACATGCTGCTTGTGGAAGCTTTCCTGAACACGCTTAACAAATTACGTTCTATCTAAGTTCTTAACACTCTGGAAGTTCCAGTCTATGTTAGGATAATTAAAATCACCTATTATGACAACCCTATTGCTCCTACAAGTCTCGCCAGTCTCCCTGAATATTTGTTTCTCTAATTCCCATTGATTATTTGAAGACTTATAGTGCAACCACTATAACATTACCACCCCCCCCCCCCTTACTTCTTTGCACCATTCACAAAATCTCATTGGATATTACCTCAGTTATTTCATCTTTAAATACTAGAGTGATACGTGCCTTAATCAGAACTATTGGTATTTAAATTGTTTCCATTTACATCTCTTCCTCGCAGTGACTTTCACATTCACAGCATCCCTTGTCAAGGCACAGTGGAGGTATAGAGCAGTAAATGGATGGGAACTGCACATCCTGTCACTTCCAGCATTGGTTACATGTTTCTCCACACTGGGCAGTGATCTAACACAGTGTTACCGAACAGTGCAACAGCCTGGGTTTATATATGAATGAACCAGTGCGGACTGCACAGCTCTACATGCTTGACATTTAGCCCAGGATTATAGATCCAGCATTGGTGTGGGCTGCACAGTGTTTCACTCTGGACATTGCTGGCTTGCATACAGCTGTACACGAGCCGGATCTACACAGTGCTCCATCCTGACTATGTAATGGAAGGGCTGGTTATGTGAGTTGGATTGCGAATGTGAGAGTACTAAACATCTGGCAATGCCTTTATTTTGTGTTTTACTTCTTGTGATTGGACTCTTGAAATCTTGACTCATCCGGTTAGACCCATCTTCATCACTTCCTCAAAAAATTCCACCGAGTCAGTAGGATGTGATCTCCAATGTACAAAGCCCTCTTCAGTCCTTGTCGTTCCAAATGCATATACATCCTTTCCCTCAAAATCCCCTCCAACAATTGAGTCACCAATGACGTCAGGCTCACCAATCTATAGTTACCTGGTTTTTCCTTACTTTCTTAAATAATGACCCTATGTTAGCAGCCCTCCAATCTCTTGACACCTCACCTGTTAAAGTCAATGATACAAATATATAAGTAAAATGCAGAGCAATCTCTTTCCTAGCTTCCCACAAACATCTGGGATACAACTGATCAGGTCCCAGGGATTTGTTCACCTTTATTTGTTTTTGAAATGTCCAACACCTCCTTGTAATATAGACACTTTTCAAGATATCACTATATATTTCTTCATTCTCTCGCTCTTGTAATCTCCTCCACATTAAATACTGAGGAGAAAAACTTGTTTTGCATCCCTTCAATCTCCTGTGGTTCTACACATAAAGTAGCCTTACTGATCTTTAAGGAGCCCTATTCTCTCCCTAGTTAATCTTTTGCCATTAAAGGATTTGTAGAGTTTCTTCAATGCCTTGTTAACCCTATTTCCAAAGCCACCTCATGTCCACATTTTTCTGGCTCGATTTCCCTGTTGACTATACACTTATTGCCCTTATACACCTCTCGGGACTCACTTGATAACAACTCTGTTTACCTTACATATGCCTCCTTCCTTACCTTGACCAGAGGATCAATATATCTAGCCATCCAGCAATCCCTGCACCCACCAGACTTGCCCCTCTCACTAATAGGAACACGTTGGCTCTGGACTCTCTGAAACCAAGTTTTCATGGCCTTGCATTTTCCAACCATCCCTTTACCTGCGAATAGGGTATCCCAATCAGCCTTTCACAGGGCTCGCCTAACACTTTCAAAATTGGCCTTATTCAAAGTTAGAACTTTAATGTTTACATCAGGTCTTTCCTATTCCAAAACTAATTTAAAACTAATGTACATGTGTAACAGACTTGAAAGTTAAATAAACACTTCCTGCCCCTCTGTAACAGGCTTGAGAGGTTGAATGGGCTCCTCGTGGCCCTTTGTAATTGACTGAAAAGGCTGAATGACCTCCTCCTGTCCTTATGTAACAGATCCGAGACATTAAATGACACAGCAACCCGTGGATTACGAGCAACCGTTAAAGTGTATCTGATGGAGGTCCATCCCTTCCCAGTTACAGTAACACAACCACCGCAATGTACTCCAGGTGCCCTCTCAGTAACACCTCATACAGCTGCAGTGACACATCTCTTTGTTTTGAATGAATCTGTTGGCAAAATGTACCAATATTCTAGATTTCCACCTTTTCAAGTAGCAACAGGCTAATATGGGCTAAATGGCCTTCTCTTATCCCTCTGTAAGAGGCCCATAGGGACAGAATTGCTTCGGCCTGTTGCTGAACAGCAATCTCAATGCTCCGTCTCAAGGTTATGAAAGGATTTGGTAGCAGGGCACTTAAAACCAGGAGTAGCCTCACACTGGTCAATAATATCATACTTTGTGTTCAGGTATCTAGAAACTTGCCCACTCGACTTTTTTTTTATGCAGCCGATGTGTTGTTTTATAACTGCCTCCTTTCATAAACAGAGTGGAATATATATAGACCCCTGCAGTGTTCTGTTAATACTCTCATATACAAGTTACAAAAAGATTATAAAGATTTATGGTCTATCCCTCAGCAATCCTCACCCATTCCATCCAAACGCAATAAATGTTCCCTTTTATACTGATATGAAAAGTGATGTGTGGAACTGGTAAACTGAGCTGTTTGTTTCGTCACGATTTGGAGATGCCAGTGTTGGACTAGGGGTGTACAAAGTTAAAAATCACACAACACCAGGTTATAGTCCAATAGGTTTAATTGGAAGCACACGAGCTTTCGGAGCGCCGCTCCTTCATCAGGTGATAGTGGAGGACACACTTCTAAGGCACAGAATTTATAGCAAAGATTTACAGTGTGATGTAACTGAAATTATACATTGAAAAATACCTTGATTGTCTGTTCAGTCTTTCATCTGTTCGAATACCATGATCGTTTCACTTAATTCTTGTGTAAATCACAAAACCATTTTTTTTTTAAAGTTGCATTTTCAGGTTTACTGTAACATTGACTGTTACCTAGACAATATGTTGAAAGTGTTAGCCCCCTGTGTTCTCTTGTCTATGCCATGATGTTTAGATTGATTCTAATCTGAAAAGTGAGAATAGAGTTTTACATGAATTCCTGCAGTTTTTGAACAAAGTACAATGTAACTCTGCAAGTACAAATACACCCCACAAAACATATGTGTGCATGAAGGTTCGTCTGTTTGTGTGTTTGTGTATGTGTGTTTTTCTGGGTTGAGGGTCGTGAGTGTGAGAGGGAGTGTATATGTGTGTGTAGTGATGTAGAGTCTCTCAAGTCTGTGAGGGGGTGCATATGTGAGTTTGGCAGTCTGTGTGCGTTTCTGGGTGGGGGCTGTGAGTGTCTGTAACAGAGAGTTTATATGTGTGTGCATGAGTGTAGTGTGGTCTCAGTTTCTGAGCGGATGCCTGTGTGAGTGTGGTTGTCTGTAAGGGTGTGTGGGAATGTCTGTGTGCGTGTCTGTGTACATGTGTGCCCGTGTGTATGTGTGTGTATAGGAGTGCCTGTGTATGTGTGCGTGTAGTGGTGTCTGTGTCTGTGTGTGCATAGTGCAATGGTGGTCACCTGTAATGTGACATGACCCCAAGATCCCGGTTGAAGCCCTCCCTATGGGTACCGAAATTAGCTGTCAGCCTCTGCTCGGCCACTTTTCGCTGCTGCCTGTCCTGAAGTCCGCCTTGGAGGATGGTCACCAGTAAGTCCGAGGTTGAAGATCCTGGACCACTGAAGTGTACCCCAACTGGGAGGGAACCTTCCTGTCTGTTGGTTGTTGTGCGGTGCCCATTCATCCGTTGTCGTAGCCTTTGCTCGGTTTCCCAGTGTTTGTTCAGTGACTGCGATTAATGCCAATCTCCATGGATTCTAATTATCCCAGTGGAGGGTTTTAATGATAAATGGGCGCCGTTCAATGTGTTATCCCATAACATGAGCGGGAGCATCACCGACAGCACTGATAGGGATCAGCAGATCCAGAGAGAGGGGAGGAGAGATCAGAATCTGAAAACATTAGACTGAATGTTCCAAAAATGGATCAGATGAATGAATCAATGGATGAATCATTGGACTGGCATGTTCCAACAATAGACAGGAGTTTATCCAATTATGTTTGGTATCTTTCTGCATTTTATTGGTGGTCATTATCATTGCTGATCTATTACGCTCTTCTCATTGTTCAATATTTTTATTATCTTTTCCTAGGTATGTTTGGCGTTCCTGGTAAGTGTCACTGTCAAGTTTTTTTTTTCTCTATAAACTAGTTATGACTGTATTACTGGTCTTTCATATAGTCTACACTTCTTGTCGCTATTATTGTTCCTGCTAAAACTCTCAATCCAGATATTCACTCTACAGACCACTACTAACTTCATCAATGAACGTGTTCAATTACTGTCTCCCTCTCTGCTCTAGCAGTGTTACTCATGGGTCTCTATGTTGACCTACTCAGCTCCAGCGTAGAACTACAATTTATTGTATCATGGCCTTTGTTATTTAAATATTAACAGCATGGAGGTCACTCTGTACTGTTCTGGTTACAAACTTCACTTCCTTCCACTGTTTCCATCCCATCCCTGGCCAATATCTGCAGCTGAAGCAGACAAGTCACAACTGTGTGTGATCCCTTTGACTATGAGCTCATTCTTCACACCATTCCCTGGCCTTTTCTAACTGGAAATACTCACCACTCCAGAATATATCGTACTGGTTTATTCCATCTGCTGTTTGAATCTTGAGCTATGAAATACAGTCTTAATGAAGCCAATAATCTGCTGCTGCCGCTCCCAGCTTCAAACCTGCCAAAGCAAATCTGCTTCGAACTCACGCCAAACTCCCATCCATCTGTCATTCATGTGCACACCGATGTATATTGCTATTGTGACTGGCAATGACTTTATTTTAACATTCTCAAACATTTTACCTCATCTGTCCATGAAACTTCTCTCGTTCCCTTTCTGTTGATTAACAAAAAGCCTGCCAGTTGTTCGTATTTAAAATAGTTTCCTCCATGTGCGTTCCTTCTCAAACAATGAGTTTCGCATTCAACCACGCCAATCGCGCACGCGCACGCACGCACTCTCTCTCTGTTTCAGATGAGCACACACACAATCGCAGCAAACCTTCCCATTGTAGGCAGTAACCTGATGCGATTGTGGTTAGCATACGATAGTAAAATTTGCAATACTCTCTATGCTGGGCAGATAGTGCAGTTTACTGAGCAACACACTAGCATGGTGTGCACAGCTCTCCATGCTGGGCTGTAATCTTGTTCCAGTTTATGTTGTTTGTGGTGTTCTGTGAAGCAGATAGAGAATTTGATGTAACAAACCATTCCAGCTGATCTGACAATGCCTTTATTCGATGTTCTCATTCTTGTCATTTTACTCTCGAAGATCTCACTTCTCCAGTTAGTCCCACTGCCCTGTCTGATTCCCCATATTTCCACAACATCTTTTCCGTTAATTAACTGTCTGTTTCTGTCTTTAATGTGAATCTTTCTCTCCCTCTGTATCTTTCCCTGGGTTGAGCTTTTGGCTCCCTAGTGTATCAAGTGCTGGCATTGTGTAGTTCAGAAAGAGTGAAATGGTGTGTTTCAGGCTGTTGTTCACTTTGCGGTATATCCCATGTGATGGTCCATGGACAGGGGTGTTTTAGAAGTTATGAGACACATCCTTGTAACTTGGTCTGTACCTGAATTTGTCCCTCTCCGGTGACCTTGCGATCAGTAACACGAGGAAGTCCCTTAAGTAAAGGACCAGGCATCTAAATTGTGTGGCAATGCTGTCACTTTCGTTTTTAAAAAAGATTATTTTCTTCTTTTAAAAATAAGAGATCTTAAAGGCCAAACTGCCGACTGAAAACGGCTCAAGTAAATAACATACGACGCTTTTTTAGGGTTTATAATAAATAGCAGTAACAACGGCCTCGTAACTTATCCCAAGCTGCTACTCTCTCTGAAAACTGACTTGATGCTGTTTCCTCCTGAATTGGAGAACTGTATGAAGTATGTATGTCTGGATGTTCTTTTTTACCAAGGGGTGTGTTTATGGAATGTAAGTCTCAGAGGTCTCAAATTAATCTACGGTTGTATATTGATCGATTATTTTATTAAAGGTGGAGTCGTGAGGATACTATCACTGTAAAAAGGTTATTTTCTTTTGGATTTTTTTTGAATAGAGGTTTTAAATGCAGAGGTGCAGAACTGCTGTCTGAAAACAGTTAAAGCAAATAACTGAGAAAGCCTTTAGGTTTCATTAAAGCGGTGGTAACAATGGAAGGGCAGTGGCCAGCTCTCCCAGAGCAGCTTTCCTCATTTTGTTTTTAGCTGCAGCATTCAGAAGCTGCTGGGGATCCCAGAAGGGTTGGAAGTTTCAATACATGATCCACAGCTGCTTTTCTCTCTGAGATCTTTGTTGATGTTGTTTCCTCTTGGATTGGAAAACTGCTGTAAGGATCGGTATTTGAGTATATCTTTGTGCCAAGCGGTGTAAACCAAGAAGGTATGGTATCTATTGTTTGTGTAAGTGTTCCAACATATAAGCTATCCCCAAATTTTCTTTTCTTTGATTGTATTTTAACTAAGCATTTGAAAAGATTATATTTTGCTTAATGTCGAGTAGTCTGACCAGTCGTAACATATCTGTAAGGCACACTTCACATCTATATTCAAAATACGGAGAGGTTTGGAGCTAAACGGCATTCCTAAAATATTTTGGGGGGATCTGGACTGGTCCACAACACTTGGACCGAGGGGTTTCTGACTGGCTCCTGTAATTGAAAAGTTAGTGGAGGTGCTGGGGATGGTTTGCTGTAAGTTGTGCTGTGAGCTTCTTCAGATATTCAGGGAGACCTGAGGATTTGGTGACCCAACTCTGGATGGAGCATGGGGACTATAGTTACAGCATCTGGGTCTGCAACACGAACAACAAATGGAGCAGAGGCTGCAGAGAGGGGAAGCTCTGAAACCACGGAGTGAGTGTGTGTGCGGGGAAAGGGATCTATTATATCCATCCCGGGTTTTCCAGGAACAGCTTCCCAAGCTCTACTTAACCAAGGAGCAGAGTGTGAGGGGCCCTGACTGAACAAGGAGCTGGTCATAGAGCGGTGTCAACTCTATCAACACGACCTGCAGCTTCACACCAGGGGGAGGATGCTGCTGCCAGTGACTGTGAGGGTCACTGTTTCATTCAGCTTCTATGATTCAGAACTTTCCAGGCAGGACTAGGTGACATATCCATCATTTCCCAGTATCTCAACATCAATGTCACCATTCGGTGAAGGAGGATATATATGGTGGATGAGGTATATAGATTGTTTCTCCCTCAGCAGGGAGCTGCCGGTTGTATACAGTATAGTGAGATTACCGATGGTGTACATGGCATCTGCAGGGTATCCATGTCAATGGGGAGAGGTAGAGGGACTGAAGGAGTTCTCTCTCTATTAATGTTACAGTGTGCCCATCACAGTGCATCATGTTGGTGAATACCCACTTCCTGGCAGCAGTCCCGGCCTCTTCATTCAGAAGCAGTCAGCCATTCCCATCGTCATCGGGTCTCCACGTAGAAAGAAATGAATATATCTTGGATAAAGGCCGTCCCCTTGATGCATGTGTCAAAACACCGTCCCCACCACCAATCAACCACATCAAAGTATTCCATGTGTTCAGAGAGCAATGGGGTCACTTGGAGTGTCTGGGAGCTGACGATCAGGGATGGAGCAAAACCTCCCATGTCTGAACGGATCTGAGTGAACCCCCCAGGACACAGTATCATTAAGTCCTGTAATCTCTCTCCATTTTAGTAACATATTGCTTTCCATTATTCCTGTAAATGAAATGACAGGTTATATCATATTAAATTCCACCTGCCAAACTATTATCTATTATCTTTACCCCTCTGAATCTATTTGCAGACGTTCCACCCTCTCTTGGTAATTTAATCTCTTGCTTACCACAGCGACATCACCAAACTCAGCATCTGTATATCTGTTTCAATTTATCTTCATAAGACAAACACTTCAAATAAAGAATCAATCTAATGAAGCTCTTCTGAATTGCCTCCAATGGAAATAGCTCATTCTGCAGGACACCCAAACTGTACTCCAGTTGCATCCTTACTAATGCCTTGCATAGCTACACCAACACTCCCTACCTTTCTACTCTATCCTTTTATAAATCACCACTGAAATTATGCTTGCATTTCTCATTACGAGCAGTACCCTCAGGCAGGTTTCCTATGATATGCAAGCAGACATCCAGATCCCTCTGCACCTAAGCACTTTGAACTTTCTCTCCATTTAGATAATAATTTGTCTTTCTATTACACTGGCCAACTTGAATAGCCCCATATTTATTCACTTTAATTTTCCTTGCCAAATGTTGGCCCGTTCACCCAACCTATCCATATAGTTTTAAAATCTCTTGCATCATCATTCCGAAGTAATTTCCCACCAATGTTGGTGTCATCTGAAAATGTGGCATCGTATTTTCTATCCTGTCAACCGAGTACAGTAATAACATCGATAGGAAATGGTTGAGGCATGAGTACTGAAATCAATAAAACCCCATAAATTGCATTTGCCAAAAGAAAATGACGCATTTATTCAATTTGACTACATTTTGTTGGCTAACCAATCCTCCATCCAAGCTAATAAATTACTCCTAGACCCATGTTGTCTCATCTTACCACTTACTCTTTGGAGAAGCGACATATCCGATGCCTTCAGGAAGACCAGATATGTTCTACCTCCAGAATTCCCACGATCCGCCTTGTTTGTGACATCTTCAAATAACTCAAGCAAATAATTGAAACACGATTTAGCCTTCAGAAAACCATGTTGACTCTGACGAATTGTGGTTTAAGTTTGCAAATGTCCTGAACAATGGATTCTAATAATTTGCCTTAAATTACAATAGTTTATTGTTGCACTTTAGTCCCTAATGCATGCCATTATAACAAGTTCTTCCCTTTCGAAAACCTTTACGATTTTTTTGAATTCCTGTTTAATGTGCACAAGGCTTTAAGAGATCTGCTCCAATTGCTGTGTCACTGAATGGAGTCATCATCCTGCTGGTGTACAATATCGGTGGGCTGACGTCTTTCTGGTGTTCCCATGTTGTCATCTCCAAGGCCAGAATAGCCTCATCCTGTTTATGCTTTAGAGGATTGGGAGATTATGGAATCTTCCTGTTGCTGTATAATATTTTGAAGGGCTGATGGGTCTTCTCATACTTCGCCATAACAGGTGGGTATACGGAACGATCTCCTCATGTATCCCGGAGATGGGACCGAGGGATTGATTGGTCTTCTCTTGTTCCCATACAACAGACACGTGTCTAAATTACCTCTTCCTTTCTCATGAAAGAAGTCTCAGATAGTTTTTATCCTATCCAATTCCCTTGCAACAGACTCGGTGGGTCTGAATGGCCTCCTGTTATCCCAGTCTAACAATCTCCAGTCACTGTGTGACCTCTTCCAGTTCCTATGTTACAGACTTGAGGAGGCTGAATGGACTCATCCTGCTGCTGTTTAACAGGATACTGGTGCAGCATAGGCTCGAGTGGCTGATTGGCCTCCTTCTGTAAGTGTATATCAGGCTCCAGGCTGAATAGCCTCGTCCTGTTTTGGTGTAACAGGTTCGAAGGCCTGAATATCCTCCTGTTGTTCCTGGGTAACAGGCTGGAGAACGGAATGGATTCCTCCACTATCTGTGTAATTCACTTCACATGTTGAATCCTTATGTCATCTATGTCCAAATAAGATCATCTTCAATTTTTGTAAACTCCAATAGCTGCTGGGTCAACCTGATTATCCTTTCATTATAAGTTAGCACCTTCATTGCAGGAATGAGTTGAGGGAACCATCTCTGAGCTGCGTCCAATTTAAAACATCCGTTCTTCATTGAAGAGATTAAATATGTACACACTACTACAGATGTGATCTCACTAAGACCCTGTACAGCAGCAGCAACACTTTACCAGCCTGGTTTAAGGTTCCCAACCAGCTTAGAGCTGTCTCAGCACTCTGGGAGAATACAGAGCATTGTTGGAAGACCATTATCCTTCTCTACTCCATCAGCATAACGGGAGATCTGTAGAAATTAAAGTTTGAGAAGATCATAAATGATGTGGTGAGATGATCTCTACCATTCATCTCCCCAGAGCCCACGTCGCTCACATTCCAATGTATCTTGTGGGCGGCACGGTGGCACAGCAGTTAGCACTGCTGCCTCACAGCGCCCGAGACCCGGGTTCAATTCCTGCCTCAGGAATTGTGTGGACTGACTGTGTGGAGTTTGCACGTTCTCCCCGTGTCTGCGTGGGTTTCCTCCGGGTGCTCCGGTTTCCTGCCACCTTCCAAAGATGTGCAGGTCAGGTGAATTGGCCATACTAAATTGCCCCTAGTGTTAGGTAAGGGGTAAATGTAGGGGCATAGGTGGGTTGCGCTTCGGCGGGGCAGTGTGGACTTGTTGGGCTGAAGGGCCTGCTTCCACACTGTAATGTAATCTAATCTAGTAAAGTGGAGCGCAAAAACAGCAAGGAGGAGCAAACATTGATGGGAGTTATATATCAAAGTGAAAGCTGCAGTACAAATGCTGGACATGTTATAAAACAGGAAATGAGATTTACACAATGGTGGCTACTGCAGTAATAATGTACTGTTTACATTATATCTAAACTGTGTTAACCCAATTGAATGCTGATGCTGGGAAAAATGGATTTCATGAGCACGTGTGAGATGGTTTGCGTTAACATTATGTCGAGCACTGAACTCGAGATCAGGTTATTTAGGAATTGGTGCTGAGTGATCAGAAGAGCTAATTGAAACTGGAAAGGATCTTTTGGGAACAGTGACCACAATGTATTGGTTTTCTTTTATGCTGTTTGAGTACACGACAGATTTTGTTTTATTTGAAGTAACCGTTATAAATCTGAGTCATGCAAGCCATCAAGGTATGAGGAGAAAATAGGGACGACAGATGCTGGAGATCAGAGTCGAAGAGTGTGGTGCTGGAAAAGCACATTCAGGCAGCGTACTAAGAGTAGATAAATCGATGTTTCGGGCTTAAGCCCTTCATCAGGAAAGAAGCTTATGGGCCAAGGGGGATGAGAGATAAATGAGAAGGGGGGGGGGGGGTAGCTGGGATTGCGATAGGTAGATGAAGGTGAGGTTGAAAGTGATAGGTGATTAAGGGAGACAGAACGCCTCATCTGCTGCAGTCATTAAACTCAATGTGGTCTTCTCTAAATTGGCGAGGCAGGAGGTCAACTTGTGGATCATTTCAGCGAACATCTCTGGGACAGCCACACTGAACAACTCCATCGCCTTTTGGCTGAACAATTTAAATCCCCTTCCCACTCTGCCAAGGACATGAGAGCACTGAGCCTGCTCTTTCGCCAAACCCAAGCCACCAGAAGCCTGGAGGAAGAAAGCCTCATCTTCTGTCTTGGGACCTTCCAAACGCAGGGGCTCATAGTGGATTTCTCCATTTCCTCTAATCCCACCTTATCCTACTCCAAACTTCCAAGTTAGCACCGCTCTTTTGAATGTTCCTATGTGTCCACCTTCCTCCCTATCAATCTGGTTCACCCTCCTCTCCGACTATCACTTTCAACCCCACCTTCATCTACCTATTAGCTAAAAGGAGGCAGCTTCGAAAAATGCCAAGTGTTGCAGTAAGCCAGTGGATTCAGAGAAATGTAGGACCCAGCAAAGGATGACCAAGAAACTGAGAAGAAAATCAAAATGAGAAAAAGCGTGCAAACGAAAGAAATACATATAAAGACTGCTAAAAAGCGTCAATCAATGTATGAAAAAAAATAAAAACAAGGTCAAATGTGGAACAGTTGGTGCGCGTTCAGGATAATTTATTGCAGAGAACAGATAAATTGCAGGGAAAAGAAACAGTTTCTTTGTGTCTATCTTCATGTAAGAATGTCCAGAAATTCTCCCAGAAATACCAAGTGACCATGGGACTTGTGTAATTAAAGTCTAAGATCATTCTTATCTTTGAAAAGAAAGTTGGATTGAGTATTTATAAATCTGACAGACTAGATGCACATCATACAAGAATTTCAGATGAAGCAGCAAGAGACATGTTGATTGCATCGAGGATTTTCACTTTATTTTCCGACACATTCCCGAAAGGCATTTAGCCAAACTGGATAAGGCAAAGGTTATAAATATTTATCCAACAGTTTAAGAAAGGTTGAAGGTGGAGAGTGGTGAACTACAGACAAGTTATCTTGTCATCCACAGTCAAGTATCTGTTGGACTCGATGACAAAGAACATGCTACTGGATATTTCGAAGGTAATAACATAACTGGGGAGTGTGAGAATGTAAAGATGAAAGGAAAACCAGAAGTGACAAACATATTTTTGGAATGGTTTGAAGATGATTCTTGTGGACATAGGCAATGAACAACCAATGTATATCGTATAGTTGGATATTCCTGAGCTTTTTTTTAAAGAACTCACACAGCAAGTTAATAATAAAAATTAAAGCGAGAGGTATTGGGAAGAACATATGCAAATGGGAAAGTAAAAATTAGGTTTACAGTCATGTGAATGTAATTGGAAGATAGAGGATGTCGTGCACCAGTTGCATCGAGTGTTCATGAGACTACACTTAGAGTATTGTGTACCGTTCGGAGTCCCAATCTAAGAAAGAACATATTGACTACAGAGGAACAGCAAAAGGTATTATCCAGATTAATCCGTTAAATGGCAAGATTGTCTGACTGGGAACCTCAGCCTGTAATCTCGAGTTTCAAAAGATGATAGGTGCTTGTAGTGAATCGTAGAAACATCGAAAGGACTGAATAACAGAGGGACATGCAGAAGTACAAGTAGGCGAGATAATGGAGAATCCCACGATATTCTACACGGACAAGTCGAACAGAATAATCAGCAAACAGTTAGTGTCCATTAGACACCAAAGGGGCAATCTGTGTGTCAAGCTGGAGAACATTGATGGATTGTTACATGAGACCTTCACATCTATTTTACTTGGGAGAAGGAGGAGGCAGGTACAGAATTCACGAAGATGGATGGGGAAGCTCTTGAACAGATTGATGTAAAATACGAGAAAGAACTTGAGGCTTTGTTCTGTATAAATTTGGACCAATCTCCATGTCTGAATGAGTTGTATTACAGGCGGCTGTTGGGGTCAAAGGAGGAAAGACACTGACTGAATATTTTAATTAGATTCTGACCATAGGGGAGGTACCAGAGAACTAGACAACTGATAATACAATTCCACTTCACAGTAAGGGTGGGAGACATAGACCAGGGAACTATAGATGAGCGAGTATTAGATCACTGTTAAGGAAACTACTGGATAAAATATGTAAGGAGAAAATCGAACTCCAATCAGAGTTGCAAGGATTGATCAGGGATAATCATCATGACGTTATCAGGAGAAGTCACATGCAATGGATTTGATTGAATTAGTTTGAGGAGGTAGATTATTTAGTTTTGTAGGAAGGCCTTTCACAAATTTCCACCTGGGAAACTGAAAAATAAAGTAAAATCTCACAATATGATGGATAACTTGGCAAGTTACAACGAAAATTGTCTTAGTAGCAGGCGACAGAGGGTGGTGGGAGAAGGCTGTTTGTGACTGGAGACCAGTGTCCCCTGGTGTTCCACAGAGATCAGTGCTGTGTCCCTTGTTGTTTGTGTTATTCATAACAAAATATAGATCTGAATGTGGAGGGGGCTAGGTGGAGAGTGGGGAAGGTGTGATAAGTAAGTGTATGTTTGACATAAAGATTGGCTGAGTGATTAGCAGCGAGGAGGAAGGCCTTACGTTACAGGAAGATGCAGATGGGATGGTCAGATGGTCAGATCAATGGCAGATAGAATGTAACCCTGATAAATATGAGGTGATGCACTTTGGGAGATGGAACCAGGCATGGGAGGACTCAATGAATGGCAGCACACTGGGAAGCTCAGATTGTGCTTCTCCACACATCCCTGAATGTGACTGGACAGGTTCATGCTTTAAAAATGTGTTGCTGGAAAAGCGCAGCAGGTCAGGCAGCATCAAAGATACAGGAAAATCGATGTTTCGGGCAGATTCCTGAAGAAGTCTTATGCCGGAAACGTTGATTCTCCTGCTCCTTTGATGCTGCCTGACCTGCTGCGCTTTTCCAGCAACACATTTTTTTAAGCTCTGATCTCCAGCATCTGCATTCCTCACTTTCTCCTGGACAGGTTAATGGGCTAGTTAAGAATTGGACCTTGGGTGTAGCGTTTCCTAATCAGGATGTAGATTATAAGAGCAATACAGAGCTTTGGTTCCGCAAAAATGGAGTACTGTATGTAGCTCCGGGAACCACATTCCAGGAAGGATGTGATTGTACTGAAGAGGGTGCAGAGGTGATTCACCAGGATGTTCCCTGGAATGGATCATATCAGCTATGGAGAGAGGCTCGATAAGCTCGGGTTGTTTACTCTGGAGCAGCGAAAGCTGAGGAGTCAGTGATTCAGAAGGATAAGTTTATAAGCGACACGGACAGGGTGGATAGGCAGCAGTTGTTCCTTTTAGTGAGAGGGTCAAGTACAAAGGAGCACATTTTTAAAGTGTGGGCGGCACAGTGGCACAGTGGTTAGCACTGCTGCCTCACAGCGCCAGAGACCCGGGTTCAATTCCTGCCTCAAGCGACTGACTGTGTGGAGTTTGCACATTCTCCCCGTGTCTGCGTGGGTTTCCCCCCACAGTCTAAAGATGTGGAGGTTAGGTGAATTGGCCATGCAAAATTGCCCGTAGTGTTAGGTTAGGGGTATAGGTGGGTTGCGCTTCGGCGGGTCGGTGTGGACTTGTTGGGCCGAAGGGCCTGTTTCCACACTGTAATGTAATCTAAAGTGAAGAGTTTGAGGTTCAGCGATGATTTAAACATTTTTTCACCTCGAGGTCTGGGGTTCGGGGATTACTTCCTGAGAGGGGAATGATCAACTCACAATCGTTAAAAAGTACTTGGACGAGCAATTGGAAGTGTCATAACATTCCAGGCTATGGGCCTGCTGTAGGAAAGTGGGACGAGTATAGATCGTGCTGTATTTCTGTTGGCACAGAGTCTATGCCCCTGTGAGTATATGGTGTGGAAGGTCAATTATTGAGCAGTTTAAGGCAGGAATTGATGGATTTCTGAAGAGTTATAGTCATAAGGGTTATCAGAGTGAACTGTATTAGCCTGTTAAATTATGTCAATGTGAGAAATATGAGAAAACAAGTGCAGTTTCCTTACAGTTTGAAACCAGAGAATGGAGAATGGGGAACAGGGAAATGGCAGAACTATGAAGCCACTACTTCAGTTCTGTCTTCACAGAACTTTCCAACAATACAAGGAAAACCGAGTCTGGTGTGGGAAAATGGTAGAGTACATGGAACAATAACATAGTAAGTAAATGGTTTAGCAGAAATTATTGTTGCTGAAAGTAATGGTCATAGACAACACCAACACACATTTATGAAATGGGAATTATGTTTGAGAAACAAACTGGGAGACAAATGAAAGAGAAACAATGGGTGTAAAACATTTTGATTTTTAGAAAAATGTTGGTAAAGCTCCAAGCCCAATTTGCAAAATCAAATCTGCGTGGATTGGGGCTAATATATGGACATGTTTCTAGAATGGGACAGCTGGCAGGAAACAGTGAATCGAAATAAACAGACTCGACAAGTAATAGCCTGACATTTTCTGAAAGGTATGATTCGGTGAGTATGACTATGTCCCAGACTCCCCATTACCTTCCCCAGATATCTCCTGTCTCATCAGCAGGACGGACACAGCGGAAGTGGCGGCACAGTGGGATACAGTTGGAAGGGAATTGCTCTTGGAGTCCTCAACAGTGACTCCCTATCCCATGAAGTCTCATGACATTAGTTTGCACATGGGAAAGGAAACCTCCTGCTGATTACCATGTACCAGCCTCTCTCAACTGATGACTCAGTACTCCTCCATGCTGACCAATACTTGGAGGAAGTACTGAGGGTAGCACGTACGCAGGACTTACTCTGGGTGGGGGATTTCAATGTTCACCATCAACAGTGTCTCAGCTACAGCATTACTGATCGAGCTGGCCGGGTCCTAAAGGATATAACTGGCGGCAGGTGGTGAAGGAACCGACAAGAGGAAAATACATACTTCACCACAGCCTTACTAATCTGCCAGTTGCAGAAGTATCAGTCCATGACAGTATCGGTCAGAGTGACCACCGCATAGTCATTGTGGAGATAAAGTCACACCTGCACATTGAGAATAGCCTCAACCATTGTGGGTGGTACTATCACGGTGCTAAATAGGACAGACTTCGAACAGATCTAGCAGCTCAAATCTGGATGTCCATAAGGTGCTGTGGGTCATCAATAGCAGTGAATTGTACTCCCGCATAACCTCATGGCCTGGCATATCCCCCTCGCAACAATTACCATCAATCCAGAGGATCAACATTGGTTCAATGGAGTGTGCAGGATGGCAGGAGCAGCACCAGGCATACCTGACAATGAGGTGTCAGCCTGGTGAAGCCACCAAACAGGACTACTGGTGCGCCAAACAGCATAAGCTGGAAGTGATAGACAGAGCTAAGTGATCCCACAAGCAACGGTTCAGATCTGAGCTCTGCAGTCGTCCCACATCTAGTCGAGAAACATTGGGGACAATTAAACAATTCACTGGAGGAAGAGATTCCACAAATAACCCCTTCCTCCATGATGAAAGAGCCCAGCACTTCAGTGTATAAGATAAGGCTGATGCATTCGCAACAATCTTCAGTCAGAAATGCTGAGTGGATGCTCCTCCAGTTGTCCACAGCGATTCAGTTACCAGTCATCAGCCAATTCGATTCAGTCCACGCGATATCCAGAAATGATTGGAGATACTGGATACTCCATAGGGTCCATAATCTGACAATATTCTGGCAATAGTACTGAATACTTGTACTCCATAACTTGCCACTCCCCTAGCCAAACTGTTTCAATACAGTTACAACAATGGCTTTCCCCGATTATGTAGAAAATTGCCAAAGTATCTCCTGTATATAAAAAGCAAAACAAATCCAATACGGCCAAATGCCACTTCATCAGTCTACTCTCGATCATCAGTAAAGTGGTGGAAGATCTCAGTGCTTTTAAGCAGCACCTGCTCAGCAATATCCTGCTCAATGACGACCAGTTTGGGCTCCAGCAGGGCCACTCAGCTCCTGATCTCATTACCGTGGTTCAAACATGGACAAAAGAGCTTAATTACAGAGGTGAGGTGAGAGTGACAGCCCTTTAAGTCAAGGCTGCCTTCTACCAAGTGTAATATCAAGGGGTGTTAACAAAACTGGAATCAATGGGTATCAGAAGCAAACTCCCCGCTGGTTAGAATCGTATCTGACACATAGGAAGATGGTCATGGTTGATAAAGGTCAGTCAACTCAGCTCCAAGTCTGCAGGAGTCCCTCGAGCAGTGGCCGAAAACTTCTTCAGGGCTGCTTCATCAATGACATTCCTTCCATTTTAAGGTCAGAAGTGGGGATGTTCGCCAATGATTGTACAATGTTCTGCAAAACATTTGTGGCTCGTCAGATACTGAAGCAGTCCATGTTCAATTACGACAAGATCTGGACAGTATCCAGGCTGACAAGTGGCAAGTAATATTCAGGCCACACAAATGCTAGACCATGACCATCACCAACAAATACAATCTAACCTGCCCCTTGGCATTCAATGGTGTTACTATCACTGAATCCCCCAGAATCAAAGTCCTGGTGGGTAATCATTTCTCAGAAACTCACTGGTCTCACCACATAAACACAATAACTACAAGAGCAAGTCAGGAGCTAGGAATACTGTGGCGAGTAACTCACATCCTGATTTCCAAAAGTCTGTTCTTCATCTACAATGCATAAGTCAGAAGTGTGATAGAAGACTCCCAATTTGCCTTGATGAGTGCAGCCCCAACAACACTCAAGAAGCTTTATACCATCCAGGACAAAGCAACCCGTTTGATTGTCCCTATATCCACAATGCTCCACCATCGACGCTCAACAGCAGCAGTGTTTTACTATCTATATGCTGCAGTGAAATGATTCATCAAAGATCCTCAGAGACCATCTTCCCAACACACAACCACGTCTATCTAGAAGGACATGGGCTGCAGATGTATGGAAGTACTATCATCTTTAGGTTCCCTCCAAGCCATTCAGCATCCTGACTTGGAAATACATCACCGCTCCTTCATAGTCGCTGGGTCAGAATCCCGGAATTCCCGCCCTAATGGCATTGGAGGTCAACAGCAGCAGGTGGACTGCAGCGTTCAACAAAGCAGCTCACCACCACCTTCTCAAGGGCAACGAGGGTCAGGTAATAAATGCTGGCCCAGCCAGTGACACCCAGATTCACGAAATAAATAAATAGAAATTAACAGAGGAAGGTTGCTGAGGTGTCGCAGGGATCGGTGCTTGGGGCCCAGCTGTTCACAATACCCATTAAACATTGGGTTGCTGGAATCAGATACAATATATCCCAGCCTGCTGACAGCACTAACGGATGTGGGATTGTGAGTGGGTGAGGAGGATGTAAAAAAGCACCGAGAAGACTAAGACAAGTGGAGTGAATGAGAGAGAACAATGTGGAGAGAGGTGACGGTGTGCCCTTTGGTGGAAACGATAAATTGGCAGCCGACCATTTGAAAAGGATTGGTTGAAACATGTTGATTTACAAAGGGACGTATGCTCCTTTTTGTTGTTTCCTTCTGCATAAACCTCTGAGGCCCCTGCAGCGCAGTGAGTCCTGCAACCAAAAGTCAATACTGGGCATGGCATTGGCACGCTGCCCAATGTATATACAACCAGTAAGTGGGGAGCTATAACATTGAAAAGGATCTGGATCTCCATGTACACCAGTCACTGAAAGCAATATTGCAGGAAAGAAAGCAGGAAAGAAGATAAATGGTGTGCTGACCTTCATTTCAGGGGGATGTGAGTCCAAGAGAAATGGTGTCTTACTGTAGCTGTACAGGGACTTGGTGAGACATCATCTCAAACATTGTGCAGTATTGTGGACAGTTCTCATCTCCATACCTAATAAAGTACAAACCTGACATTGGCAGAGAGCAGTGAAGGATGATCAGACTGATATCTGGGATGACGAGCTTGTTGTGGGAGCAGAGTTTGTGGTGACTGAGCCAGTATTCCATGGGGTTTAGGAAAATGAGTGGAGAAATCAGTGAAATGTACAAAGCTCTGACAGGGTGAGACAGATTGGAAGCAGGGATGATAATTCCCCTGGCTGGTACAGGCAGGTCACTCTGCATTGAGATGACAATAAATGCCTGTACTCACTAACTGATGAACATGGGGAATTCGCTCGCACCTGGAAACCAAGACACTAATTATAAATAAGGATTTAGAGACAGTAAAGGGATGGTGGGAGAGCAGGAGTACGGTGTGGAAATGAAAGGCCAACCATCATTATATTGAGTTGGGTAGGAAACTCGATGGACCAAACGTACTACTGCACCGCCTATTTTATAGCTTCCCAAGGTTACTCACATTAACGGATTTGTATATCGTGTGGGGCAAGTGCATTGCGGAGATTTTTTTCATGAACTAGAATGGGGAGGCTCAAAGTGTTGTATGATCTACTCCTTTCCCAATGTTTCTGTGCAGTCTGTGGGAAAGCTCGGTAAATGTTGTCACAAGCTCTCAGATGTTAAGAAGGGCGAATCTGCAGGGTCGACAGGACTGTGTTCCCATTCCCTTTTCCGACACTGATGCCGAGGCCGGGTGTTCTGTCCGGTTTCATCCTTTCAGACCTCGGAGTAGTTTGATACAAATGAGTGCCTTAATTGACCGTTTCAGAGACCATTGAAATGTTTATCACATGTCAGGGTCTTTGGAGTCAGTTTTAGGCCAGCCCAGGAAATCACTCGAGATTTGCTTCCTAAAAGTACATTGGAGAAGGAAATCCTGTTTACAATCCATATTGGCTTCAAGGTCACTGTTACTGACACCAGATTTTAGATCTCGATATTTTATTAATTGCTTTTAACTTCCACCCGCTGCCAGAGTATTAGCCTGGTCTGGATTAATAATCCAGTGACATTTCCACAGTACCATATCCACATGGGAATCTATCGGAAACCACACTGAACTGGTTACTTCTGTGCTGCTTGACACTCAGTCCCACCAATTTGGCTGTTATGATGGGACTGAGGGGGTAGCAATTGGTCAGTTTGTAATATTTCCCGTCTTAGTGGACAGGATACAGCTGAATAATTTTCCACATTGCCAGGGAGATGTCAGGTTTGGAGCTGGAATGAAACAGCTTCCCCAGGGACACGGCTTGTTGTGCAGCACACGTCTTCAGTCCTATTGCAGGAATGGGGTCAGGGCCCATTGTCTGTGTCGTTTCTATTTGTTCAGCTGTTTCTTCATGTCTCGTGCAGCGAATCAAATTGGCTGAAGACTGCCATCTGTGATTTTGTTGGCATCATGATGAGGGTGAGGTGTACCATCGACTCAACACTTCTGGCAGAGGATGGTGCAGATAAAACATCCTTCTCTTTTATACTGATGTGCAGGTCTGTTCCGTTATTTAGGATGGGGATGTTTGTGGAGCCCTCTCCTCCAGTCATTTGTTTAATCGTCCATCACCATTTATGACTGACTGTGGCAGAACTGCTGGGCTTCGTTCAGATCTGTTGGTCAAGTCCCGTAGCTTTAATGAGTTAGCATCAGGTTAAGGTTCATGTGATTCTGACTCTGCCATGTTCACCCACACTCGTCACTGAGCCATAGATGGTGTTGATGGTAATGACAGACTGAGGTGCCATCCTGGCAAAAAGTTACAGGTTGTGGTTGAATGCTGTTCTGCTTCTCCTGCTGCTGTGGTCTACAGCACGACATGAATATGCAGTTTCGAGCTGCAATATCTGCAATGCAATTCTGCTGTCTGTTCCCCAATTCTCAGAGACCCATTCACCCATCAGCCCTGCACTCAGTGACCTAACCTGGTTTCTGATGTGGAAATACTTCCATTTTCAAACTCTCATTCTGCTGAGGGTCTGTCTCCCCAGGTCTTGCTTCCAATCCTACACATTCCACAAAAGCATTTAACTGATCTTAATTCAAATGTTTATTTCAAATGTTTAATTCACCTGAATCTTTTTCCTTGAGAAATGCCATCTTCTGGGTTTAAGTGAATGTGTTTCCTCTGTTTCTCTCCCTGACCATGATTAAGAGCTCTGTAGACAATAGACCATAGGTGCAGGAGTAGGCCATTCTGCCCTTCGAACCTGCATCACCATTCAATGTGATCATGGCTGATCATCCTTAACCAGTATCCTGTTCCTGCCTTATTTCCATAACCCTTGATTCCACTATCCCTAAGAACTCTATCCAACTCTTTCTGAAATGAATCTGGAGACTGGGCCGCCACTGCCCTCTGGGGCAGAGCATTTCACACAGCCACCACTCTCTGGGTGAAGAAGTTTCTCCTCATCTCTGTCCTAAATGGTCGACCCCATATTTTTAAGCTGTGTCCTGCCTCCAGAGTGTCCAATCCTTTAATAATCTTACATGTCTCAATCAGATCCCCTCTCAGTCTTCTAAACTCAAGAGTATACAAGCCCAGTCGCTCCAGTCTTTCAGCGTAAGGTAGTCCTGCATTCCAGGAATTGACCTTGTGAACCTACGCTGCACTCCCTCAATAGCCAGAATGTATTTCCTCAAATTTGGAGACCAGAACTGCACACAATACTCCAGGTGTGGTCTCACCAGGGCCCTGTACAGCTGCAGAAGAACCTCTTTGCTTTTATACTCAATACCTCTTGTTATGAAGGCCAGCAATGTATTAGCCTTCTTCACTACCTGCTTTACCTGCATGCTTACCTTCATTGATTGGTGTACAAGAACACCCAGGTCTCTTTGTTCTGCCCCTTGACCTAAGTTGATTCCATTTTGGTAGGTAATCTGCCTTCCTGTTCTTGCTACCAAAGTGGATAACCATACATTTATCCAAATTAAACTGCATCAGCCATGCATCTGCCCACTCAACTACCCTGTTCAGGTTACCCTGTAATCTCCTAACATCCTCCTCACATTTCACCCTGCCACCCAGCTTAGTATCATCAGCAAATTTGCTAATGTTATTACTAATACCATCTTCTATATTATTAATATGTATTGTAAAAAGCTGCGGTCCCAGCACTGATCCCTGAACTACCCACTGGTCACTGCCTGCCATTCCAAAATAGAGCTGTTTATCACTACTCTTTGTTTCCTGTCAGCCAATCAACTTTCAGTCCAAGTTAGTACTTTGCCCCCAATACCATGCGCCCTACTTTTGCTCACTCACCTCCTTTGTGGGACTTCATCAAAAGCTTTCTGAAAGTCCAGATACACTACATCTACTGGATCTCCCATGTCCATCTTCAGAGTTACATCCTCAACAAAATCCAGAAGATTAGTCAAGCATGATGTCCCCTTCATAAATCCATGCTGACTCTGACCTATCCTGTTACTACTATCCAGATGTGTCGTAATTTCATCCTTTATAATCGACTCCAGCATCTTTCCCACCACTGATGTCAGACTGACTGATTTATAATTTCCTGCTTTCTCTCTCCCACCTTTCTTAAAAAGTGGTCCAACATTAGTCACCCTTCAATCCGCAGGAACTGATCCATAATCTTTCGAACTCTGGAAAACAATTACCAACGCATCCACGATTTCTCGAGCCACCTCCTTCAGTACCCGGGTTCTAGACCATCAGGCCCCGGGGACTTATCAACCTTCAGACCTAACAGTCTCTCCAACACCAATTCCTGGCAAATATAAATTCCCTTCAGTTCAGGTCCTTCAGCCACTGTTACCTCAGGGAGATTGTTTGTGTCTTGCCCAGTGAACACAGATCCGAAGTACCAATTCAATTCTTCTGCCATTTCTTTGTTCCCCGTAATATATTCCCCTGTTTCTGTCTTCAATGGCCCAATTTTAGTCTTAACCATTTTGTTTTTTGCCTTTCACATACCTAAAAAAGCTTTTACTATCCCCCTTTATATTTTTGGCCAGTTAACTTCGTACCTCATTTTTTTTTCTCCGCATATTTCCTTCTTAGTAATCCTCTTTTGTTCTTTAAAAGCTTCCGAGTCCTCAGTTTTCCCACTTATTTTTTAGATTAGATTACTTACAGTGTGGAAACAGGCCCTTCGGCCCAACAAGTCCACGCCGATCCGCAACCCACCCATACCCCTTTAACCTAACACTACGGGCAATTTAGCACGGCCAATTCACCTGCCCCGCACATCTTTGGACTGTGGGAGGAAACCGGAGCACCCGGAGGAAACCCACGCAGACACGGGGAGAATGTGCAAACTCCACACAGTCAGTCGCCTGAGTCGGGAATTGAACCCGGGTCTCTGGCGCTGTGAGGCAGCAGTGCTAACCACTGTGCCACCGTGCCGCCCACTTTATCTTTGCTGAGTTATACTTTTTCTGTTTTAACTTTATATGTTTCTTAACTTCCCTCGTCAGCCACGGCCACCTCCTAGGATCTTTCTTCCTTTTGGAATGAATTGATCCTGCATCTTCTGCATTATACACTGAAGTATCTGCCATTGTTTTTTCCACTGTCATCCCTGATAAGGTATTGCACCATTGAACTTTGGTCAGCTCCTCCCTAATAGCTCCATTATTCCCTTTATTCAACAGAAATATTATCACTTCCGATTGTACTCTCTCCCTCTCAAATTGCAGATTGAAATTTATTGGATTATGGTCACTACTTCCCAATGGCTCCTTCACTTCGAAGTTCCTGATCAATTCTGGTTCGTTGCACAATACCAGATCCAGCATTGCCTTCTCCCTGGTCGGCTCCAGCACCAGCTGTTCTAAGAATCCATCTCTGAGGCACTCCACAAAGTCTCTTTCTTGGGGTCCAATACAATCCTGATTCTCCCGGTCTACCTGCATGTTGAAATCCCCAATAACAACTGTAGTAATATCTTTGTGACAGGCCAATTTCAGCTCCTGATTTCACTTATATCCGACATCCAGACTACTGTTTGGGGGCCTGTAGATAACTCCCAAGAGGGTCTTTTTACGCTTAGAATTTCTCAGCTCTATCCACACTGACTCTACATCCCCTGACTCTAGGTTCCCCCCGCACAAGGGACTGAATATCACCTCTTACCAACAGGGCCATCCCACCCCCTCTGCCCGTCAGTCTGTCCTTACGATAGCACGTGTAGCCTTGAATATTCATTTTGCAAGCACTGTCCACTTGAAGCCACGTCTCAGTTATCACTAGAATATGGTATCTGCCAATTTTCAAAAGAGCCTCAAGCTCATCCATCTTATTTATCATACTTCGTGCATTCATATTTAAAGTATTTTTTTAATTTGTTACTGCCCTCACTCTTCTCATCAACTCCTATTTCACGCAACCTTACAGTATGATCCCTTTTTGCGTTTTCTGCTTCATTGATACAGTTGTCTTTCTTGATTTCCCTTGTTCTAACTTTCCCTTCAATTTCCTTCTTCAACATCCAGTTTGTCCCCTCCACCACCCCCCCACTTAGTTTAAACACAGCTGTGTGGCAGTAGCAAACCTGCCTGCCAAAATACTGGTCTCCAACCTATTAAGGTGCAAACTGTCTCTCTTGTATAATTTATGCTTACCACAAAACATACCCCAGTGATCCAAGAATTTAAATCCTTGCTTCCTGCACCAGTTCCCCAGCCACACGTTCAAGTCCATTATCTCCCTGTTTCTGGCCTCATCAGACTGAGGAACTGGAAACAAACCGGAGATAACCACCCTGGACATCCTGCTTTTCAGCCTTCTTCCTAGTTCTCCGAAGTCCCGCTGTAGTATGTTCCTCCTCTTCTTCCCAACATCATTTGTGCCAACATGTACCACCACGTTTGGCTCTTTACCTTAGTCCTTGAGGATGTCCTGCACTCTGTCTGTGATGTCTTTAACCCTGGCACCAGGAAGGCAACACACTATCCTTAAGTCCCGCCTGCTGCCACAAGACCCCGTCAGTTCCTCTCACTGTGGAGTCCCCGATTACCAAGGCTCTGTGTGATGTCCGACTCTACCGCTCTGTCTCCACGCCAACTTTTGATTGACAGACCTGGCCGCCTGGCGGACTGGCAGTGTCATCTGTCTCTACTGTTTCCAAAAGATTCAACTTGTTCCTGACAGGTACTTCCCCCGGAGTCTCTTGCACCTGTCTCCTCTCTGCCTTCCACATCGTCTGCTCTCTTCTGCTCTCTTCTGGTATGGTCGGTGTAATAACCTCACTGAAGGTCTTGCCCAGAAAGATATGAGCCTAAGGTCGTCGAGTTCTTTCATCAGCGCTGAAACATGCTCGGTCAGTAGCTGAACGTACACACACTTTCCACACTTAAACGAGCCAGACAGACCAGAGTCGTTGACCTCCCACATCAAGCACTTAGCGCACTGAACCAGCTGGGCAGTCATGTCTTCACCCTCTTCAACTGTGGCGCAATCATTTCACTCAACCTCCTTGTCAAAGACTTCTGAGCAAAAGCCTCACTCTTCACTCCACAGGAACTTCCTTGGACCCTGTAGTGTCAGTGATGCCAGCCTTATATAGTTTCAGAGCCATTGAATTATCTGGATTCCCAATCATCTTCACCACGTTGTATGTTTCCTCTTTTGGTCTGAGGCCTTATCACTCATGGCTGCCTTGTCCCTCAATGTTTGGCAATTCCTGTGTGCTGTGGTCCTTTGTACAGTGCACATACAATATGTTCAAATGCTGGGTCTGATGCCAGAACTTTTCTTTCCAATAATATGACAGACACTAACTTTGGAAAGAACCCAGCAGGCCAATATCTTGAATTCCCGGAAGAAAGGGGATTAACTAAAATAAGTTGGGACACGAGAAGTAAGAATTTATAACACACATCCTGATAAGAATGAGACGAGAGTTGGGAATATCAGAAAAGGGGGAAAGTTGAGAGAAAGGGAAGGTATCACTTCAGATGAGGATCAAATAATGTTTTAATGCTTTATAAATATTACCCATCATGTGCATCATTTTTCGTTAACTGTGTCTCCGTTGTTCATTCAGAATGTGTTGCACACATATGAACAATCTTCCTTATCTGAACACACACTGATTAAACAGTGTATATAAAATCATTTTTCCTCCATTTCAAACTGTTCTGTTGTCGTGCTAGCAGGACATATGAACACTAACTGGCCACCAAAAGACATGACCCACTATCACAAAGAAGGACACCACATTGACTGTGACAACACACACTTCCTAGGACAAAGCCACGCACGAAACTTCTGAGAGGCATGACATTCTAGCCAGACGTACATCAATAAACACATCAATTTAGATCCTATCTACCTTCCCTTGAAAAAAACTGGAAATAACATCATGCGCCTTAAGAAACCAAGACCTATAAATAGAAAGACAGGACATACCAACAGTGTGTCACCAGAGACTCTCCCTGATGATGTTACCTAGTCATGGTGACGAAACATCTGAAAACAAACCTTCAAGCTCAGCGAGCTCACTTACATACTTATAAATGGTTATTTTTCTCTTAATAGTGGAATTTGGGACTTCTCTGTCATTCATCTTTTAACAGATTACGAGGCGAGGTGAGCTGTTCTGGCTGTGTGGTTTTAATTAACAGAGGGGTTAGACATCGACATCATAACGGTTTGAGGGCTTGTCGTATGGGACTTGAACAGATTTGGGGTACAAAAGGTCCCAGCAGATTCCATCACTTGGCAGTTAGTGACCTAGATATTCAAATAAAACAGGTGACAAAATTCATTTAATTTTGTTTCCTTGTGGTTGGTTAAATTAAAAGAAATGGATTTTAACATTACTAAAGAGGTTCTGAGATTTGAAGATGATTCACAAGTTTGCCGACAAAGTTTAGAAAGACAAAGGAAGGGCATACTTTTAGAATTAACATGTAGATTAGAATTAGGTTTCACCAGGGACAAAAGGAAAGCTGTCACCATAATGGAGTTGGTCAAGCACTTTGGTGTATCAGAGAAGCAGGAAACTGCAGTCGAGTTGGAAAAAAACTTAAATTGCAAGTGGGGCAACTGGAGTTAGAAGATAAAGAGAGAGACTGAAAGAGGTAGGTAAGTAACAGGTAGTAATAAAACCAGCACCTTTCTTGCCAATTCCTGTATTCGTAGAACCTTTCACGCGGCTTATGATTAATTGTGGAGCTCCCCTTTCTAAAGTAAAAGTGGAAACCAATATTTGCTGATCATAATGGATGTGTCTACCAGATTTCCATGGATAATTCCATTATGGGGTGTTAAGGCAAAAAGGGAGGTAGAGGAGTTGTTGGTAACTTTACTCACTGTGAGCTACGCAGTGTGATTCAGACAGACCAAGGGTCTCATTTTACCGCTCAGCTGTTTAAGGACGTCATGGATAGCTTCGGCACGCAGCGGTTTAAATCAAGTGCATCGCATCCCGAATCCCAGGGGGCCTTGGAAAGTTGGCATCAGAAGCTGAAGACAATATTAAAAGCGTGCTGTCATAATTACCCAAATGATTGGAATAAAGGCGTCTCATTATATTGTTTGCCATTGGAGATGCCCCAAATAAATCTGCTCACTTTACTACCTTTGAGTTAATATTCATATATGAAGTGAGAGGTCCTTTGAAATTAATTAAATATAAATTGACAGGACCGAAGTCGGAGATCTCACACTTGGATGATGTATCTGAGGTGATGGAGAAATTAGATGGAGTAGGTGAGTTAGCTAAACAACACCTGAAGAGGGCACAACATGGAATGAAGCAGGTGGCAGATAAAAACACTGAAACTTTGACGATTTCCCATGGGATGACATATTAGTATTGCCAGCAGTGGTAGGAAATCCCTTCAAAGCCAGGTTTAGTGGCCCCTTTCAAATTAAAAAAATGTTGAGTCAGTTAAACTATCTGGTAAAGGTACTGGATATGACAAAAAATGCTAGAGAATGTCATGTGAATGAATAATGCTCCAGATAAATTGAAGACTCCGGAACAGAGTTGTGGCCAGATGAATAAATTGTGCAGTTTATCTGTATGATGTAGTGATCTTTAGCAAGTGATTGAAAGCTCACATGTTACAGTTGGCAGAGCATGTTGAATGATTACAAGAAGCAAACTTGGTAATAAACTTAAAGAAAACAGAATTAGCGAAGGCAGAGGGGACGTTCTTGGGACATTACATTGGACATGGAAGGTTGACTCCACGGAACACAAAGACGAAGGGTTTTGAGGAATTTCCACAACCATCCTCGAAGAAAGAGGTGCTTCGATTTTTGGAACTGAGTGGATTCTATCGGAAGTTTGTTGCAAACTTCAGCAGCGTATTGGCACCACTGATGGATTTATTAAAGAAGAACACAGAATTGTGGTGGACAGAACAATGCCAGGAGGCATTAGAGAATTTTAAAGCCGGGTTAATCATCGCACCAGTTTTAGCTGCACCAAATATTTTGAAAAATTTGAAAATTGTATTTGATGCTAGGGGTATAGGTGTCGGAGAAGTATTGATACAGCAAGATGATGTTGGAATTGAATGGCCAATTAGCTACTTGTCGAAAAAAGCAATATCCACCAGAAAGAAAATACAAAATCTCCCTTATTGAAAAAGAATGATTAAGTTTCGCACGGGACTGACAATATTTTGATGTTTGGATCAGTGGTGCTGGAAGAGCACAGCAATTCAGGCAGTCCGAGGATTTTGCCTGTCCTTGGATGCTGCCTGAATTGCTGTGCTCTTCCAGCACCACTAATCCAGAATCTGGTTTCCAGCATCTGCAGTCATTGCTTTTACCTCAATATTTTGATGTTTATATGACAAACAAATTGTCAGACATGGTTGTGGACAACGACAACCCTCTCGCTTTTTTTTAATATTTAAAGAACAGAATATGAGACTATTTCATTGGACTCTTATGTTACCGACTTTAACCTTACAAAACGTACATGCAGTGGGTCCTAAAATGTGATAGCAGATGTGTTATCCCAGATTTAAAGGAAAAAGTTTCGATAAGATTTGACTTATTGCAGTGTCGTATATGTGTGCAGAATTAATATGTATGGTATGGCTGAGATTAATGCTTTTGGAATTCATAATAATGGGATTACGAAATAGAGGAAAAGAAATGAAACCGTTTTTTTCATTCTGCTGGTTCATGTTTTATTTTTCTGAAGCGGGGAGGTCTTATGAAGCCAAAGGCATGTCCGGTCACTTTCAGACAGAACGGGTTTTGCTGAATAGAAAGTACAGCCACAGATGCCAGCTAAAGGTCACTCTGTTCCACATGTCACCATTAGCTGGAAAATGGATACCTGAGTTTTGGTTTCTGTTTTGACAACAATTCAAATAAAACCAAAGAGTTTAAATAACGCTCAGGATACCAGAAGCCAACGGAATTTGAATATTATTATTTGGACACCTGGAAAGCAATCAAATTATGAGAATTATTGTATCATGGGGAGTATATAAACCCAGCATTTTGAACACTAGAGGGAGAGCCACTGCCATCCAACAACAGTGTAACTGCTGTAGAGCAGGAGTGTTAACTGGCCATCTCAAACACTTTCTATCAAATATACATGTCCATTTAAAAGCTACTTGCAATATATTTAAAAAATGACCCAGGGAGATCAGCAGCTGGAAGAGTGAACACAGCAGGGAAGATGGATTCTGTGTGGTCTTGAGATTGTAATGTTTAATATGTGGGTTGTTGGAACAGCATATTTTTACAGAGTTGGAGTCAGATATTAAGTAGCGAAGAAAAGAGGGGCGTGTATTTGAGAATAGTTGTTGTTTAGTATTCACTATTAAAGATAAGAAATTAACTTGTTATTTTTTGTTTAAATAGTGGAATGTAGGAGATCTGCGTTGCTCATATTTTAAAAGATTACGAGCTTTTCTGGGTGTTTGGCTTTAATTAACAGAGGGGTTCAACTCTACTTTGTAGATGTCCACCCACGATCACCCCATTTCCCTGCAGTTGGCCCATACCTTCCAGTCCTTTCCTATCCACATATTTATCCAAATGCTTTTGAAGTATTGTTAATGCACCCCCTCAGCCCCATCTGCTGGCAGCTCAACCACGTACCATCTCTGGGTAAAGAAGTGACCCCCCAGGTTCCCTTTTATTCCTTCCACTTTAAACTTAAACTGATCCCATCCAGTCCTCGATTCTCTACACCTTGGAAGAAGACTGAGAGCATTGACCCTATTCATATCCCTCGTGATCTTATATAGCTCTATTAGGACACCCTCATTCTCTTACACGCTAAGGAAAATGTCGTAGCTTGTCCAACATCTCCCTATAACTCAGACCATTGAGTCCTGGCAACGTCTTTGTGAATTTCTTCTGCACTCTTTCTAGTTTAATAACATCCGCCTGATAACAAAGGTGACAAAACTGAACACAATACTCCAAGTGCGGCCTTACCAAAGTCCTGTGTAACTGCAACATAAATTCCCAACTCTATACTCAATATCCTGCCTGATGAAGGCCAGTGTGCCAACAGCCTTCTTCACTGCCCTCTCTACATGTGACTCCACTCTGAGAGAACAGTGCACCTGAACACCAAGGTCTCTCTGCCCACTGCACCCCTTAAGTCCCTCTCAATCACCGTGAAACTCTTACCTTGATTTGATTTTCCATAATGCAAGACCTCACACTTCTATATTCAATTCCATTTGCAATTTCTCGGCCCACTTCCCCACCTGATTACGGTCCTGCTGCAATTTCTGATAATCTTCCTCACTGAACATGCTCCCACTCACTTTAATGTCATCTGCAAACTTACTAATCATATCTTGTACATTCTCAACCAAGTCATAGATAAAAAACAGCAATGGACCCAGCCTCCAGTCTGACAAGCATCCTTCCACGAAACCCTCTGCTTCCTATCAACAAGCCAACTGTGTATCCAATTGGCCAGTTCCCTCAGCATTCCATGTGATGTAACCTTCCTGAACAGCCTACCATGTGGAAACTTATCAAAGGTCTTACAGAAATCCATAGAGACTATGGCTGCTGCTCTGCCTTCGTCAACTTTCTTGGTCACTTCATCAAAGAACTCTAACAAATTTGGGAAGCATGATCTCCCACTCACAAGTCTATGCTGACTGCTCCGAATCAAACCCTGTGTAAGTAATGGGTGCAGTCAATGGTATGCTGTCCTTCAGTGTAAGATGATTCGAGTACATAAGTAAAGCCATTTTCCTGTTGTTGTAAAGCCTTGCTGAGAGTTCATTTGGGGCACTCTGTACAGATTTGATCTCCTTTGTAAGGAATTATCTCCTTACCACAGATACGGGTGATGTAACATGAGGATAGAGTGAAGAAGCTGAGTGTTTAATCAGTAGAGCTGTGAGAGACGAAGAAATGGTGATCACTTATTTCCAAAAGAGACATTGATTGGGTGAGAAATTCCATACTTTACCTAGGATTGATTGGTTTAATTCATTGTCACGTGTACCTCAGTACAGGGAAACACTTTATTTATGAGCAGTGGAGCAGTGGAGGCAGGTCATAGTAAGGATGAACTGGCAAATCATAGGGTGGAAATAGGCTTGGACAGAATAAGGCGTTCAGGTTACACTGAACAGGACGTGCACTAGACAAGATCAACATGAGTAATACCATCATTATTTGAACTTAGAGAGTCCATTAATCAGTCTAACGTGACTTTCCTAATAGTTTATAAGTCTTAATTAAGTCTTCCCACGTTATTGTGCAGTCGTTGTGTGAACCTGTACTGAACGCCATGTTGCTCACAATCCCTAACAGCAGCCACAATACATTCCATCTGAAACAGGTAGCCATTCCCACCAGCATCCGCCCTACATAGAAACACCAGGCTGTCTTCTTGGAGATGAAAGATGCCTTTTTGAGACTTCACACAAGACATATGGCTTCCCTCCTCACCACTCGAAAACCACGTTAAGTGTGTATCATGAGCGACGGCGCCACGAGGAACAACGTGGAGCAATCTGTCTGTGCAGCCTCTGCTCCACTTGGTCATCATATTAGAGCATCATTAGGAGATAGTGAGGACTGTGGGTGCTGTAGATCAGAGTAGACAGTGGTTTGCTGGAAAAGCACAGCAGGAGAGTCGACGTTTTGGGCATAAGCCATTCATCAGGATCAGCATCAATTATCTCATTCTGTCCCCGTGTAAGTGCATTGAGGTGGGAATGGCCTCCTGCTGTTCCTGTGTAAGTGACTCAAGGGATTGAATGGCTTCTTCATCGTCTGTTTGGACAGGGCCAAGAGCCTGATTGGGTTGCCCCTGGTTCCTGTTTGACAGCTCGATGTGCTGACAAGTGTGATGATGTTGCAGCTTTAAGAGGTTATTTTGTCCTGGTTTCTTTTAAGAGAGAGATTGAACGATCGTTACCAAGCTGGCTAGTTAAGACCACTTGAGTAAACAGCTAGGGAAGCCTTGTGTTTATTTTAATAAAGACTGAATGGGTGTGGTCAGCTCTCACAGATTAGGATCTCTGGGTTTTGCTTTCTCAGTAATAACAGAAACTATTGGGGTCTCTATAGAGTTGGAAGCTTCAGTGGATGTCTCCTGGCTGCTACACTCTCTTAATTTACTCTTGCTGCTGTTTTTAATTCCTGGATTGGAGAAATATTTGTGACATTCTGTGTCTGAATATTCCTTTTTGCCAAGGGCTGTGTGGTTATGCGATTTTCCTGTATTGGAACAGTTCATTAGTAATAGCCCCACGATCTATTATTCTGTTAACTTGGCCAATAGAATTACGTTATTCTAAATTTCCCTTTCCTTGGTTTCATTTTATCTTCCGTGTTTAAATAAATGGTGTTTTGCTTCACAACGAGTAGTTTGACCAGTCACATTGCATCTGGAACAGACAGTTTACATTTCATTTAAAATATGAAAATATTAGAGTCTAGGTTACCACCCTCAAATATTTTTGAGGGGCTCTGGCGTGGTCCATCCCACTAGACTCCTTCTCTTCCTGAGTTATATGCTGGAGGCACTGAATGGGCTGTCCCTGTTCTTTTCCAATACTGTCAATGGACTGAATGACTTCCTCATATTCCTGTGAAACCAGAGTGAGCTGCTGAATGAACTCTTGATTTACTTTGGCAATGTGCAGTGTCAGGCAGTGCTGTTACATGAATGTTACAGACACTTTACCGGAACAAACCTGAGTGGTGTCTGGGTCTTGCTGCACATGGACAGAGACCAGTTCAGGAGCTGACGAGGGACAAAATGCTCTGAACATTGTGGAATCTTCAGTGACCATCCCCACATTCTGATCTTATGGTGGGGAGGGTGGGGGCGGGGAGACATTGATGAAGAAGCTGAAGATGTTTGTGAAGAGGAAGCTACCCTGAGGATCTCCCACAGAGCTGACCACATGACTGAGATGATGAACATCTTCCTTTGTGCCATGTTTGACCCCAAACACTGGAGAGTTTACTCTGATTCCCATTAAGTCCAGTTTTGTTAAGTTCCTTGATGCCAGCAGAAGTTAACCACTGCCTTGATATCAGGGCCAGTCATTTTTGTCTGAACCCTTGAGCCAGCCTCTTTTGTTCATATCAAGAAGCCATGATATAGGAGCAGCGAGTGCTTTCTTCAAACAGGTGGTATTGAATGTCAGGATTTCTGTTCTCAACACTGTTCGGGGAGCTAGATGACTGAAAGTATTTCAAGACAAGGTCGATGGATATTGACCTGTCAGAGAATTGAGGGCTATGAAGAATTGGGAATGAAAGAGGATTTGAGACCAAGAGCATATCAGCCATGATCTTAGGGAAGGACAAGGCAGGCTTGGGGAGTGAACGACCTGCCCCTGTTTCTAATGTACTCACATTTTGTTATTGGAAAGTTAGTGGGTGTTATTTTCATGAATGTGCAATTACTGAATATTGCAGCCAGGGAGACAAGAGGATTTTGTGAGTCATCTGTGGGTGAGGTAAGTTGTCTATATGCTCAGTGAATTTGGGTCTACAATATGACCAACAAATGAAGCACAAGTTGCAGAGAGGGGAAATTTTGTAAAGCGAGATGAGGGGCCTCTTTCATACTCAGCCTGGGTTTTCCAATTACATTTCCCAAATCACCTCAAAGCGTGTGGGACTGTCTTGAATGGCTGAATGGTCTCCTCTGTTTCTGTGCATCAGGTTATAGATGTAAGTAGCCTCCAACTGCTCCTGTCTAGCAGGTATGAGGGGCTGAATGGAACACAGGAACATGGGACTGAGGAGCAGGAGTGGGTCATTAGATACTGTGAGCCTTCTCCACCAGGCAGTAAGATTGTGGCTGATCAGGTTGTGGTCTCAGCCCCACTTTCCTGACTGTATCCCATTATCCGTGACTCACTTCCGTGTCAAATATTTAACTAACGCAGTTTTCAGTCCATGTGAACATCGAGGCACAATAAAAACTTCTAGTGAAGAGATTTCCCACTTGAAAGGTCCTTTAAGAATTTTTCGTCATTTTTCTTATAGAATCAGAGAGTCCTGCAGAACGGAAACAGACCCGTTAGTCCATCTGTTCACTCCGGTCAGATATCAAATCTGATTTAGTCCCATTTGCCAGCATTTGGCCAATATTCCTCCTGTGGTTGTACCCAACTTGACCACTTCCTCTGACAGCAATTTCTGTACACACAACACTCTCTGTGTGAAACATTTATCTTCAGGTCCTTTCTAAATCATTCGCCCTCTCGCCTTCAACCTATGCTTTCTTGTTCTGGACTCCCCTATACTGGGATCAGAACATGGCTATTCAGAATATCCATGCCCCTGATGATTTTATACACCTCTATAATGTCACCCCTCAGCCTCTTACACTCCAGGGGGAAACACCTCAACCTAATCAACCTCTCCCCGAAGCTCAAACCTCCAGTCCTGGGTCATCTGTATAAATCTTTTCTGCAGACAACCGAGTTGTACACAGTATTCTTAAAGTGGCCTCACCAACATCCTGGGAGAGTTGGATTTGGCTGAATTCCCTTTGCTTTAGACAGTGAGGAGATTCCAGTGAATTCTGGTTAGGGATCACCCAAAGGGTAGCACGGTAATTAGCACTGCTGCCTCACAGCACCAGGGAATTGGGTTTGATTCCAGCCTTGGGTGACTGTCTATGTGGAGTTTGCACATTCGCCCCTTGTCTGTGTGAGCTTCTAATGGGTGATCCAGTTTCCTATCACAGCTCAAACTGTGTAGGTTCGGTGGATTGGTCATGCTAAATTATCTGTAGTGTTCAGGGATATCTAGATTACGTACATTCGTCAGAGGTAAATATAGGGAAATGGATTGGGAAGGTGGATATGGACTTGTTGGCCCGAAAGGCCTGTTTCCACACTGCAGGGATTCCATTAAAATAAGAATGGTAACGATGACTTTAGAGGGTTTTTTTTTAGCTCGCACACATTGCTGTGATGAGGAACAATAAAGGAGTGAGAGTGCAAGAGGCCGTTCCTTCTCAGGCAGATTACATTTTCTCCCACTCTGAGCTGAATCACACAGGAATGTCATCCTCTCCCAAACTGTACCATGTGAGGTTTCCTTGTACATTGTCCAAACTATGTCCACATCACATTCCCTGTTCCATGTAGGTGCACCATTGCTGCTGTCATACACAGAGCCATACCCTTAGCAGAAAATGGTCTCGGTCATTTTGAAATATGTTTACATGTCCCTGCATCATTAAAAAAATAAAATGTTTAATTTATTCAGAATACCTGTGTTAAAATGAACGCTTTTTTAAACAAATACAGAAATTGCTGGAAAAGCTCCTTTTACATGCTGAAGTTGCACCAGCCTCCACCACTTCCTCTGGCAGCTCATTCCATACACACACCACCCTTTGTGTGAAAAGGTGTCCTTTAGGCCTCATCAAAAACTTTCCCCTCTCACTTTCAAACAATGCCCTCTCGTATTGGACGCCCCTAACCGGGGGGAAACCCTGACTACTCACCCGATCCATGGCCATTTTGATTTTATAAACCTTTACTGCTGCGAAATGTGACCCCAATCAACACGAATGGCTGTACTTTCAGTCATCCTGGGCCTCAATTCTGAAATGCAATACTGACACCTCTTCCTTCTCCATCAAGTCACAATTCTAAATCCATTTTAATCAGTTTGTTCAGGTGTATTATGAGACACTTCTGTGGGATTTACACCTAGACCTTTGAGCCCGGAGGTAGGGACACTAGACTCACTCAGCAATACCCATAAAGCTGTAACATTATTCTCCTGTGTGGTTGTTCATCAGCCCGTTCTGACATGCTGTAACATACCTCTGCAACAGGCAGGACTTGAATCCAGACCTTCTAGTCCAGAGCTTGGAGCACTACCACACAAGTTCAGGAATTGGAATCAAATCCAGAGATCTAGCTCAGAGGCAGGGACACTACCCAGCAAACTACCATACCCAGATTTTGAGTCATATTTTAGAGCCCACTTTCTGCTCGGTGTGGATTTATTATAATCAGGTTACCATTACTGAATTACAAACAACACTTTGTATTATTAATCAAATGCAAGATATTTGTCTCAACTGTAGGATGTTGAGTACACGTGCTGTGCCATCGAAATTAACTATGACCATCTTTAATCGCTATTATCTGTAGTCTGCAATATTAGGGAAAGAAATCTTGCAGACACACTCTGCCCAATGAAGGGTCTCAAATAGATATTTATTACTGAACACCAGAGACGAAGGAAGAGCTTAATTTCTGGTCCCAAAACACCGATCACTCTTAACCAACTCTAACGTGCGACTGCCCGCTTCCTAAAACAATGAAATGATACCAGGCCGGTTATTACTGTCCAGCCTCTCCTCCTCACTGACTGCGTCTTCAATCTGTCCCTCCTCCTCCTATCCACACAAGGCAACCCAAGCTCCGGGGCTTTGTGAAAATCAAGGCCGGAGTATGCAGGCCTCCTGGAGAGGGGGATGGGCATTTTAAAACTGAAGGGGGTGGGTGAGGTGGCAATAATATCACACACTGGACTGAGGGGTGGCAGATGGAGTTTAGTTTGGATTAATGAGAGGTATTGGATTTGGTAGATCAAACAAGAGCAGAATCTATACAATTAAAAGTAGGGCCTAGAAACCTAGGCCGTCAGGTATAATTCTTTAAAATTTGCATCTCATACAGATAGTGTGGTTAAGAAGGTGTTTAACACACTTGTCTTCATAGGTCAGACCTTTGACTATCGGAATTGGGATGTCATGTTGTGGTTGTACAGTTCATTGGTGAGGCCCCTTCTGGAATACTGTGTCCAGTCTGGTCATCCTGCCCGCTCATTCCATAGGCACACCATCCTCTGGGTGAAAAAGCTGCCCCTGAGGTCACTTTTAAATGTTTCCCTTCTCACCTTAAACCTATGTCCTCTAGTTTTGGTCTCCCCTACCCTTCGAAAACACCTTGACTATTCACTTTGATATTATTGACCTTGATATAATTAAGCTGGAGAGGGTTGAGAACAGATTAACCTGGATGTTGCTAGGAATGGAGGGAGTGAGCTATAAGTAGAGGCTGGTAGGCTGGGACTTTTTTCACTGGAGAGTATGAGATTAAGGGGTAACTTTACAGAGATTTATAAAATAATGAAGGGTACAGATAAGCTGAAGGGCTGATGTATTTTCCCTAGAGTTGGGGATTCAAAACTGAGGGATATTTTAAGGTGCGAGGAAAAAGATTTACATAAGTCATGAGAGGTAATTATTTGAGATAGAATCTGGCTTGTGTGTGGAATGAACTTCCAGAGGAAGTGGTTAAAGCAGGGACAGTTACAACGTTTAAAGGACATTTAGATCAGTACATGGATAAGACATCAGTTTGGATGGGGCTGTGAGCAGCTGCCCTCTACCTCGCCCTCTGTGAATGAATCCCTGTTGGTTTTCACCCTCTGCCAATGTCTGTGCATTGGCATGGGGAGGCCAGCAGAGGGTGGCATTGCATCACTTTAAGCACCACAGAGACAGCCAGACCTGCCCCACACAGAGACACACAGATACACACACGGGAATGGTTAGGGCACTATGTGAAGCTCATCTGGTAACTTAAATGAAACATAAAGAAATGCTCAATTCGCCTCGTAAAATATGAGTGACAGATCTACCAAATCCCACTGTTTAAATAAAAACATCAATTTATTTTTTAACTCTGAAAGTGAACATTTTACATCAACTATTCACAACTCTGGGACTCCCTTTCTCTTAACTGCTTATTTCCTGACTCCAGCTCTACAGTAATATACTGTTTCTGGGTCTGCCATCCTCTCATACCACAGGTGCTTGCAAGCTCTCAGTTCAGAACTGCATTCACCCTCGCTTAAAGGTACAGTACACACTTGCAACTTCATCACATTATACCCTGGTGAATATAGATAAGTGGGACCTATCCGGATTTCTCTTGCTCTGTGGTTTGTCAATATTTCATTTGCTCCGTCTGGTGTGTGTCAGGACTTCTGTTGCTCCATTGACAGCATGTCATTATTCGACTTTGTCCATAGGAATATATCAGTATTTCACTTGCTCACACTCGTGTGTGTGGGGCTGGATTTCAGTTGTTTCATGGGGACTGTGACGCTATAACAATCTCAATGTTTGTAGATGGCACCGAACCTGGAAGAAGTCTGCAGTCTATGGAGGACAGTGTGGAACTCTAACAGGAAAATCACACGTTGGTGTAGTGTTCAGGTGTATGGCAGATGGGGATCAGTGCAGAGCAGTTTGAGGTGATACACTTTGGTAGGAAATACAATGAAAGACAGTTTAAAACAGGCTGTGCCATTATAAAGGGGGTGTGGGAACAGAGAGTCCTGGGTGTATATGAGCACAGATTGTTGAAGATGTCAGGAGAAGTGGGGAGAGCAGTAATTATCACAGATTAGTTTCAGTATCTGAGCTGTTTACAGCTGACTCCCTCCTACACCTGCTGGGAGGTGGTGGTGACGATGTGTTGTGAGCCCACCATCCTGCCCACTGAGACCGTGGGGGTTCCATTTGTACCAGCTCAACACAAAAGGGAGATGGTATCAGGGCCACGGCTTCTAAGTTGTGCCGGGGGGAAACGGAGCTGCCAGTGGGTTTAAAGTGAGAATTGCCCTTCACTGAACATTGCTCCTTACTCGGTCGGTGGGACCTGGATGTTTCAGAATCTCCACACGAGGTGACCCTCTCCTCTCCAGCTTATACCATGGTCCTCCCCACATGGCAGGGGAAGGGGGTGAGGGAACGGATATCGGGCATTCCACCACCCGGATAGGCCCTTCCTGTCCTATTCCAGGTAGTTTCTCCTGGAAAGGGAGAAAGGGAGGGAGAGAGGGAGGGTGGGAGTGGGTGGCGCTGCTGTTAGTGCTGGTGTAGTTGGGGGACATGGTCATGGTGAGGTGTCTGGAGGGAGTCAGTCCACTTTGTTGTATCCATGCAGTGTTATTAATGTGGTGGTGGGGGTGGGGGGGTAAAGTGGAGGGAGAGAGAGAGAGAGAGAGAGAGAAAGAGACAGACAGAGACAGAGAGAGAGCGAGAAGGTGCAGCATGCAGCAGTGAGAGTGATGGACCATGAGCCTTGTTCGGGGGTCGGTGCTGTAACAGATATACAGTGAGTGTGAGAGAGCAGAGACAATACCGTGACCCTTATCCTGACAGAGCGGGGAAGGTTATTGATACTTGTCCTGTATTGCTGGACATTTCTTCAGACCGCAGATACTGCACTGAGCTGGGTGGTGAGCTCAGACCATGCTCGGTGGCTTGGTGCTGTGGCCCACTCTGGGAAGATAATGGTCCCCCTCTGTACTAGCCCATCCACCTCGCCCTCCGTGCTCCTGTCGACAAACGGTGGTGTAATTACCCCTTATCTGCCATGCTCGGGGTAAACTGTGCAGGGCAGCTCCAAACGGAGAAAGCTCAACCATGTGCTCAGTGGCCTTTTAAAGATGGCGCCAGTGTCATGGATCATGGAATATCCAGGGACACCCGGGCGATGGTGATTACCTCCAGCCATATTGGGTGGGAGAATCGGGCTGGTATTAAATGAGAGGGACACCATGGGGTGGGTGGTTAATGAGGTGAGTTCGATAAGATAGCACCAGGAAACTAGCTCGGCCTAGTGTAGATGATCCCTCCGTCACAGTCGATGGAAATGGAACTGAGACAAATTATTGTTAGATTTAGCTCAATGAGTCAAAGACTCTGTTGACCCTACACCCAGATACAAAGCTGCAGAACAAATACTCATCTAAAACTCTGCATCATCTGAACTCCCACCAATATCATGTTCACCTACAATTCCTGGAAACACTTATGTTACAGGATGCTGTTAAAATGTTTTCATTTCTGCATTCTAAAACCTGGGAACACATCCTTTCATAACACTGTCTCTCAGTGTCCCCCTCTCTGTCTATTTCCCATATCCCTCCCATTTGTTATTGTTTAAACTGATTCCCCCTCCATCTCTGTATCTCTGTGGCAGTGATGTTCACACTCACAGCACCCCCTTGTCAGGGCACAATGGAGATATGGAGTTGTAAATGGACGTGAGCTGCACATCCTGTCACTTCCAGCCCGGGCTGCAAGTTTCCCCACGCTGGGCAGTGATCTGTCACAGTGTTACAGATCAATGCACTGGGGTGATGTACACAGTCCTACATGCTGGGAGGGTAACTGCTCCTAGTTTACAGATCAATGCACTGGGGTGATGTACACAGTCCTACATGCTGGGAGGGTAACTGCTCCTAGTTTACAGATCAATGCACTGGGGTGATGTACACAGTCCTACATGCTGGGAGGGTAACTGCTCCTAGTTTACAGATAGTGCACTGGGGTGGGGTACACAGTCCTACATGTTGGGAGGGTAACTGCTCCTGGTTTACAGATTAATTCACGGGTGACCACTGCACAGATCACTGTGCTGGTCAGTCATTCTGGTTGAGGTTTATAGATAATGCCCTGCTGTGGTCTGCACTTCTCCCGCTGCTGGACAGATATCTACTACGGGGTTATAGATCAATGCACTGCTGTGGTTTGCACAGCTCCGCGTGTTGGACAGATATCTAATCTGGGCTTATAGATCAATGCACTGCTGTGGTCTGCACTTCTCACCGCGCTGGACAGATAAGTGGTCTGGGATTATAGGTCAATGCCCTGATCTGATCTGTGCAGTGCTCCACTCTGGACAGATTGCTGGGTTGTACTGAGCAGGACACTGGCCTGGTCTGCACAGTGTTCCATGGTGAACAGATATCTCCTCTGGCTTTATGGGGTCTGGGCTGGTTCTGTGAGGTGGATTGAGAATGTGGTATGTCTAACCATTTCAGCTGATCTGGCAATGCCTTTAGTTCCCATTCCTGTGATTGGACCCTCCGTCTCTCACCCCATTAATGTTAGTGTGTCCAGGTACAGTACATCATGTTGGTGGGGTGGGTAGGGGGGAAAGGTGATGAACAGGTCAAAGAGTTCCCCGGAACGTTCTGTCCCCAACATTCTATAACTGACATTCCCCGGAACGTTCTGTCTCTGACATTCTATAACTGACATTCCCCGGAACGTCCTGTCCCCAACATTCTATAACTGACATTCCCCGGAACGTTCTGTCCCCGACATTCTATAACTGACATTCCCCAGAACGTTCCGTCCCTGACATTCTATAACTGACATTCCCCGGAACGTTCTGTCCCCGACATTCTATAACTGCCATTCCCCAGAACGTTCTGTCCCTGACATTCTATAACTGACATTCCCCGGAACGTTCTGTCCCTGACATTCTATGACTGCCATTCCCCGGAACGTTCTGTCCCCGACATTCTATAACTGACATTCCCCGGAACGTTCTGTCCCTGACATTCTATAACTGACATTCCCCGGAACGTTCTGTCCCCGACATTCTATAACTGACATTCCCCGGAACGTTCTGTCCCTGACATTGTTTGTGAACGGCCGGACGTCAGTGAATTGAACAAACGATAAGATCCCGAGGGAAGAGATCCCGTTCCAGGGAGAAGGAGACACTGTTCCGAAGGCCCCTCAGGCAGTTAAAGGGGTGAATACGTTTTCCCTGCGTTTACATTTCATCATGACACAGGATCGACCACAATTTAGACCAAAATACAGGAATTCCCAAACTCTGTTTGTCTTCAGGAAACTTGGAGAGAATCCTTCAGGATACCCTCCATATTAGGAATTGGGAAGGAGTGACCTGTGTCTGGTCTCGAGTGATCGAGTGTGTGGGAATGTTCCAGAAACCATCTGTCCTTATGGATGTGTCTCTGTGTGTTTGGGGAGGGAGGGTTCCTTGTGATTTATGTCACATTTTTTTCAGTAATTCCGACCTTCCCATTTGTTATTCCAGCTCCAATTATTTAATAAATCCCTGACTACAGGGACACATTTGAAAATCTCACTGTGTCCCCAATCAAATGGGTCGCTTTGCCTCCAGGCTGATGGCTAATGGGTTTGTTTTCCTTCCTCACAGTTAACGTAGTGACCATCTACGTCCTGCTTTATAAAGATTGTGGATTGTCTCCATGTGTCAGACGTTACCTGGGGGCCATGGCAGCAGCAGATCTCCTGGTCATTATCCTCGATCTGATCCTGAGACACATTCCCATTGTTTATCGGAGACAGTTTTATTTCCTGATGTCCTCCATCCCCGTGTGTAATATCCACGCCGTCCTGCTTTATGCAGCCACTGACTGCTCTGTCTGGTTCACCGTCACTTTCACCTTTGATCGGTTTGTGGCCATTTGTTGCCAGAAGCTGAAAAGTAAATATTGCAGTGAGAAAACGGCGGCTGTGGTTCTGGGAGCAGTGACTGTGCTGAGCTGTTTAAAGAACATTTCCTGGTATTTTATGCTCACGGCTCGGTATTGGCTTCGGAACCTCCCCTGGTTTTGTGAGGTAACAGACGCTGTTCTATCCTCCAGTGTCTGGGTCACAATCGAGCTGCTCCACCACAGTCTAACCCCGGGGGTCCCATTTCTCCTGATTCTGCTGCTCAATGTTCTCACCGTCAGACACATTGTAGTGACCAGCAGAGCCCGCAGGAGACTCCGTGCTCACACCAATGGGGACGCTCAGTCTGACATTGAAATGAGAAACCGAAAAAAATCCATCATTTTACTGTTTGTGATCTCGGCCAATTTCATCCTGTTATGGTCAATGTTAATGCTGTATTCTATATGGAGTCGGATGTGGGAGTTTGGGTATCGGTCTGTGTATCTCCATCCCTTTGTGCAGGAATTGGGCTTCATGCTGCAGCTCCTCAGTTGCTGCACAAACACCGCGATTTATGCCGTGACCCAGACTAAGTTCAGGCAGCAGCTGAAGAATGTGCTGAAATATCCCTTCACCCAAATCCATCCATCCATCAAATTCCCTCATTAATCAATCCATCCGGGATTTTCTCATTTCAGTTCAGTGTTTCAGCGATGGAGCAGCCTGTCGCTATGGTAACAGACTGAGGGTAGCGCTGGGTTGTCCATCCTTATCCCACAGGGGGGTTACAGGGAAACATTTCAATGTTTCTCACAACTCAGGGGCCAGTGAGAAAAGGCACCATCCCACTGACTGTATCCATCACTTCCATTTGTAAACAATAAAAATGTTGATTAAAGCGTGCCGAGCAGCAGAGTGAGCGATGTTGGTGTGTGTCTTTGTGTTGGAGAAACTGAGCTGGAGAGAGACAGACTCAGCCCCAAGTCCTGGTCCTCAGGGAAGGGGAGGGCACCGGGCCCTGAGCTCAGGAGCTGGGTTTAACTCCCTCTGTCCCCTCCCCCACTCCAACCTGGCCTCCCCATTTCCTCTCCTCGACTCTTCCTCCTCAATTCTCTCCCTCTCCCTCTCTTTCTGCACACTGTCTCTCTCTCACCTCTCCCTTTCACTCTCTCTGGTCCCCTCTCAGACACCCCCCCAACCCCGGTTTCTCCACCTGCCTCCACTATTCTTTCTGCCTCACTCTCCCCCCCTCACACCCCCAACATGAGTTTCTCCACCTGCCTCCATTCTTCTCTCTCCCCCTCACCCTCACTCTCTCTCTCCTGCCATCTCTGTCTCCCTCCCGCAATTCCGTCTCTACCCCAATTTCCCCACTTCCCACATCTCTCAATCATCCCACCCCCACCCCCCCACACGCAGCCTCACCACAAACACCCAGTCTCTAGGTTAGTGGGAGAGGGAAGGACCAGGGAGACAGAGTGTGTCAGAGAGAAAGGAAGGGCAGGACAGGAGGGAGAGAGATTGAGTCAGAGAGAAACGGAGGGATGTGGGGAGAGAGAGAGACACCGAGGGAGGGGGATCGAGAGTGAGAGAAGATGGAGAGAGAGCGAAGGAGCAGGGAGAGACAGAGGGGGAGAGAGAGAGGGAAAGGAGAGATAAGGTGAGGGAGGGAGAGAGAGAAATACGGGAGGACATAATGAGAGAGGGGTCAGAGAGAGGGGGGACAGAGAGAGGGGGACAGAGAGAGGGGGGACAGAGAGAGGGGGGAGATAGAGAGGGCGACAGAGAGAGGGGCACAGACAGTGGGGGAGATAGAGGGGGGTCGGGGAGATAGAGGGGGGTCAGGGAGAGAGGGGGTCAGAGAGAGAGGGGGACAGAGAGAGAGGGGGACAGAGAGAGAGGGGGACAGAGAGATGGCGACAGAGAGAGGGGGACAGAGAGAGGGGGACAGAGAGAGAGGAGGGCAGAGAGAGAGGAGGGCAGAGAGAGAGGGGGGGCAGAGTGTGGGGAAGATAGAGGGGGACAGAGAGAGAGGGGGACAGAGAGAGCGGGACAGTGAGAAGGGGAAAGAGAGAGGCGGGTGGGAGGGTGAAGGGGCAGAGAGAGGGCGACAGAGAGAGGGGCACAGAGAGAGGGGGATATAGAGGGGGACAGAGAGAGGGGGACAGAGAGAGCGGTACAGATTGGGGGGGAGAGAGCGGGGTCAGAGAGAGGGGGACAGAGTGTGGGGGGTGGAGAGAGTGGGGGACAGAAAGAGAGAGGGGACAGAGAGAGAGGGGGCAGGGAGAGGGGGGCAGAGAGCGGGGGACAGAGAGTGCGGGGATGGAGAGAGTGGGGGACAGAGAGATAGGGGAACAGAGAGGGGGCAGAGAGAAGGGGCAGAGAGAGGGTAACAGAGAGGGGGGCAGAGAGCGGGGGAGAGAGATAGGGGACAGAGAGAGGGTGACAGAGAGAGGAGGACAGAGAGAGGGGGACAGAGAGTGGGGGACAGAGTGGGGGGAGAGAGGGGGACAGAGAGAGTGGGGGGATGGAGAGAGTGGGGGACGGAGAGAGAGAGGGGGACAGAGAGAGAGGGGGACAGAGAGAGAGGGGGACAGAGAGAGAGGGGAACAGAGAGAGGGGGACAGAGAGAGGGGGACAGAGAGAGAGGGGGACAGAGAGAGAGAGGGGGCAGAGAGAGAGGGGGACAGAGAGAGAGGGGGACAGAGAGAGAGAGGGGGACAGAAAGATAGGGGTGACAGAGAGAGAGGGGAACAGTGAGGGGGTACAGAGAGAGGCGGGTGGGAGAGAGTGGGGGTCAGAGAGTGGGGGAGATAGAAGGGGTCAGAGGGAGAGGGGGTCAGAGAGAGGGGGGCAGAAAGAGGCGGCAGAGAGAGGGGCACAGAGTGTGGGGGAGATAGAGGGGTCAGAGAGAGGGGGACAGAGAGAGGGGGAGATAGAGGGGACAGAGAAAGGGGGACAGAGAGAGGGGGAGATAGAGTGGAGAGAGAGGGGGGGACAGAGAGTGGGGGACAGAGAGGGGTACAGAGTGGGGGGGAGAGGGGGTCAGAGAGAAGGGGACAGAGAGTGTGGGAATGGAGAGAGTGGGGGACAGAGAGAGAGGTGGACAGAGAGGGGGCAGAGAGAGGGTAACAGAGAGGGGGGCAGAGAGCGGGGGAGAGAGAGAGGGGGACAGAGAGAGGAGGACATAGAGAGGGGGAGATAGAGGGGACAGAGAGTGGGGGACAGAGAGTGGGGGACAGAGAGTGGGGACAGAGAGGGGGACGGAGAGAGGGGGATAGAGAGTGGGGGGATGGAGAGAGTGGGGGACAGAGAGAGAGGGGGGACAGAGAGAGAGGGGGACAGAGGGGGGAGCAGAGAGAAGGGGGCAGACAGAGGGTGACAGAGAGGGGGCCAGAGAGAAAGGGGAATAGAGAGAGGGGGACAGAGAGAGGGGGACAGAGAGAGGGGGACAGAGAGAGAGGAGGGCAGAGAGAGAGGAGGGCAGAGAGAGAGGGGGGGCAGAGTGTGGGGAAGACAGAGGGGGACAGAGAGAGAGGGGGACAGAGAGAGCGGGACAGTGAGAAGGGGAAAGAGAGAGGCGGGTGGGAGGGTGAAGGGGCAGAGAGAGGGCGACAGAGAGAGGGGCACAGAGAGAGGGGGATATAGAGGGGGACAGAGAGAGGGGGACAGAGAGAGGGGTACAGAGTGGGGGGGAGAGAGGGGGGTCAGAGAGAGGGGGACAGAGAGTGGGGGATGGAGAGAGTGGGGGACAGAAAGAGAGGGGGGGACAGAGAGAGAGGGGGCAGAGAGAGAGGGGGCAGGGAGAGGGCGACAGAGGGGGGCAGAGAGCGGGGGACAGAGAGTGCGGGGATGGAGAGAGTGGGGGACAGAGAGAGAGGGGAACAGAGAGGGGGCAGAGAGAAGGGGCAGAGAGAGGGTAACAGAGAGGGGGGCAGAGAGCGGGGGAGAGAGATAGGGGACAGAGAGAGGGTGACAGAGAGAGGAGGACAGAGAGAGGGGGAGACAGAGGGGACAGAGAGAGGGGGACAGAGAGTGGGGGACAGAGTGGGGGGAGAGAGGGGGACAGAGAGAGTGGGGGGATGGAGAGAGTGGGGGACAGAGAGAGAGAGGGGGACAGAGAGAGAGGGCGACAGAGAGAGAGGTGGACAGAGAGGGGGCAGAGAGAGGGTAACAGAGAGGGGGGCAGAGAGCGGGGGAGAGAGAGAGAGGGGGACAGAGTGAGGAGGACAGAGAGAGGGGGAGATAGAGGGGACAGAGAGAGGGGGACAGAGAGTGGGGGACAGAGAGTGGGGGACAGAGAGTGGGGACAGAGAGGGGGACGGAGAGAGGGGGATAGAGAGTGGGGGGATGGAGAGAGTGGGGGACAGAGAGAGAGGGGGGACAGAGAGAGAGGGGGACAGAGGGGGGAGCAGAGAGAAGGGGGCAGACAGAGGGTGACAGAGAGGGGGCCAGAGAGAAAGGGGAATAGAGAGAGGGGGACAGAGAGAGGGGGACAGAGAGAGGGGGACAGAGAGAGAGGAGGGCAGAGAGAGAGGAGGGCAGAGAGAGAGGGGGGGGCAGAGTGTGGGGAAGATAGAGGGGGACAGAGAGAGAGGGGGACAGAGAGAGCGGGACAGTGAGAAGGGGAAAGAGAGAGGCGGGTGGGAGGGTGAAGGGGCAGAGAGAGGGCGACAGAGAGAGGGGCACAGAGAGAGGGGGATATAGAGGGGGACAGAGAGAGGGGGACAGAGAGAGGGGTACAGAGTGGGGTGGAGAGAGGGGGGTCAGAGAGAGGGGGACAGAGAGTGGGGGATGGAGAGAGTGTGGGACAGAAAGAGAGGGGGGACAGAGAGAGAGGGGGCAGAGAGAGAGGGGGCAGGGAGAGGGCGACAGAGGGGGGCAGAGAGCGGGGGACAGAGAGTGCGGGGATGGAGAGAGTGGGGGACAGAGAGAGAGGGGAACAGAGAGGGGGCAGAGAGAAGGGGCAGAGAGAGGGTAACAGAGAGGGGGCAGAGAGCGGGGGAGAGAGATAGGGGACAGAGAGAGGGTGACAGAGAGAGGAGGACAGAGAGAGGGGGAGACAGAGGGGACAGAGAGAGGGGGACAGAGAGTGGGGGACAGAGTGTGGGGAGAGAGGGGGACAGAGAGAGTGGGGGATGGAGAGTGTGGGGGACGGAGAGAGAGAGGGGGACAGAGAGAGAGGGGGGCAGAGAGAGGGTGACAGAGAGGGGGACAGAGAGAAAGGGGAACAGAGAGAGGGGGACAGAGAGAGGGGGACAGAGAGAGAGGGGGACAGAGAGAGAGAGGGGGCAGAGAGAGAGGGGGACAGAGAGAGAGGGGGGCAGAGAGAGGGTGACAGAGAGGGGGCCAGAGAGAAAGGGGAACAGAGAGAGGGGGACAGAGAGAGAGGGGGACAGAGAGAGAGAGGGGGACAGAGAGAGGGGGAGATAGAGGGGACAGAGAAAGGGGGACAGAGAGAGGGGGAGATAGAGGGGAGAGAGAGAGGGGGACAGAGAGTGGGGGACAGAGAGGGGTACAGAGTGGGGGGGAGAGGGGGTCAGAGAGAAGGGGACAGAGAGTGTGGGAATGGAGAGAGTGGGGGACAGAGAGAGAGGGGGACAGAGAGAGAGGGCGACAGAGAGAGAGGGGGACAGAGAGGGGGCAGAGAGAGGGTAACAGAGAGGAGGGCAGAGAGCAGGGGAGAGAGAGAGGGGGACAGAGAGAGGAGGACAGAGAGAGGGGGAGATAGAGGGGACAGAGAGAGGGGGACAGAGAGTGGGGGACAGAGAGTGGGGGACAGAGGGGGAGCAGAGAGAAGGGGGCAGACAGAGGGTGACAGAGAGGGGGCCAGAGAGAAAGGGGAATAGAGAGAGGGGGACAGAGAGAGAGGCGGACAGAGAGAGGGGGACAGAGAGAGAGGTGGGTGGGAGAGAGAGGAGGTCAGAGAGAGGCGGGTGGCAGAGAGAGGCAGACAGAGAGACAGGGAACAGAGAGAGGGATACAGAGAGAGGGGGACAAAGAGGAGGGATAGAGAGAGGCGGGTAGGAGACAGAGGAGGACAGAGAGAGGGCGACAGAGAGAGGGGGCAGAGAGCGGGGCAGAGAGAGAGGCAGGTGGGAGAGAGACGGGTTCAGAAAGAGGGGGACAGAAAGAGGGCGACAGAGAGAGGGGGCAGAGAGCGGGGGAGAGAGAGAGACGGTTGGGAGAGAGAGGGCGACAGACAGAGGGGGACTGACAGTGGGGGACAGAGAGTGGGGTAGATAGAGGGGTCAGAGAGAGGGGGACAGAGAGTGAGGGGGACAGAGAGTGAGGGGGACAGAGAGAGAGGGGGACAGAGAGAGAGGGGGACAGAGAGAGAGGTTGCAGAATGAGGGTGACAGAGAGGGGGACGGGGGGGGAGACAGAGAGAGAGGGAGACAGAGAGAGGGGAGACAGAGAGAGAGGGGGACAGAGAGAGAGGGGGCAGAAAGAGGGTTTCAGAGAGAGGGGGACAGAGGGGGGAGACACAGAGAGAGGGAGACAGAGAGAGGGGAGACAGAGAGAGAGAGGGAGACAGAGAGAGAGGGGACAGAGAGAGAGGGGACAGAGAGAGGGGGGTCAGCGAGAGGGCGACAGAGAGGGGTGGAACAGAGAGAGGGGGCAGAGAGAGAGGGGGACAGAGAGAGAGGGTACAGAGAGAGAGGGGGACAGAGAGAGAGAGGGTACAGAGAGAGGGGGGGACAGAAAGAGAGGGTACCGAGAGAGAGAGGGGCAGAGAGAGAGGGGGTCAGAGAGAGGGAGGGTCAGAGAGAGGGGGGCAGAGAGAGTGGGGGACAGAGAGAGAGGGGAACAGAGAGAGAGGGGGGCAGAGAGAGAGAGGGGGGCAGAGGGGGGAAACAGAGAGAGTGGGGGACAGAGAGAGGGGGGACAGAGAGAGGGGGACAGAGAGAGGGGGAACAGAGAAAGGGGGAACAGAGAAAGAGGGAACAGAGAGAAGGGCGGATAGAGAGACGGTGACAGAGAGGGGGTCAGAGAGAGGGAGACAGAGAGAGGGAGACAGAGAGAGGGGGACAGAGAGAGAGGGGAGACAGAGAGAGAGGGGAGACAGAGAGAGAGGGGGGGACAGAGAGAGAGGGGGGACAGAGAGAGAGGGGGCAGAGAGAGAGGGGGACAGATAGAGAGGGTACAGAGAGAGGGGGGACAGAAAGAGAGGGTACCGAGAGAGAGGGGGGCAGAGAGAGAGGCGGTCAGAGAGAGGGAGGGTCAGAGAGAGAGGGGCAGGGAGAGAGGGGGACAGAGAGAGAGGGGAACAGAGAGAGAGAGGGGCAGAGAGAGAGAGGGAGGCAGAGGGGGGAGACAGAGAGAGTGGGGGACAGAGAGAGGGGGGACAGAGAGAGGGGGAACAGAGAAAGGGGAACAGAGAAAGGGGGAACAGAGAAAGGGGGAACAGAGAGAAGGGCGGATAGAGAGACGGTGACAGTGAGGGGGTCAGAGAGAGGGAGACAGAGAGAGGGAGACAGAGAGAGGGGGACAAAGAGAGGGGGGGACAGAGAGAGGGGGGACAGAGAGAGAGGGGGCAGAAAGAGAGGGGGACAGAGAGAGGGGTCGGGGGGCAGAGAGAGTGGGGGCAGAGAGAGGGGAACAGAGAGAGAGGGTGACAGAAAGAGATGGGGACAGAGAGAAAGGGGGACAGAGAGACGGCGACAGATAGAGGGGCCACAGCGAGAGAGGGGGACAGTGAGGTGGTACAGGGAGAGGCGGGTGTGAGAGAGTGGGGGTCAGAGAGAGGGCAACAGTGAGAGGGGGACAGAGAGTGGGGGACAGAGAGAGAGGGGGAAAGAGAGAGGGGGGACAGAGAGAGGAGGACAGAGAGAGAAGGGGTCAGAGAGAGGGGGGACAGAGAGAGGGGGGACAGAGAGAGGGGGGACAGAGAGAGGGGGGACAGAGAGGGGGGGGACAGAGAGAGGGGGGGACGAAGAGGGGGAACAGAGAAAGGTGGGACAGAGAGAAGGGGGGATAGAGAGACGGTGACAGAGAGAGGGGGCAGAGGGAGACAGAGAGAGGGGTACAGAGTGGGGGAGAGAGGGGGTCAGAGAGAGTGGGGGCAGAGAGAGAGAGGGGGCAGAGAGAAAGGGTGACAGAGACGGGGTCAGAGAGCGGGAGAGAGGGGGGCAGTGAGAGGGGGACAGAGAGAGGGGGACAGAGAGAGGGGGACAGAGAGAGGGGGACAGAGAGAGAGGGGACAGAGAGAGAGGGGGGGCAGAGAGAGGGGGACAGAGAGAGGGGACAGAGTGAGGGGGACAGAGTGAGGGGGACAGAGAGAGAGGGGGACAGAGAGAGAGGGGGACAGAGAGAGAGGGGGACAGAGAGACGGCGACAGAGAGAGGGGGACAGAGAGAGAGGGGGACAGAGAGTGGGGGAGATAGAGGGGGTCAGAGAGAGAGAGGGTCAGAGAGAGAGGGGGACAGAGAGAGAAGGGGGCAGAAAGAGGAGACAGAGAGAGGGGGACAGAGAGAGAAGAGGACAGAGAGAGAAGGGGTCACAGAGAGGGGGGACGGGGGGGGGACAGAGAGAGGGGGGGACAAAGAGAGGGGGAACAGAGAAAGGTGGGACAGCGAGAAGGGGGGATAGAGAGACGGTGACAGAGAGAGGGGCCAGAGGGAGACAGAGAGAGGGGTACAGTGTGGGGGAGAGAGAGGGGGACAGAGAGTGGGGGGATGGAGAGGGGGTCAGAGAGTGGGGGAGAGAGAGGGGACAGAGAGATGGGGACAGAGAGAGGGGGACAGAGAGTGGGGGACAGAGTGGGGGGAGAGAGGGGGACAGAGAGAGTGGGGGGATGGAGAGAGTGGGGGACGGAGAGAGAGAGGGGGACAGAGAGAGAGGGGGACAGAGAGAGAGGGGGACAGAGAGAGAGGGGGACAGAGAGGGGGGCAGAGAGAAAGGGGAACAGAGAGAGGGGGACAGAGAGAGGGGGACAAAGAGAGAGGGGGACAGAGAGAGAGGGGGCAGAGAGAGAGGGGGACAGAGAGAGAGGGGGACAGAGAGAGAGAGGGGGACAGAAAGATAGGGGTGAAAGAGAGAGAGGGGAACAGTGAGGGGGTACAGAGAGAGGCGGGTGGGAGAGAGTGGGGGTCAGAGAGTGGGGGAGATAGAAGGGGTCAGAGCGAGAGGGGGACAGAGAGAGGGGGAGATAGAGGGGACAGAGAAAGGGGACAGAGAGAGGGGGAGATAGAGGGGAGAGAGAGAGGGGGACAGAGAGTGGGGGAAAGGGAAGGGTACAGAGTGGGGGGGGAGGGGGTCAGAGAGAAGGGGACAGAGAGTGTGGGAATGGAGAGAGTGGGGGACAGAGAGAGAGGGGGACAGAGAGAGAAGGCGACAGAGAGAGAGGGGGACAGAGAGGGGGCAGAGAGCAGGGGAGAGAGAGAGGGGGACAGAGAGAGGAGGACAGAGAGAGGGGGAGATAGAGGGGACAGAGAGAGGGGGACAGAGAGTGGGGGACAGAGAGTGGGGGACAGAGAGTGGGGACAGAGAGGGGGACGGAGAGAGGGGGATAGAGAGTGGGGGGATGGAGAGAGTGGGGGACAGAGAGAGAGGGGGACAGAGGGGGAGCAGAGAGAAGGGGGCAGACAGAGGGTGACAGAGAGGGGGCCAGAGAGAAAGGGGAATAGAGAGAGGGGGACAGAGAGAGAGGCGGACAGAGAGAGGGGGACAGAGAGAGAGGTGGGTGGGAGAGAGAGGAGGTCAGAGAGAGGCGGGTGGCAGAGAGAGGCAGACAGAGAGACAGGGAACAGAGAGAGGGATACAGAGAGAGGGGGACAAAGAGGAGGGATAGAGAGAGGCGGGTAGGAGACAGAGGGGGACAGAGAGAGGGCGACAGAGAGAGGGGGCAGAGAGCGGGGGAGAGAGAGAGACGGTTGGGAGAGAGAGAGGGCGACAGACAGAGGGGGACTGACAGTGGGGGACAGAGAGTGGGGTAGATAGAGGGGTCAGAGAGAGGGGGACAGAGAGTGAGGGGGACAGAGAGTGAGGGGGACAGAGAGAGAGGGGGACAGAGAGAGAGGTTGCAGAATGAGGGTGACAGAGAGGGGGACAGAGGGGGGGGGAGACAGAGAGAGAGGGAGACAGAGAGAGGGGAGACAGAGAGAGAGGGGGACAGAGAGAGAGGGGGCAGAAAGAGGGTGACAGAGAGAGGGGGACAGAGGGGGGGAGACAGAGAGAGAGGGAGAGAGAGAGAGGGGAGACAGAGAGAGAGGGAGACAGAGAGAGAGGGAGACAGAGAGAGAGGGGACAGAGAGAGAGGGGACTGAGAGAGAGGGGCAGAGAGAGGGGGGACAGAGAGAGGGGGGTCAGCGAGAGGGCGACAGAGAGGGGTGGAACAGAGAGAGGGGGCAGAGAGAGAGGGGGACGGAGAGAGAGGGTACAGAGAGAGAGGTGGACAGAGAGAGAGGGTACAGAGAGAGGGGGGGAAAGAAAGAGAGGGTACCGAGAGAGAGAGGGGCAGAGAGAGAGGGGGTCAGAGAGAGGGAGGGTCAGAGAGAGGGGGGCAGAGAGAGTGGGGGACAGAGAGAGAGGGGGGCAGAGAGAGAGGGGGGGTAGAGGGGGGAAACAGAGAGAGTGGGGGACAGAGAGAGGGGGGACAGAGAGAGGGGGACAGAGAGAGGGGGAACAGAGAAAGGGGGAACAGAGAGAGGGGGAACAGAGAAAGGGGGAACAGAGAGAAGGGGGGATAGAGAGACGGTGACAGAGAGGGGGTCAGAGAGAGGGAGACAGAGAGAGGGAGACAGAGAGAGGGGGACAGAGAGAGAGGGGGGACAGAGAGAGAGGGGGGACAGAGAGAGAGAGGGGGCAGAGAGAGAGGGGGACAGATAGAGAGGGTACAGAGAGAGGGGGGACAGAAAGAGAGGGTACCGAGAGAGAGGGGGTCAGAGAGAGGGAGGGTCAGAGAGAGAGGGGCAGGGAGAGAGGGGGACAGAGAGAGAGGGGAACAGAGAGAGAGAGGGGCAGAGAGAGAGAGGGAGGCAGAGGGGGGAGACAGAGAGAGTGGGGGACAGAGAGAGGGGGACAGAGAGAGGGGGAACAGAGAAAGGGGAACAGAGAAAGGGGGAACAGAGAGAAGGGCGGATAGAGAGACGGTGACAGTGAGGGGGTCAGAGAGAGGGAGAGAGGGAGACAGAGAGAGGGGGACAGAGAGAGGGGGGGACAGAGAGAGGGGGGACAGAGAGAGAGGGGGCAGAAAGAGAGGGGGACAGAGAGAGGGGTCGGGGGGCAGAGAGAGTGGGGGCAGAGAGAGGGGAACAGAGAGAGAGGGTGACAGAGAGAGATGGGGACAGAGAGAAAGGGGGACAGAGAGACGGCGACAGATAGAGGGGCCACAGCGAGAGAGGGGGACAGTGAGGTGGTACAGGGAGAGGCGGGTGTGAGAGAGTGGGGGTCAGAGAGAGGGCAACAGTGAGAGGGGGACAGAGAGTGGGGGACAGAGAGAGAGAGGGGGAAAGAGAGAGGGGGGACAGAGAGAGGAGGACAGAGAGAGAAGGAGTCAGAGAGAGGGGGGACAGAGAGGGGGGACAGAGAGAGGGGGGACAGAGAGAGGGGGGGTACAGAGAGAGGGGGGACGAAGAGGGGGAACAGAGAAAGGTGGGACAGAGAGAAGGGGGATAGAGAGACGGTGACAGAGAGAGGGGGCAGAGGGAGACAGAGAGAGGGGTACAGAGTGGGGGAGAGAGGGGGTCAGAGAGAGTGGGGGCAGAGAGAGAGAGAGGGCAGAGAGAAAGGGTGACAGAGACGGGGTCAGAGAGCGGGAGAGAGGGGGGCAGTGAGAGGGGGATAGAGAGAGGGGGACAGAGAGAGGGGGACAGAGAGAGGGGGACAGAGAGAGGGGGACAGAGAGAGAGGGGACAGAGAGAGAGAGAGGGGGCAGAGAGAGGGGGACAGAGAGAGGGGACAGAGTGAGGGGGGCAGAGTGAGGGGGACAGAGAGAGAGGGGGACAGAGAGAGAGGGGGACAGAGAGAGAGGGGGACAGAGAGACGGCGACAGAGAGAGGGGGACAGAGAGAGAGGGGGACAGAGAGTGGGGGAGATAGAGGGGGTCAGAGAGAGAGAGGGTCAGAGAGAGAGGGGGACAGAGAGAGAAGGGGGCAGAAAGAGGAGACAGAGAGAGGGGGACAGAGAGAGAAGAGGACAGAGAGAGAAGGGGTCAGAGAGAGGGGGGACGGGGGGGGGACAGAGAGCGGGGTGGACAAAGAGAGGGGGAACAGAGAAAGGTGGGACAGCGAGAAGGGGGGATAGAGAGACGGTGAGAGAGAGAGGGGGCAGAGGGAGACAGAGAGAGGGGTACAGTGTGTGGGAGAGAGAGGGGGACAGAGAGTGGGGGAATGGAGAGGGGGTCAGAGAGTGGGGGAGAGAGAGGGGACAGAGAGATGGGGACAGAGAGAGGGGGACAGAGAGAGGGGGACAGAGAGAGGGGGTGCAGAGAGAGAGGGGGTGCAGAGAGAGAGGGGGCAGAGATAGAGGGGGCAGAGATAGAGGGGGCAGAGATAGAGGGGCAGAGAGAGAGGGGCAGAGAGAGAGGGGGCAAAGACAGAGGGGGCAGAGAGAGGGGGACAGAGAGACGACGACAGAGAGAGGGGCGAGAGAGAGAGGGGGGACAGTCAGGTGGTACAGTGAGAGACGGGTGTGAGAGAGTGGGGGTCAGAGAGAGGGGGACAGAGAGTGGGGGGAGAGAGAGGGGCTCAGAGAGAGAGGGGGAGAGAGAGAGAGGGGGGCTGAAAGAGGCGACAGAGAGAGGGGGGCAGATAGGAGGACAGAGAGAGAGGGGGGCAGAGAGAGGGCGACAGAGAGAGGGGGCCAGAGAGAGATGAGGCCAGAGACAGGGGGGCAGAGAGAGAGGGGCAGAGAGAGAGGGAACAGAGAGTGGGGGAGATAGAGAGAGAGGGGCAGAGAGCGATGGGGGCAAACAGAGGGGGGCAGACAGAGGGGGGCAGAGCGAGGGGGGCAGAGCAAGGGGGGCAGAGCAAGGGGGGCAGAGAGAGAGGGACAGAGAGAGGGTGACAGAGAGAGAGGGGGCCAAAGAGAGAGGAGGCCAGAGACAGGGGGGCAGAGGGAGAGGGTCAGAGAGAGAGGGAACAGAGAGTGAGAGAGATAGAGAGAGAGGGGCAGAGAGCGATGGGGGCAAACAGAGGGGGGCAGACAGAGGGGGACAGAGTGAGGGGGCAGTGAGAGAGGGACAGAGAGAGGGGAACAGAGAGAGGGGGACAGAGAGAGGGGGGCAGAGAGAGGGTGACAGCGAGTTGGGGAGATGGAGGGGGTCAGAGAGTGGGAACAGAGAGAGGGGTACAGTGAGTGGGGGATCGAGAGCGTGGGAACAGAGAGAGAGGGGGACAGAGAGGGGGCAGAGAGAGAGGGAGAGATAGAGGGGGCAGAGATAGAGGGGCAGAGAGAGAGGGGCAGAGAGAGAGGGGGCAAAGACAGAGGGGGCAGAGAGAGGGGGACAGAGAGACGACGACAGAGAGAGGGGGACAGAGAGAGGGGGCAGAGAGAGGGGGACAGAGAGAGAGGGGGACAGAGAGAGAGGGGGTCAGAGAGAGAGGGGGTCAGAGAGAGGGGGGACAGAGAGAGGGGGGACAGAGAAAGGGGGGACAGAGAGAAGGGGAGACAGAGAGAGAGGCGGGTGGGAGAGAGAGGCGGGTGGGAGAGAGAGAGGGGGACAGAGATGGGGGAACAGAGAGAGCGGGACTGAGAGAGAGGGGGACAGAGAGAGAGGGGGACAAAGAGGAGGGATAGAGAGATGCGGGTGGGAGAGAGAGGGGGACAGAGGGGGACAGAGAGTGGGGAGATGGAGAGAGTGGGGGACAGAGAGGGGGTCAGAGAGCGGGGAGAGAGAGAGGACACAGAGGGAGGGGAACAGAGAGAGTGGGACAGAGAGAGGGGGGCAGAGAGAGAGAGGGGCAGAGAGAGGGGGGACAGAGAGAGGGGGGACAGAGAGAGGGGGGACAGAGAGAGGGGGACAGAGAGAGGGGGAACAGAGAGAGGAGGACAGAGAGAGGGGGGCAGAGAGAGAGGGGGACAGAGAGAGGGGGGGACAGAGAGAGGGGGGACAGAGAGAGGGGGGACAGAGAGAGGGGGGACAGAGAGAGGAGGAACAGAGAGAGGAGGACAGAGAGAGGGGGTCAGAGAGTGGGAGAGAGAGAGAGAGGGGACAGTGAGAAGGGGATAGAGAGGGGGGGACAGAGAGAGAGGGAGACAGAGACGGGGGGGACAGAGAGGGGGGCAGAGAGATAGGGGGCAGAGAGAGGGCGACAGAGAGGGGGGTCAGAGAGCGGGAGAGAGAGAGAGGGAACAGAGAGAGGGGGCAGAGAGAGGGGGCAGAGAGAGAGGGGGCAGAGAGAGACGGGGCAGAGAGAGGGGGTGACAGAGAAGGGGTCAAAGTGCGGGGGAGAGAGAGAGGGGACAGAGAGAGGGGACAGAGAGAGGGGGATAGAGAGAGGGCGACAGAGTCAGGGGGAACAAAGTGAGGGGGACAGAGAGAGAGGGGGACAGAGAGAGGCGGACGGGGGTCAGAGAGAGGGGGCAGTGAGAGAGGGAGCAGAGAGAGAGGGGGCAGAGAGAGGGGGCAGAAAGAGAGGATGACAGAGAGCGGGAGAGAGAGGGGGACAGTGAGAGGGGGATAGAGAGAGGGGGACAGAGAGGGGGTCAGAGAGAGAGGGGGACAGAGAGAGGCGGACGGGGGTCAGAGAGAGGGGACAGAGAGAGGGGGTCAGAGAGAGAGGGGGCAGAGAGAGAGGGGGCAGAGAGAGAGGGCAGAAAGAGAGGATGACAGAGAGGGGGTCAGAGAGCGGGAGAGAGAGAGGGGGGGATAGAGAGGGGGGACAGAGAGGGGGTCAGAGAGCGGGAGAGAGAGAGAGGGGAACAGAGAGAGGGGGACAGAGAGAGAGGGGGACAGAGAGAGGCGGACGGGGGTCAGAGAGAGGGGGCAGAGAGAGGGGGCAGAAAGAGAGGATGACAGAGAGGGGGTCAGAGAGCGGGAGAGAGAGAGAGGGGACAGTGAGAGGGGGCAGAGAGAGAGAGCGACAGGGAGGGGGTCAAAGAGTGGGGGAGAGAGAGGGGATAGAGAGAGGGGGGTAGAGAGAGGGCGACAGAGAGAGGGTGACAGAGTGAGGGGGGACAAAGTGGGGGGGACAGAGAGAGGTGAACAGAGAGAGAGGGGAACAGAGAGAGGGGAACAGAGAGAGGAGTCGGGGAGGGCAGAGAGCGCGGGGCAGCGAGAGAGCAACAGAGAGGGGGTCAGAGAGCGGGGGAGAGAGAGGGACAGAGAGAGGGGGACAGAGAGCAGGGGGGCAGAGAGACGGTGACAGAGAGGGGGGCATAGAGAGGACGACAATGAGAGGGGACAGTGAGAGGGGAACAGAGAGTGTGGTACAGAGGGAGGGGGCAGAGGGAGGGGGGACAGAGAGACGGTGACAGAGAGGGGGCAGAGAGAAGGCGACAGAGAGAGGGGGTCAGAGAGCGGGGGAGAGAGAAGGGGCAGAGAGAGTGCGAAAGAGAGAGGGGGGCAGAGAGATGCGGACAGAGGGGGGGACCGAGAGACGGGGACAGAGAGAGGGGGGACAGAGGGAGGGGAGACAGAGAGAGGGGGGACAGAGGGAGGGGGAGACAGAAGGACGGTGACAGAGAGGGGGCAGAGAGGGGGAGACAGAGAGAGGGGAGACAGATAGCGGGGGAGAGAGAGAGGGGGGGAGAGAGGGGGATGAGAGGGGGGGGGTGAGAGAGGGGGGGTGAGAGAGGGGGTGGTGAGAGAGGGTGTGAGAGTGGGGAGAGATAAGTGGAGAAAAAGGGGGGAGAGAGAGGGGGAGAGAGAGAGTGGGGGAGAGGGGGCTGGAGAGAAAGCGTGTAGAGAGGGGGGAGAGAGGGGGATAGAGTGGGGAGAGACAGGGGAGAGAGAGGGGAGAGAGAGGGGTGGGAGAAGAGGGGAGAGAGAGGGGAGGAGAGAGAGAGGGGAGTGAGAGAGGGGTGAGAAAGAGGGGGTGAAGGAGTTGGTGTGAGAGAGAGGGTGTGTTTGAGAGAGAGTCGGTGTGAGAGAGAGAGGGGCGAGAGAGTGTGAAGGGGTGTGAGAGAGAAGGGGTGTGAGAAATAGGGGTGGAGAGGGAGAGAGAGACGTGGGGTGAGAGCGAGAGAGTGGGGTGAGAGAGTGAGATGTGATGGAGAGAGTGGGGGGTGAGAGAGACAGAGGAAGATGGAGGTGGAGAGAGAGGGGGCAGAGAGAGGTGGACGAGAGAGGGGGATGGGGGTGAGAAGGGGTTTAGAGAGAAGGGTTGATTGAGAGAGAAAAAGTGTGGGGTAAGAGAGAGTGGAGTGAGAAGGAGAGGGTGTGAGAGAGAGAGTGGGTGAGAGAGTGGGTGAGAGAGAGGGGGTGAGAGAGAGGGGGTGAGCGAGAGGGGTGAGGGGAGGGGTTAGAGACAGAGAGCGCGGGGTAAGAGAGAAAGGGTGTGAGAGAGGGAGGGGGTGAGGGGGGTGAGAGGGAGGAGGGGTGAGAGGGGTGACAGAGAGAGGGATAAGCGAGAGGGGATGAGAGTGAGGGGGGCGAGAGAGGGGGTTGTGAGAGGGGGCAGTTAGACACAGAGGGAGTGAGAGAGAGGTGTGAGAGAGAGGGTGTGAGAGACAAAGGGTGATTGAGAGAGAGAAAGTGGGGAGGGTGTAAGAGAGAGAGTGGAGTGAGAAGGAGAGGGTGTGAGAGAGAGTGGGTGAGAGAGAGGGGTGAGAGAGAGGAGGAGAGAGAGAGGAGGAGAGAGGGGGGAGGGGGGAGAGAGAGAGGGGGAAAGAGAGAGGGGGGAGAGAGAGAGGGGGAGAGAGAGAGGGGGTGGAGAGAGAGGGGGAGAGAGAGAGGGGGTGGAGAGAGAGGGGGAGAGAGGGAGGGGAGAGAGAGGGGGAGAGAGGGGGCTGAGAGAGAGAGGTGTTGAGAGAGACGGGTGAGAGAGAGGAAGTGAGAGATAGGGGGTGAGAAACAGAGGTGTGAGAGAGAAGGTGTGTGAGAGAGAAGGGATGTGAGAGAGAAGGGATGTGAGAGAGAAGGGATGTGAGAGAGAAGGTGTGTGAGGCAGAGGGGGTGGGAAAGAGAGAGCGACGTGGGCTAAGAGAGAGAGAGTGGGATGAGAGAGTGAGATGGGAGTGAGAGAGAGGGATTGTGAGAGACGGGGGAGAGAAAGTGTAGAGAGTGGGAGGCAAGAGAGGGGGTAGAGTGAAGGGGAGAGAGAGGGGAGGGAGAGAGGGGAGAGAGAGTGGGGGAGAGAGAGAGAGAGAGGGTGAGAGAGACAGGGGGTGAGAGAGAGGGGGTGAGAGACAGCGGAAGAGAAAGAGAGTGAGTGAAAAAGAGAGTGTATAAGTGAGAAAGAGAGAGCTTGAGTGAGAAAGAGAGAGTGGGTGAAAGAGAGGGTGCGAGACAGAGAGGTTGAGAGACAAGGGATGATTAAGAGAGAGAAAGTGGGGGGGGGGTAAGAGAGAGAGTGGAGTTAGAAGGAGAGTGTGATTGAGAGAGTGGGTGAGAGAGAGTGGTGAGCGAGAAAGCGTGGGGTAAGAGAGAAAGGGTGTGAGAGGGAGTAAGAGAGAGGGGTGAGAGAGGGGATGAGAGAGAGGGGGGTGAGAGAGAGAGGGTTTGAGAAAGAGAGAGGGCATGAGAGATTGAGGGTGTGAGAGAGTGAGGGGATGAGAGAGTGAAGGGGGTTGAGAGAGGGGGTGGTGAGAGACAAGGGGGTGAAAGAGAGAGAAAGTGAGAGAGAGACGTGTGAGAGAGAGGGGGGTGAGAGAGAGGGGGATGAGAGAGAGGGGTTGAGAGAGAGGGGTGAGAGAGAGGGGGTGAGAGAGTGAGGGTCTGAGAGAGTGAGGGGATGAGAGAGTGAGGGGGTTTGAGAGAGGGGGTAGTGAGAGAGAGAGGGAGTGAGAGAGGAAGTGTGGGAGAGAGGGGTGAGAGCGAGGGGTGAGAGCGAGGGGTTGAGCGAGAAAGGGGTTGAGAGAGAGAGTGGTGAGAGAGAGGGGGTGGGGGGGTGAGAGAGAGAGGTAGTGTAAGAGAGAGGGAGGTGGGAGAGAGAGAGGGAGGTGGGAGAGAGAGAGGGGTGAGAGAGAGAGGGGTGAGAGAGGGGGAGCGAGAAGGAGAGAGAGGGCATGAGAAAGAGAGATGGTGGGAGAGAGGAAGGGGTGAGAGAGCGAGGGTGTGTGAGAGTGTGCGCAAGAGAGGGGGATGTGAATGAGATTGGGGTGGGAGAGAGAGGGGTGACGGAGAGAGAGGGGTGAGCGAGAGGGGAGTGAGAGAGAGATGGATGTGAGAGACAGAGGGGTTGAGAGAGAGGGGGTGAGAGACTGAGGGGTGAGAAAGTGAGGGGATGAGAGATTGAGGGGTGTTGAGAGAGGGCGTGGTGAGAGGGGGACGGTGAGCGAGAGAGGGAGTGAGAGAGAGGGGTTGACAGAGAAAGCGAGTTCTCAGAGAAAGAGGGTGAGAGGAAGTGTGTGTGAGAGAGAGGGGGTGACCGAGAGGGGTAAGAGGAGAAGGGGTTAGAGAGAGAGAGCGCGGGGTAAGAGAGAAAGGGAGGGGGTGAGAGAGAGAGGAGGGATGAGAAGGGGTGACAGAGAGAGGGGTGAGAGAGAGGGGATGAGAGTGGGGGTGGTGAGAGAGGGGTGGTGAGAGACACAGGGAGTGAGAGAGAGGTGTGCGAGAGAGGGGGTGAGAGACAAGGGGTGAGAAAGAGGGGTTCAGAGAGAGGGGGTGAGAGAGAGAGGGGAGTTGAGAGTGAGAGGGGTGGGAGGGTGAGACTGAGGGGGGTGAGAGAGAGGAGTGGGGGTGAGAGAGAGAGGGTGAGAGAGTGAGAGGGTGGAAGAGAGGGGGTGTGGGAGAGAGAGGGGGTGAGAGAGAGAGAGAGAGCTGGGTGAGAGGGCGCTGAGAGGGAGAGGTGGGAGGGAGTGACAGAGAGGGGGCGGGAGGGAGAGGGGGTGAGAGAGAGAGGGGGTGAGAGAGAGGGGGTGAGAGAGAGGGAGCAAGAAGGAGAGAGAGGGGATGAGAAAGAGGCAGAGAGATAGTGGGAGAGAGGGAGGTGGTGAGAGAGCAAGGGTGTGTGAGAGAGAGGGGGGATGTGAAAGAGATTGGGCTGGGAGAGAAAGGGGTGACAGAGAGAGGGGGGAGAGAGGGAGATGGATGTGAGAGAGAGAGGGGTTTAGAGAGGGGGGGATGAGAGACTGAGGGTGTGAGAGAGTGAGGGGATGAGAGTTTGAGGGGTGGTGAGAGACGGGGTGAGAGAGAGGAAGGTGGGAGAGAGGGTGTGAGAGAGAGGGGTGTGTGAGAGACTGATGAGGTGAGAGAGAGTAAGGGGATGAGAGATTGAGGGGGGTGAGAGAGGGGTTGAAGAGAGAGGGGGTGAGAGAGAGGTGGATGTGAGAGAGAGAGGGGTTGAGAGAGAGGGGGGTGAGAGACTGAGGGTGTGAGAGAGTGAGGGGATGAGAGTTTGAGGGGTGGTGAGAGAGGGGGGTGAGAGAGAGGAAGGTGGGAGAGAGGGTGTGAGAGAGAGGGGTGTGTGAGAGACTGATGAGGTGAGAGAGTAAGGGGATGAGAGATTGAGGGGGTGAGAGAGGGGTTGAAGAGAGAGGGGGGTTAGAGAGAGGTGGATGTGAGAGAGAGAGGGGTTGAGAGAGAGGGGGTGAGAGACTGAGGGTGTGAGAGAGTGAGGGGATGAAAGATTGAGGGGTGTTGAGAGAGGGGGTGGTGAGAGGGGGGCGTTTAGAGAGAGGGAGTGAGAGAGAGGGGTGAGAGAGAGAGGTTGACAGAGAAAGTGAGTGTGTGGGAGAGTGTGGTGAGAGAGAGAGGGTGAGAGAGAGAGGGTGAGAGAGAGAGAGGGGTGAGAGAGAGAGGGTGAGAGAGAGAGGGGTGAGAGAGAGAGAGGAAGAGAGAGAGGGGGTGAGCAAGAGGGGTGAGAGGGAGAGGGGTTCGAGAGAGAGCACGGGGTAAGAGAGAAAGGGAAAAGGGTGAGGGGGTGAGAGAGGGAGGAGGGTGAGAGGAGGTGACAGAGAGAGGGGTGAGAGAGAGGAGATGAAAGAGTGAGGGGGGTTGAGAGAGGGGGTGGTGAGAGAGGGGTGGTGAGAGACGCAGGGAGTGTGAGAGAGGGGTGAGAGACAAGGGGTGTTTGAGAGACAGAAAGTGTGGAGTGGGTAAGAGAGAGAATGGCGTGAGAAGGAGAGGGTGTGTGAGAGAGAGTGGGTGAGAGAGAGGGGAGAGAGAGCGAGGGGTGAGAGAGAGTGAGATGGGAGTGAGAGAGGGGGTGTGAGAGACAGGGGGAGAGGGGGTAGAGAGTGGGGGGCAAGAGACGGGGATAGCGAGGGGAGAGAGAGGGGAGAGAGAGAGGGGAGAGAGAGGAGTTGAAAGAGAGGGGGGGTGAGAGCGAGAGGGGGTAGAAAGAGAGAGTGAGTGAAAAAGAGAGAGTGTAAGTGAGAAAGAGAGCGTGAGTGAGAAAGAGAGAGCGGGTGAGAGAGACGGGGTGAGAGAGAGGGTGAGGGGGTGAGAGTGAGGGGGTGATTGAGAGAGAGAACGTGTGGGGGGGTAAGAGAGAGAGTGGAGTGAGAAGGGGAGGGTGTGATTGAGAGAGTGGGTGAGAGAGAGGGGTGAGTGAGAGGGGTGAGAAGGTGAGGGGTTAGAGAGAGCGCGTGGTAAGAGAGAAAGGGTGTGAGAGGGAGTGAGAGAGAGGGGTGAGAGAGAGGGGATGAGAGAGAGAGTGGGGCGAGAGAAAGGGTTTGAGAAAGAGAGAGGGCGTGAGAGATTGAGGGTGTGAGAGAGTGAGGGGATGAGAGAGTGAGGGGGGTTGAGAGAGGCGGTGGTGAGAGAGAGGGGGGTGGGAGAGAGAGGGTGTGAGAGAGAGGGGTGTGAGAGGGAGGGGGTGAGAGAGTGAGGGCGTGAGAGAGTGAGGGGATGAGAGAGTGAGGAGGTTTGAGAGAGGGGATGGTGAGAGAGAGCGAGGGAATGTGAGAGAGAGGGGTGAGAGAGCGAGGGGTTAGGGAGAAGGGTTGAGAGAGAGGGGGAGAGAGAGGGGGGGGTTGAGAGGGGGACTTGAGAGAGAGAGGGGTGAGAGAGAGAGGGTTGAGAGAGAGGGAGGTGGGAGAGAGGGGGTGAGAGACAAGGAGTGATTGAGAGAGAGAAAGTGGGGAGGGGTAGGAGAGAGAGTGGAGTGAGAAGGAGAGGGTGTGAGAGAGAGAGTGGGTGAGAGAGACGGGTGAGAGAGCGAGGGGTGAGAGAGAGGGGGTGAGAGAGAGGGGGTGAGAGAGAGGGGGTGAGAGAGAGGGGGGTGGGAGAGATAGGGGGTGGGAGAGAGGTGTTGAGAGAGAGAGGTTGAGAGAGGGAGTTGAAAGAAAAAGGGGGTGAGAGACAGGGGTTGAAAGAGATGGGGGAAAAGGGGTGAGTGAGAGAGTGACGTGGACGAAGAGAAAGAGAGTGGGGTGAGAGAGTGAGATGGGAGTGAGAGAGAGGGGGTGTGAAGGACAGGGGAGAGAGGGGGTAGAGAGTGGGGGGCAAGACAGGGGGTAGAGAGGGGAGAGAGAGAGGGAGAGAGCGAGGAGTTGAGAGAGAGGGCGTGAGAGAGAGAGGGGGTGAGAAAGAGAGACAGTGAGTGAAAAAGAGTGTAAGTGAGAAAGAGAGAGCGTGAGTGTGAAAGAGAGAGGGGGTGAGAGAGCGAGGGGTGAGAGAGCGAGGGGTGAGAGAGAAGGGTAGGGTGAGAAGGGGTGAGAGAGAAGGGGTGAGAGAGAAGGGGTGAGACAGAAGGGGTGAGAGACAGAGGGGATGGGACAGAGAGAGAGAGACTGTGGTGAGGGGGGGAGAGAGTGAGATGGGAGTGAGAGGGGGTGTGAGAGAGGGCTAAGAGAGAGAGAGGGAGTGAGAGAGAGGGAGGTGGGAGAGAGAGACGGGTTGAGAGACAAGGGGTTATTGAGAGAGAAAGTGGGGAGACGGTAAGAGAGAGAGAGGAGTGAGAAGGAGAGGGTGTGAGAGAGAGAGGGGTGAGAGAGAGGTGTGAGAGAGCGAGGGGTGAGAGAGGGGGGTAAGAGAGAGGGGGTGAGAGAGAGGGGGGTGAGAGAGAGGGGGGTGAGAGAGAGGGGGGTGAGAGAGGGTGTGAGAGAGAGGGTGTGAGAAAGAGAGAGAGTGAGTGAAAAAGAGAGAGAGTGTAAGTGAGAAAGAGAGAGGGGGTGAGAGTGTGAGGGGTGAAGAGGGGGGGTGGGGTGAAAAGGGGTTGAGAGAGAAGGGGTGAGAGACAGAGGTGATGGGACAGAGAGAGACTGTGGTGAGAGAAGGAGAGGGGTGAGAGAGTGAGATGGGAGTGAGAGGGGGTGTGAGAGAGGGAAGTGGGAGAGAGAGGGGGGTGAGAGACAAGGGGTGATTGAGAGAGAAAGTAGGAAGGGGGTAAGAGAGAGAGTGGAGTTAGAAGGAGAGGGTGTGAGAGAGAGGGGGGGTGAGAGAGAGGGGTGAGAGAGCGAGGGGTGAGAGAGAGGGTGTGGGAGAGACAGGGGGTGAGAGAGAGAGAGCTGGGTGAGAGGAGGAGGTGGGAGTGAGTGACAGAGAGGGGGTGGGAGAGAGAGGCATTAAGAGAGAGAGGGGTTGAGAGAGAGGGAGTGAGAAGGAGAGAGACGGGATGAGAAAAAGGCAGAGAGATGGTGGGAGAGAGGGCGGGGAGTGAGAGCGAGTGTGTGTGAGAGAGACGGGGATGTGAAAGAGATTGGGGTGGGAGAGAGGGGTAACGGAGAGAGAGGGTAGAGAGAGAGGGGTGAGAGAGAGATGGATGTGAGAGAGAGGGGTTGAGAGAGAGGGGGTGAGAGACTGAGGGGGTGAGAGAGTGAGGGGATGAGAGATTGAGGGTTGTTGAGAGAGGGGGTGATGAGAGGGGGGCAGTGAGCGAGAGAGGGAGTGAGAGAGAGCGGTGAGAGAGAGGGGTTGACAGAGAAAGAGAGGTGTGAGAGAGAGAGGGTGTGAGAGAAAGTGGTGAGAGAGGGGTTGAGAGAGAAAGAGAGGGGTGAGAGAGAGAGGGTTAGAGAGAGGGGGTGACCGAGAGGGGTGAGAGGGGGAGGGGTTAGAGAGAGAGAGCACAGGGTAAGAGAGAAAGGGAGAGGGGTGAGGGTGTGAGAGAGGGAGGAGGGATGAGAGGGGGTGACAGAGAGAGTGGTGAGTGAGAGGGAATGAGAGTGTGAGGGGGTTGAGAGAGGGGGTGGTGAGAGAGGGGTGGTGAGAGACACAGGGAGTGAGAGAGAGGTGTGAGAGAGAGGGGTGAGAGACAAGGGGTGTTTGAGAGTGAGAAAGTGGGGAGTGGGTAAGAGAGAGAATGGGGTGAGAGGGCAGTGAGAGGGAGAGGTGGGAGTGAGTGACACAGAGGGATTGGGAGAGAGAGGGGTGAGAGAGAATGGGGTGAGAGAGAGGGGAGGAGAAAGAGTCAGAGAGATGGGGATGTGAAAGAGATTGGGGTGACAGAGAGAGAGAGCACGAGCAAGAGAGAGTGAATGAGAGAGACCGTGAGATAAGAGAGAGAGGGAGGCAAGAGAGAGGGAGAGAGGCAGGGAGAGAGAGATAGTGTGACAAGAGGGTGAGAGAGTGAGACAGAGACCGCAAGAGGAAGAGAGCGAGCGAAAGTGTGTGTGTGAGAGAGAGAGAGATGTAAGAGAGGGGTGTGAGAGAGAGGGACGAAAGAGGAGGGGAGACAGGAGGAGAGAGAGGGGGCGAGGGAGGGGGAGGGAGAGGGAGAGAGGTGTTGAGAGAGAGGGGGTGAAAGAGAGGAATTGAGAGGGGAGGTGAGAAACAGGGGTGTGAGAGAGAGAATGGCTGTGAGAGAGAAAGGGTGGGAGACAGAGGGGTGGGAGAGAGAGGGTGAGAGAGAGAGGGTGAGAGAGAGGGGGTGAGAGAGAGAGAGCTGGGTGAGAGGGCGGTGAGAGGGAGAGGTGGGAGTGAGTGACAGAGAGGGGGTGAGAGAGAGGGGGGTGAGAGAGAGGGGGGTGAGAGAGAGGGGGTGAGAGAGAGGGGGTGAGAGAGAGGGGGTGAGAGAAAGGCAGCGAGAAGGAGAGAGAGGGGATGAGAAAGAGGCAGAGAGATGGTGGGAGAGAGGGAGGTGGTGAGAGAGGGAGGGTGTGTGAGAGAGACGGGGGATGTGAAAGAGATTGGGCTGGGAGAGAGAGGGGTGACGGAGAGAGAGGGGAGAGAGAGGGGTGTGAGAGGGAGATGGTTGAGAGAGAGAGAGGGATTGAGAGAGAGGGTGATGAGAGACTGAGGGGGTGAGAGATTGAAGGGTGTTGAGAGAGGGAGTGATTAGAGAGGGGAGTGAGAGAGAGAGGGAGTGAGAGAGGGTTGAGAGAGAGGGGTTGATAGAGAAAGCGAGGGGTGAGAGAGAGAGGGGTGAGAGAGAGGGTGTGAGAGAGAGTGGTGAGAGAGAGGGGTTGAGAGAGAAAGAGAGGGGTGCGAGAGAGAGGGGAAGAGAGAGTGGGTGAGCGAGAGGGGTGAGAGGGGGAGAGGTTAAAGTGAGAGTGCGGGGTAAGAGAGAAAGGGTGTGAGAGGGGGTGAGAGAGGGACGGGGTGAGAGGGGGCGAGAGAGAGGTGTGAGAGAGAGGGATTAGAGAGAGGGGGTGAGAGACTGAGGAGGTGAGAGAGTGAGGGGTTAGGAGATTGAGGGGTGTTGAGAGAGGGAGTGGTGAGAGAGGGGGCGGTGAGAGAGGGGGGGTGAGACAGAGAGGGAGTGAGAGAGAGGGGTGAGAGAGAGGGCTTGACAGAGAAAGAGAGGGGTGAGAGAGAGGGTGTGACAGAGAGTGGTGAGAGAGACGGGTTGAGTGAGAAAGAGGGGAGTGAGAGAGAGAGGGGAAGAGAGAGAGGGGTGAGTGAGGGGGTGAGAGAGTGAGGGGATGAGAGAGTGAGAGGTGTTGAGCGAGGGGTTGGTGAGGGGTGTGAGAGAGAGGGGTGAGAGAGAAGGGGTTGAGAAAACGACTGGAGGTGAGAGAGAGGAGTTGCGAGGGGTGAGAGAGAGTTAGGAGGGTGTGAGAGAGAGTGGAATGAGAGAGGGGGTAAGAGAGGGGTGCAGTGAGAGAGAGGGGCTGAGAGAGACATGGGGTGCAAGAGAGGGTGGGTGAGAGTAGGACGGGCTGAGAGAGAGAGAGGGGCTGAGATAGAGATGGGCTGAGAGAGAGGGGTGAGATAGGGAGTGTGTGAGAGAGGAGGGATGAGAGTGGGAGGGGGAAAGAGGGACGGGATGACAGAGGGAGGGTGAGAGAGGGGGTGTGAGAGAGAGAGGGTGAGAGAGAGGGGAGAGAGGGAGGGTGTGAGAGTGGAGGGTATGATAGAGGGACAGGATGAGAGAGGGAGGGCGGGAGAGAGAGGGGTGTGAGAGAGAGAGGTGAGAGAGGGAGGGTGAGAGAGAGAAGTGAGAGGGGGAGAGAGAGGAGTGAGAGAGGGGGAGAGAGGGGTAGAGAGAGGGGGAGAGAAGGTAAGAGAGTTAGAGTGGTGAGAAAAAGAGAGGGGTGACAGAGAGAGGGGCTTGAGAGTGAGAGGAGGTGTAAGGGGGTGAGAGAGGGGGGGAGAGGGGTAGGTAGGTGAGGGTGTGTGCGGGGAATGGGGGTTGGGGTGAGGGAGGTGGGAGAGAGATAGAGGGGGTGGGAGAGAGAGGTGTGTGAGAGAGAGCTGGGTGAGAGGGAGTGAGGGGGGCTGAGAAAGAGAGATGGGTGAGAGAGAGAGTGGGTGTGAGAGAGAGGTTGGTGAGGGATGGGGAATGACAGAGAGTGGGGTTGAGAAAGAGAGAGACGGGAGTGAGAGAGGGTGAGAGAGAGAGGGGAAGAGAGAGAGAGGGGTGAGAGTGAAGGAGTGAGAAGGAGAGAGAGGGGATGAGAAAGGGATAAAGAGAGGGTGGGAGAGAGGGAGGGGGTAAGAGAGAGGGGGTGAGAGAGAGAGGGGTAAGAGAGCGGGGTTGAGAGAGAGAAGGTGGTGAGAGAACGAAGGGTCGTGAGAGAAAGGGGAGTGAGAGAAAGGGGTGAGAGAGAGCGGTTGAGAGAGAGGGGGAGAGAGAGATTGAGAGAGAGGGGTTGAGAGAGAGGGGGTTGAGAGAGAGACGGGGAAAGAGGGGGTTAGAGAGAGAGGGGAGAGAGAGTGGTTGAGAAAGATGGGTTGAGAGAGAGAGGAGGTGAGGGGGAGGACTGAGAAAGAGAGACGGAGAGAGAGAGCAACAGAACAGAGAGAACGATAGAGCAAGAGTGAGAGAGAAGAGGTGAGAGAAATAAGGTGGACTGAGAGAGAGGGAGACAGAGAGTGAGAGTGACAGACAGGAGAGGGGGCAGAGAGGGGGTGAGAGAGAGGAGGAGAGAGGGGGGTGAGAGGTGTTGAGAGAGGGGGTGAGAAACAGGGCTGTGAGAGAGAGAGAAGGGGTGTGTGAGAGAAAGGGTAGGAGAAAGAGAGGGTGGGAGAGAGAGAGACGTGGGGGAGAGAGTGAGAGTGGGGTGAGAGAGAGAGAGTGGGGGAGAGAGTGAGAGTGGGGTGAGAGAGTGAAATGGGAGTGAGAGAGAGGGGGTAGAGAGTGGGGGGAAAGAGAGGGGAGAGAGAGAGGGGGTGGGAGAGAGAGGAGTTGAGAGAGAAGGGGTGAGAGAGAGGGGGTAGGGGTGAGAGGGGGGTGAGAGAGAAGGAGTGAGAGAGAGGGGTGGGGTGAGAGGGAGATGAGAGAGAAGGGGTGAGAGACAGAGGGGGTGGGACAGAGAGAGAAAGACTGTGGTGAGAGAGAGGGGTGAGAGAGTGAGATGGGAGTGAGAGAGAGAGCTCGGGGTAAGAGATAAAGGGTGTGAGAGAGGGAGAGGGGTGAGGGGGTGCGAGAGGGAGGAGGGGTGAGAGAGAGGGGATATGAGAGTGAGGGGTTGAGAGAAAGATGGGGTGAGAGAGAGAAGGGGGTAAGAGAGAGAGAGGGGAGTGAGAGAGAGGGGGGTGAGAGAGAGGAGTGAGAGAGTGGTAGAGAGAGAGGGGTTGAGAGAGAGGGGGGAGAGAGAGGTTGAGAGAGAGAAGGGTTGAGAGAGAGGGGGTTGAGAGAGAGGCAGGGGAAAGAGGGGGTGAGAGAGAGAGAGGGTTAGAGAGAGAGGGGGGAGAGAGAGGGTTTGAGAAAGATGGGTTGTGAGAGAGAAGAGGTGAGGGGGAGGACTGAGAGAGAGAGAGAGACGGAGAGAGAGAGAGCAACAGACAGAGAGAACGATAGAGCAAGAGTGAGAGAAGTAGGGTGGACTGAGAGAGAGGGAGACAGACAGACAGACAGAGAGCATGAGCGAGAGAGAGAGAGAGAGAGAGCAAGAGAGAGCGAGCAAGAGAGACCGTGAGGTGAGAGAGAGGGAGGAAAGAGAGAGGGAAAGAGCCAGGGAGAAGAGAGAGTGTGAGAAGAGGGTGAGAGAGTGAGAGAGAGCAAGAGGAACAGAGCGAGTGGAAGAGTGAGAGAGAGAGGATGCGAGAGAGAGAGAGGGGAGAGAGAGGGAGCCGAGAGAGGAGGGGAGAGAGGAGGAGAGAGAGGGGGAGAGGGAGGGGGAGAGGGAGGGGGAGAGATGGGTGAGAGAGAAGGGGAAAGAGGGGGGAGAGAGATGGGAGAGGGGGTTGTGAGGAGGAGAGAGCGGAGGAGCGGGGGTGAGAGAGGGGGCAGAGAGAGGGGAGAGAAGGGTCAGAGAGAAGAGGAGAGAGAGGAGGGAGAGAGATGGGGAGGGGAGTGAGGGGAAGGGGGAGTGAGGGGGAAGGAGTGGAGGAGAGGAAGAGAGAGGGGGAGAGAGGGGGTGAGAGAAAAGTGTTGAGAGAGAGGGGGTGAGAGAGAGAAGGGTGTGAGAGAGAAGGGGTGTGAGAGAGAAGGGGTGGGAGGGAGTGAAATGTGGGGTGAGAGAGTGGGGTGAGAGAGTGAGAGTGGGGTGAGAGAGTGAGAGTGGGGTGAGAGAGTGAGATAGGAGCGAGAACGAGGGGATGTGAGAGACGGGGGAGAGAGGGGGGAGAGATTGGGGGGCTAGCGAGGGGGTAGAGAGAGAGTGGAGAGAGAGAGGGGAGAGAGAGAAGGGGAGAGGGGGGGAGAGAGAGGGGGGAAGAGAGAGAGGGTTTGAGGGAGCGGGTGTGAGAGAGGGGTTGAGAAACAGAGAGTGTGAGTAAAAAAGAGAGAGAGAGTGTAAGTGAGAAAGAGAGAGTGAGTGAGAAAGAGAGCGCGGGTGAGAGAGGGGTTGAGAGAGAGGAGGTGGGGGTAAGTGGGTTGAGAGAGAAGGGGTGATTGAGAGAAAGAAAGTGGGGAGGGGATAAGAGAGAGTGGAGTGAGAAGGAGAGGGTGTGAGAGAGAATGGGCGAGAGAGAGGGGGTGAGCGAGAGGGGTGGGGGTGAGGGGTTAGAGAGAGAGAGGGGTAAGAGAGAACGGGTGTGAGAGAGTGAGAGGGGGTGAGGGGGTGAGAGAGAGAGGGGTGAGAGAGAAGGGCTGAGATAGAGGGGTTGAGAGAGAGAGGGATGAGAGAGTAAGGGTTGGAGAGATTGAGGGGATGAGAGAGTGAGCTGGGTTGAGAGAGGGGGTGGTGAGAGAGAGTGGGGTGAGAGAGGGGGAGAGAAGGGTGAGAGAGAGGGGGAGAGGGGGTAGAGAGAGAGGGGTTGAGAGAGAGAGGGTTGAGAGAGAGAGGGTTGAGGGAGAGAAGGGGGTGAGAGAGAGTGGGGGAGTGTGAGAGAGAAGGGGTAGAGAGAGGGATTGAGAGAGGGAGAGAGGATGAGAGAGGGGGTTAGAGAGAGAGTGAGTGGAGTGGGAGAGAGAGGGGGGTGGGTGAGGGAGTGGGGTGAGTGAGAGAGGGCGATGTGAGGGGAGTGAGAGAGAAAAGGGGAGAGACAAAGGGGGAGTGAGAGTGGGTCAGAGAAAGACTGGAGGTGAGACAGAGTGGGGCTGGGAGAAAGGGCATGAGAGAGAGAGGGTTTGAGAGAAATGGAGTGAGAGTGAGATGGGGTGAGAGAGAGGGAGTGAGAAGGAGAGAGAGGGTATGAGAAAGAGACAGAGAGAGGGTGGGAGAGAGGGAGGGGGTTGGAGAGAGGGAGGGGGTGAAAGAGAGAGAGGAGTAAGAGAGAGAGGGGTGTGAGAGAGTATGGGTGAGGAAGTAAGAGAGAGAGAGTTTGGGAAAGAGAGAGGAGTGAGAGCGCGGGTGAGGGGGTGAGAGAGAAGGGGGTGAGAGAGTGGGATGTGAGAGAGAGAAGGGTAAGAGAGAAAGAGCAAGGGTTGAGAGAGAGGGGATTTAGAGAGAGGGGGTTTGAGAGAGCGAGAGAGAGCGGGTGAGAGAGAGAGAGGAGGATGAGGGGGTGAGAGAGAAAGGGGTGAGAGAGAGTGGGGTGAGAAAGGGAGAGAGGGCTGAGAAAGGGAGAGAGTGGAGAAAGAGAGGGGGAGAGAGAGAGGGCTGAGAATGAGAGAGAGGGGAGAGAAAGAGAGGGGGTCAGAAAAAGAGTGAATGTATGGGAGGGGGTGAGAGAGAGGACGTGGGAGAGAGAGTGGGAGAGAGAGGGGGTGAGTGAGAGGGATTGAGAGAAAGGGGGAGAGATAGAGAAGGGGTGAGAGAGAAAGGGGGCAGCGAGAGAAAGAGGGATGAGAGAGATGGGACGTGAGAGAGAGAGCGAAAGGGGTGAGAGAGGGGGTGAGATAGACAGTGAATGATGGGTTGAGAGAGAGAGAGAGAGAGACAGACAGACAGAGACAGAGAGAGAACGAGTGAATGGATGAGAGAGTTAGAGGGGTGTGAGGGAGATGGGGTGAGAGAGTGGGCGCTAGGGAGTGACAGAATGAGAGCAAGGAGGAAGGAGGAAGAAAGGGGTCAAAAGAGAGAGAGAAATGGGGTGAATGAGAGAAAGAGGGCGCGAGAGAGGGGGTATACAGAGAGAGAGAGAGCGGGGGTGTGAGACAGAGCACGGGAGGGAAGGGGAATGAGAGAGAGAAAAAGGGAGAAAGAGACAGAAGGCAATAGAGCGAGAGAGAGGGCGGGAGAGAGACACAGAGAGGTGGGTAAGAGACAGGGGGTGTGGGCGGGGGAGATAGAGTGAAGGGGTGAGCGAGAGAGGGAGTGAGAGAGGGTATAAAGGGGAGAGAGGGTGAGGGGTGACAGAGAGAAAGGGGTGAGAGTGACAGAGCAGGGTGGAGAGAGAGGGGGTAAGATAGAGTGAGGGGGAGAGAGATAACAAGGTGAAAGAGAAAGGGGGGTGAGAGAAAGTGGCTGAGAGAGAGAGAGAGGCTGAGAGAGAGGGTGTTGAGAGAGAGGCAGTGAGAGAGAGGGGTGAGAGAGATAGTGAGTGGTGAGAGAGAGAGGCCGTGAGAAAGAGAGTGGGTAAGAGAGAGAGGGCGTGAGAGAGAGAGGGGTGAGAGGGGGAGAGCGAGGGGGAGAGGTGGTGAAGAGGGGGTGAAAGGGTGAGAGAGTTAGTAGGGTGTGAGAGAGAGGGTGTAATAGAAAGGGGGAGAGAGAGTGGAATTAGAGAGGGGGTGAGAGAGGGGGACAGTGAGAGAGAACGGCTGAGGGAGACAGGGGGTGCAAGAGAGGGTGGGTGAGAGCGGGAGAGGCTGAGAGAGAGAGGGGCTGAGAGAGAGATGGGCTGAGAGAGAGATGGGCTGAGAGAGAGATGGGCTGAGAGAGAGGAGTGAGATAGGGAGAGTGTGAGAGAGGAGGGATGTGAGTGGGAGGGGGAAAGATGGGTTGGGGAGAGCGAGAGAGCGCGGGTGAGAGAGAGAGAGGACGATGAGGGGGGTGAGAGAGAGAGGGTGAAAGAGAGTGGTTTTAGAGAGAGAGGGGTTTTGAGAGAGCGAGAGAGCGGGTGAGAGAGAGAGTGGAGAATGAGGGGGGTGAGAGAGAGGGTGAGAGAGAGGGGTTGAGAGAGAGAGGGGTTTGAGAGAGCGAGTGAGAGCAGGTGAAAGAGAGACAGGAGGATGAGAAGGGTGACAGAGGGTGTGAGAGAAGGAGTTTGAGAGAGCAAGAGAGAGCGGGTGAGAGAGAGAGAGGAGGATGAGGGGGGTGAGACAGAGAGGGTGAGAGAGAGGGGTTGAGAGAGTGAGGGGGTTTGAGAGAGCGAGAGAGAGTGGGTGAGAGAGAGTGAGGATGATGAGGGGGTTGAGAGAGAGAGAGAGGGTGAGAGAGAGGGGTTTTAGAGAGAGAGGGGTGAGAGAAAGCGAGTGAGAGAGAGAGTGGAGGATGAGGGGCTGGACTAGAGAGGGTGAGAGAGAGTGTGGTTTTAGAGAGAGAGGGGTTTGAGAGCGAGAGAGAGAGGGTGAGAGAGAGAGAGAGGAGGATGAGGGCGAGTGAGAGAGAGAGGTTGAGAGAGGGGGGGTTTGAGACAGCGAGAGAGAGCGGGTGAGAGAGGTTGAGGAGGATAAGGGCCGTGGGAGAGAGTGGGTGAGAGAGAAGGGTTGAGGGGCTGGACTAGAGAGGGTGAGAGAGTGGTTTTAGAGAGAGAGGGGTTTGAGAGAGCGAGAGAGAGCGGGTGAGAGAGGTTGAGGAGGATGAGGGCCGTGGGAGAGAGTGGGTGAGAGAGAGAGAGGAGGATGAGGGGTGTGAGAGAGAGGGTTTGAGAGAGCAAGAGGGAGCGGGTGAGAGAGGTGGAGGAGGATGAGGGCCGTGGGAGAGAGAGGGTGAGAGAGAGAGAGGAGGATGAGGGGTGTGAGAGAGAGGGTGAGAGAGAGGGGTTTTGGAGAGAGAGAGGGTTTGAGAGAGCGAGAGAGAGCGGGTGAGAGAGAGAGAGGAGAATGAGGGGAGTGAGAGAGAGAGGATGAGAGAGAGGGGGTTTGAGAGAGCGAATGAGAGCGGGTGAGAGAGAGCGAGAGAGGAGGAGGGGGGTGATAGAGAGAGGGTGAGAGTGAGGGTTTGAGAGAGAGGGGAGGTTTGAGAGAGCGAGAGAGAGCGGGTGAGAGAGAGAGAGAGGAGGATGAGGGGGTGAGAGAGAGAGGGTGAGTGCGAGGGGTTGAGAGAGATGGGGTTTGAGACAGCGAGTGGGAGTGCGTGAGAGAGAGGGAGGAGGATGAGGGTGGTGAGAGAGAGAGGGTGAGAGAGAGGGGTTTTAGAGAGAGAGAGGGGTTTGAGAGAGCAAGAGAGAGCGGGTGAGAGAGAGGGAGGATGATGAGGGGGGTGAGGGAGGGAGTGTAAGAGAGAGGGGTTGAGAGAGAAAGGGGGTTTGAGAGAGCGAGAGAGCGCGGGGGAGAGAGAGAGGAGGATGAGGGGGGTGAGAGAGAGGGGTTTTAGAGAGAGAGGGGTTTGAGAGAGCGAGAGAGTGGGTGAGAGAGAGAAGGATGGGGGGGTGAGAGAGAGAGGGTTGAGAGAGAGGCGTTTTAGAGAGAGAGAGGTGGTTTGAGAGAGCGAGAGAGAGCGGGTAAGAGAGAGAGAGGAGGATGTGGGGGGTGAGAGAGAGAGGGTGAGAGAGAGGGGTTTTAGAGAGAGAGGGGTTTGAGAGAATGAGAGAGAGTGGGTGAGAGAAAGAGAGGTGGATGAGGGGGTTGAGATAGAGAGGGTGAGACAGGGGTTTTAGAGAGAGGGGGCTTGAGAGAGCGAGAGAGAACGGGTTAGAGAGAGAGGAGGATGAGGGAGTGAGACAGAGAGGGTGAGAGGAGAGAGGAGGATGAGTGGGTTGAGAGAGAGAGGGTAAGAGAGAAAGGGTTTAGAGAGAGAGGGTGTTTGAGAGAGCGAGAGAGAACGGGTGAGAGAGAGAGAGGAGGATGAGCGGAATGAGAGAGAGAGGGTGAGAGAGAGGGGTTGAGAGAGAGAGTTGGGGTTTGAGAGAGCGAGAGAGAGCGCTTGAGAGAGAGTGAGGAGGATGAGGGGGGTGAGAGAGAGAGGGTGAGAGCGAGGGGTTGAGAGAGAGAGGGGGTTTGAGAATACGAGAGAGAGTGGGTGAGAGAGAGAAAGGATAATAAGGGGTGTGCGAGAGAGAGAGGGTGAGAGAGAGGGGTTTTAGAGAGAGGGGGTTTGAGAGAGCGGGTGAGAGAGAGAGAAAAGGATGAGGGTGTGGGGGAGAGAGAGGGTGAGAGAGAGGGGTTTTAGAGAGAGAGGGGCTTTGAGAGAGCGAGAGAGCGGGTGAGAGAGAGAGAGGGGAATGAGTGGGGGTGAGAGAGAGGGTGAGAGAGAGGGGGCTTGAGAGAGCGAGAGAGAGCGGGTGAGGAGAGAGAGAGGAGGAGGAGGGGGGTGATAGAGAGAGGGTGAGAGAGAGAGGAGTTGAGAGAGACAGGGGGTTTGAGAGAGCGAGAGAGAGCGGGTGAGAGAGGTTGAGGAGGATGAGGGGGTGAGAGAGAGAGGGTGAGAGAGAGGGATTTTGGAGAGTGAGAGGGTTTGAGAGAGCGAGGGAGAGCGGGTGAGAGAGAGGAGGATGACGGCCTTGAGAGAGAGAGGGTGAGAGAGAGGGGTTGAGAGAGAGCGAGGGGGTTTGAGAGAGCGTGGGTGAGAGAGAGAGGAGAATGAGGGGGATATGAGAGTGAGGGTGAGAGAGAGGGGTTGAGAGAGAGAGGGGGTTTGAGAGAGCGAGAGAGAGCGGGTGAGAGAGGTTGAGGAGGATGAGGGGGTGAGAGAGAGAGGGTGAGAGAGAGGGATTTTGGAGAGTGAGAGGGTTTGAGAGAGCGAGGGAGAGCGGGTGAGAGAGAGGAGGATGACGGCCTTGAGAGAGAGAGAGGGTGAGAGAGAGGGGTTGAGAGAGAGCGAGGGGGTTTGAGAGAGCGCGGGTGAGAGAGAGAGGAGAATGAGGGGGATATGAGAGTGAGGGTGAGAGAGAGGGGTTGAGAGAGAGAGGGGGGGTTTGAGAGAGCGAGAGAGAGCGGGTGAGAGAGAGAGGAGGATGAGGGGGGTGAGAGAGAGAGGGTAAGAGAGAGGGGTTGAGAGAGAGAGGGGATTTGAGAGAGCGAGTGAGAGCGGGTGAGAGAGAGAGATAGGAGGATGAGGGGGGTGAGAGAGGGTGTGAGAGAAGGTGTTTGAGAGAGCAAGAGAGAGCGGGTGAGAGAGAGGGAGGAGAATGAGGGGGGTGAGAGAAAGAGGGTGAGAGAGAGAGGGTGCGAGAGAGGGGTTGAGAGAGAGAGGGGTTTGAGAGAGTGAGTGAGAGCGGGTGAGAGAGAGAGAGGAGGATGAGAGGGGTGAGAGAGGGTGTGAGAGAAGGAGTTTGAGAGAGCAAGAGAGAGCGTGTGTGAGAGAGAGAGGAGGATGAGGGTGGTGAGACAGAGAGGGTGAGAAAGGGGGTTGAGAGAGAGAGGGGGTTTGAGAGAGCGAGAGAAAGCGGGTGAGAGAGAGAGAGGAGAATAAGGGGAGTGAGAGAGAGAGGGTGAGAGAGGGGGTGAGAGAGAGTGGAAGATGAGGGGGGTGAGGGAGGGAGGGTGAGAGCGAGGGGTTGAGAGAGAGGGGGTTTGAGACAGCGAGTGAGAGTGCGTGAGAGAGAGGGAGGAGGATGAGCTTGGTGAGAGAGAGGGTGAGAGAAAGGGGTGTTAGAGAGAGAGGGGGTTTTTGAGAGAGCAAGAGAGAGCGGGTGAGAGAGAGAGAGGAGGATGAGGGGGTGATAGAGAGAGGGTGGGAGAGAGGGGTTGAGAGAGAGGGGATTTGAGAGAGCGAGAGAGAGCGGGTGAGAGAGAGTGAGGAGGATGGGGGGATGGGAGAGAGGGTGAGAGAGAGGGGTTTTGGAGAGAGAGAGGGTTTGAGAGAGCGAGAGAGAGCGGGTGAGAGAGAGGAGGATGAGGGGCGTGAGAGAGAGAGTGTGAGAGAGAGTGGTTGAGAGAGAGAGGGGGTTTGAGAGAGCGGGTGAGAGGGAGCGGGAGAGAGAGAGAGAGGAGGATGAGGGGGGTGAGAGAGAGAGGGTGAGAGAGAGTGGTTTTAGAGAGAGAGGGGTTTGAGAGAGCGAGAGAGAGCGGGTGAGAGAGAGAGTGGAGAATGAGGGGGGTGAGAGAAAGAGGGTGAGAGAGAGGGGGTGAGAGAGAGGGGTTGAGAGAGAGAGGGGTTCGAGAGAGCGAGTGAGAGCGGGTGAGAGAGAGAGAGGAGGATGAGAGGGGTGAGAGAGGGTGTGAGAGAAGGAGTTTGAGAGAACAAGAGAGAGCGTGTGTGAGAGAGAGAGGAGGATGAGGGTGGTGAGACAGAGAGGGTGAGAAAGGGGGGTTGAGAGAGAGAGGGGGTTTGAGAGAGCGAGAGAGAGCGGGTGAGTGAGAGAGGGGGATGAGGGGGGAGAGAGAGAGAGGGTGAGAGAGAGGGGTTTTAGAGAGAGATGGGTTTGAGAGAGCGAGAGAGCGCGGGTGAGAGAGATAGAGTGGAGAATGAGGGGGGTGAGAGAGAGAGGGTGAGAGAGAGGGGTTGAGAGAGAGAGGGGTTTGAGAGAGCGAGTGAGAGCGGGTGAAAGAGAGAGAGGAGGATGAGAAGGGTGAGAGAGGGTGTGAGAGAAGGAGTTTGAGAGAGCAAGAGAGAGCGGGTGAGAGAGAGAGGAGGATGAGGGGGGTGAGACAGAGAGGGTGAGAGAGAGGGGTTGAGAGAGAGGGGGTTTGAGAGAGCGAGAGAGAGTGGGTGAGAGAGAGTGAGGATGATGAGGGGGTTGAGAGAGAGAGAGGGTGAGAGAGAGGGGTTTTAGAGAGAGAGAGAGGGGTTTGAGAGCGAGAGAGAGCGGGTGAGAGAGGTTGAGGAGGATGAGGGCCGTGGGAGGGAGTGGGTGAGAGAGAAGGGTTGAGGGGCTGGACTAGAGAGGGTGAGAGAGAGTGGTTTTAGAGAGAGAGGGGTTTGAGAGAGCGAGAGAGAGCGGGTGAGAGAGGTTGAGGAGGATGAGGGCCGTGGGAGAGAGTGGGTGAGAGAGAGAGAGGAGGATGAGGGGTGTGAGAGGGAGGGTTTGAGAGAGCGGTTGAGAGAGGTTGAGGAGGATGAGGGCCGTGGGAGAGTGTGGGTGAGAGAGAGAGAGGAGGATGAGGGGGGTGAGAGAGAGGGTGAGAGAGAGGGGTTTTGGAGAGAGAGACGGTTTGAGAGAGCGAGAGAGAGCGGGTGAGAGAGAGAGAGGAGAATGAGGGGAGTGAGAGAGAGAGAGGATGAGAGAGAGGGGGTTTGAGAGAGCGAATGAGAGCGGGTGAGAGAGAGCGGGTGAGAGAGAGGAGGAGGAGGGGGGTGATAGAGAGAGGGTGAGAGTGAGGGGTTGAGAGAGAGGGGAGGTTTGAGAGAGCGAGAGAGAGCGGGTGAGAGAGAGAGGGTGAGAGCGAGGGGTTGAGAGAGAGGGGGTTTCAGACAGAGAGTGAGAGTGCGTGAGAGAGAGGGAGGAGGAGGAGGTTGGTGAGAGAGAGGGTGAGAGAAAGGGGTTTTAGAGAGAGAGGGGGTGTTTGAGAGAGCAAGAGAGAGCGGGTGAGAGAGAGGGAGGAAGATGAGGGGGGTGAGGGAGGGAGGGTGAGAGCCAGGGGTTGAGAGAGAGGGGGTTTGAGACAGCGAGTGAGAGTGCGTGAGAGAGAGGGAGGAGGATGAGGTTGGTGAGAGAGAGGGTGAGAGAAAGGGGTTTTAGAGAGAGAGGGGGTTTTTGAGAGAGCAAGAGAGAGCGGGTGAGAGAGAGAGAGGAGGATGAGGGGGGTGAGACAGAGAGGGTGAGAGAGAGGGGTCGAGAGAGTGAGGGGGTTTGAGAGAGCGAGAGAGAGTGGGTGAGAGAGAGTGAGGATGATGAGGGGGTTGAGAGAGAGAGGGGTTTTAGAGAGAGAGGGGTGAGAGAGAGCGAGTGAGAGAGAGAGTGGAGGATGAGGGGCTGGACTAGAGAGGGTGAGAGAGAGAGTGGTTTTAGAGAGAGAGGGGTTTGAGAGCGAGAGAGAGAGGGTGAGAGAGAGAGAGGAGGATGAGGGCGAGTGAGAGAGAGAGGTTGAGAGAGAGGGGGTTTGAGACAGCGAGAGAGAGCGGGTGAGAGAGGTTGAGGAGGATGAGGGCCGTGGGAGAGAGTGGGTGAGAGAGAGAGAGGAGGATGAGGGGTGTGAGAGAGAGGGTTTGAGAGAGCAAGAGGGAGCGGGTGAGAGAGGTGGAGGAGGATGAGGGCCGTGGGAGAGAGTGGGTGAGAGAGAAGGGTTGAGGGGCTGGACTAGAGAGGGTGAGAGAGTGGTTTTAGAGAGAGAGGGGTTTGAGAGAGCGAGAGAGAGCGGGTGAGAGAGGTTGAGGAGGATGAGGGCCGTGGGAGAGAGTGGGTGAGAGAGAGAGAGGAGGATGAGGGGTGTGAGAGAGAGGGTGAGAGAGAGGGGTTTTGGAGAGAGAGAGGGTTTGAGAGAGCGAGAGAGAGCGGGAGAGAGAGAGAGAGGAGAATGAGGGGAGTGAGAGAGAGAGGATGAGAGTGAGGGGGTTTGAGAGAGCGAATGAGAGCGGGTGAGAGAGAGAGAGAGGAGGAGGAGGGGGGGTGAGAGAGAGATGGTGAGAGCGAGGGGTTGAGAGAGAGGGGGTTTGAGACAGCGAGTGAGAGTGCTTGAGAGAGAGGGAGGAGGAGGAGGTTGGTGAGAGAGAGGGTGAGAGAAAGGGGTTTTAGAGAGAGAGGGGGTGTTTGAGAGAGCAAGAGAGAGCGGGTGAGAGAGGTGGAGGAGGATGAGGGCCGTGGGAGAGAGAGGGTGAGAGAGAGAGAGGAGGATGAGGGGTGTGAGAGAGAGGGTTTGAGAGAGCAAGAGGGAGCGGGTGAGAGAGGTGGAGGAGGATGAGGGCCGTGGGAGAGAGAGGGTGAGAGAGAGAGAGGAGGATGAGGGGTGTGAGAGAGAGGGTGAGAGAGAGGGGTTTTGGAGAGAGAGAGGGTTTGAGAGAGCGAGAGAGAGCGGGAGAGAGAGAGAGAGGAGAATGAGGGGAGTGAGAGAGAGAGGATGAGAGAGAGGGGGTTTGAGAGAGCGAATGAGAGCGGGTGAGAGAGAGAGAGAGGAGGAGGAGGGGGGTGAGAGAGAGATGGTGAGAGCGAGGGGTTGAGAGAGAGGGGGTTTGAGACAGCGAGTGAGAGTGCTTGAGAGAGAGGGAGGAGGAGGAGGTTGGTGAGAGAGAGGGTGAGAGAAAGGGGTTTTAGAGAGAGAGGGGGTGTTTGAGAGAGCAAGAGAGAGCGGGTGAGAGAGAGGGAGGAAGATGAGGGGGGTGAGGGAGGGAGGGTGAGAGCGAGGGGTTGAGAGAGAGGGGGTTTGAGACAGCGAGTGAGAGTGCGTGAGAGAGAGGGAGGAGGATGAGGTTGGTGAGAGAGAGGGTGAGAGAAAGGGGTTTTAGAGAGAGAGGGGGTTTTTGAGAGAGCAAGAGAGAGCGGGTGAGAGAGAGAGAGAGGAGGATGAGGGGGTGAGAGAGAGAGGGTGAGAGAGAGGGGTTTTAGAGAGAGAGGGGTTTGAGAGAGCGAGAGAGAGTGGGTGAGAGAGAGAAGGATGGGGGGTGAGAGAGAGAGGGTTGAGAGAGAGGTGTTTTAGAGAGAGAGAGGTGGTTTGAGAGAGCGAGAGAGAGCGGGTAAGAGAGAGAGAGGAGGATGAGGGGGGTGAGATAGAGAGGGTGAGACAGGGGTTTTAGAGAGAGAGGGGGCTTGAGAGAGCGAGAGAGAACGGGTTAGAGAGAGAGGAGGATGAGGGAGTGAGACAGAGAGGGTGAGAGGAGAGAGGAGGATGAGTGGGTTGAGAGAGAGAGGGTAAGAATGAAAGGGTTTAGAGAGAGAGGGTGTTTGAGAGAGCGAGAGAGAACGGGTGAGAGAGAGAGAGGAGGATGAGCGGAATGAGAGAGAGAGGGTGAGAGAGAGGGGTTGAGAGAGAGAGTTGGGGTTTGAGAGAGTGAGAGAGAGCGCTTGAGAGAGAGTGAGGAGGATGAGGGGGGTGAGAGAGAGAGGGTGAGAGCGAGGGGTTGAGAGAGAGAGGGGGTTTGAGAATACGAGAGAGAGTGGGTGAGAGAGAGAGAGGATAATGAGGGGTGTGCGAGAGAGAGAGGGTGAGAGAGAGGGGTTTTAGAGAGAGGGGGTTTGAGAGAGCGGGTGAGAGAGAGAGAAAAGGATGAGGGTGTGGGGGAGAGAGAGGGTGAAAGAGAGGGGTTTTAGAGAGAGAGGGGCTTTGAGAGAGCGAGAGAGTGGGTGAGAGAGAGAGAGGGGAATGAGTGGGGGTGAGAGAGAGGGTGAGAGAGAGGGGGCTTGAGAGAGCGAGAGAGAGCGGGTGAGGAGAGAGAGAGGAGGAGGAGGGGGTGATAGAGAGAGGGTGAGAGAGAGAGGGGTTGAGAGAGACAGGGGGTTTGAGAGAGCGAGAGAGAGCGGGTGAGAGAGGTTGAGGAGGATGAGGGGGTGAGAGAGAGAGGGTGAGAGAGAGGGATTTTGGAGAGTGAGAGGGTTTGAGAGAGCGAGGGAGAGCGGGTGAGAGAGAGGAGGATGACGGGCGTGAGAGAGAGAGGGTGAGAGAGAGGGGTTGAGAGAGAGCGAGGGGGTTTGAGAGAGCGTGGGTGAGAGAGAGAGGAGAATGAGGGGGATATGAGAGTGAGGGTGAGAGAGAGGGGTTGAGAGAGAGAGGGGGTTTGAGAGAGCGAGAGAGAGCGGGTGAGAGAGAGAGGAGGATGAGGGGGGTGAGAGAGAGAGGGTAAGAGAGAGGGGTTGAGAGAGAGAGGGGGTTTGAGAGAGCGAGTGAGAGCGGGTGAGAGAGAGAGGAGGATGAGGGGGGTGAGAGAGGGTGTGAGAGAAGGTGTTTGAGAGAGCAAGAGAGAGCGGGTGAGAGAGAGGGAGGAGAATGAGGGGTTTGAGAGAAAGAGGGTGAGAGAGAGGGGGTGAGAGAGAGGGGTTGAGAGAGAGAGGGGTTTGAGAGAGTGAGTGAGAGCGGGTGAGAGAGAGAGAGGAGGATGAGGGGGGTGAGAGAGAGAGGGTAAGAGAGAGGGGTTGAGAGAGAGAGGGGGTTTGAGAGAGCGAGTGAGAGCGGGTGAGAGAGAGAGAGAGGAGGATGAGGGGGGTGAGAGAGGGTGTGAGAGAAGGAGTTTGAGAGAGCAAGAGAGAGCGTGTGTGAGAGAGAGAGGAGGATGAGGGTGGTGAGACAGAGAGGGTAAGAAAGGGGGGTTGAGAGAGAGAGGGGGTTTGAGAGAGCGAGAGAAAGCGGGTGAGAGAGAGAGAGGAGAATAAGGGGAGTGAGAGAGAGAGGGTGAGAGAGAGGGGGTGAGAGAGAGAGGAAGATGAGGGGGGTGAGGGAGGGAGGGTGAGAGCGAGGGTGAGGAGGATGAGGGCCGTGGGAGAGTGTGGGTGAGAGAGAGAGAGGAGGATGAGGGGGGTGAGAGAGAGGGTGAGAGAGAGGGGTTTTGGAGAGAGAGACGGTTTGAGAGAGCGAGAGAGAGCGGGTGAGAGAGAGAGAGGAGAATGAGGGGAGTGAGAGAGAGAGGATGAGAGAGAGGGGGTTTGAGAGAGCGAATGAGAGCGGGTGAGAGAGAGCGGGTGAGAGAGAGAGAGAGGAGGAGGAGGGGGTGATAGAGGGAGGGTGAGAGTGAGGGGTTGAGAGAGAGGGGAGGTTTGAGAGAGCGAGAGAGAGCGGGTGAGAGAGAGAGGGTGAGAGCGAGGTGTTGAGAGAGAGGGGGTTTGAGACAGCGAGTGAGAGCGGGTGAGAGAGAGAGAGAGGAGGATGAGGGGGGTGAGAGAGGGTGTGAGAGAAGGTGTTTGAGAGAGCAAGAGAGAGTGCGTGAGAGAGAGGGAGGAGGAGGAGGTTGGTGAGAGAGAGGGTGAGAGAAAGGGGTTTTAGAGAGAGAGGGGGTGTTTGGGAGAGCAAGAGAGAGCGGGTGAGAGAGAGGGAGGAAGATGAGGGGGGTGAGAGAGAGAGGGTGAAAGAGAGTGGTTTTAGAGAGAGAGAGGTTTTGAGAGAGCGAGAGAGAGCGGGTTAGAGAGAGAGTGGAGAATGAGGGGGGTGAGAGAGAGGGTGAGAGAGAGGGGTTGAGAGAGAGAGGGGTTTGAGAGAGCGAGTGAGAGCAGGTGAAAGAGAGACAGGAGGATGAGAAGGGTGACAGAGGGTGTGAGAGAAGGAGTTTGAGAGAGCAAGAGACAGCGGGTGAGAGAGAGAGAGGAGGATGAGGGGGGTGAGACAGAGAGGGTGAGAGAGAGGGGTTGAGAGAGTGAGGGGGTTTGAGAGAGCGAGAGAGAGTGGGTGAGAGAGAGTGAGGATGATGAGGGGGTTGAGAGAGAGAGAGGGTGAGAGAGAGGGGTTTTAGAGAGAGAGGGGTGAGAGAGAGCGAGTGAGAGAGAGAGTGGAGGATGAGGGGCTGGACTAGAGAGGGTGAGAGAGAGAGTGGTTTTAGAGAGAGAGGGGTTTGAGAGCGAGAGAGAGAGGGTGAGAGAGAGAGAGGAGGATGAGGGCGAGTGAGAGAGAGAGGTTGAGAGAGAGGGGGTTTGAGACAGCGAGAGAGAGCGGGTGAGAGAGGTTGAGGAGGATAAGGGCCGTGGGAGAGAGTGGGTGAGAGAGAAGGGTTGAGGGGCTGGACTAGAGAGGGTGAGAGAGTGGTTTTAGAGAGAGAGGGGTTTGAGAGAGCGAGAGAGAGCGGGTGAGAGAGGTTGAGGAGGATGAGGGCCGTGGGAGAGAGTGGGTGAGAGAGAGAGAGGAGGATGAGGGGTGTGAGAGAGAGGGTTTGAGAGAGCAAGAGGGAGCGGGTGAGAGAGGTGGAGGAGGATGAGGGCCGTGGGAGAGAGAGGGTGAGAGAGAGAGAGGAGGATGAGGGGTGTGAGAGAGAGGGTGAGAGAGAGGGGTTTTGGAGAGAGAGAGGGTTTGAGAGAGCGAGAGAGAGCGGGTGAGAGAGAGAGAGGAGAATGAGGGGAGTGAGAGAGAGAGGATGAGAGAGTGGGGGTTTGAGAGAGCGAATGAGAGCGGGTGAGAGAGAGCGGGTGAGAGAGAGAGAGAGAGAGGAGGAGGGGGGGTGATAGAGAGAGGGTGAGAGTGAGGGGTTGAGAGAGAGGGGAGGTTTGAGAGAGCGAGAGAGAGCGGGTGAGAGAGAGAGAGAGGAGGATGAGGGGGTGAGAGAGAGAGGGTGAGTGCGAGGGGTTGAGAGAGATGGGGTTTGAGACAGCGAGTGGGAGTGCGTGAGAGAGAGGGAGGAGGATGAGGGTGGTGAGAGAGAGAGGGTGAGAGAGAGGGGTTTTAGAGAGAGAGAGGGGGTTTGAGAGAGCAAGAGAGAGCGGGTGAGAGAGAGGAAGGAAGATGAGGGGGGTGAGGGAGGGCGTGTAAGAGAGAGGGGTTGAGAGAGAAAGGGGGTTTGAGAGAGCGAGAGAGCGCGGGGGAGAGAGAGAGGAGGATGAAGGGGGTGAGAGAGAGAGGGTGAGAGAGAGTGGTTTTAGAGAGAGAGGGGTTTGAGAGAGCGAGAGTGTGGGTGAGAGAGAGAAGGATGGGGGGGTGAGAGAGAGAGGGTTGAGAGAGAGGCGTTTTAGAGAGAGAGAGGTGGTTTGAGAGAGCGAGAGAGAGCGGGTAAGAGAGAGAGGAGGATGAGGGGGGTGAGAGAGAGAGGGTGAGAGAGAGGGGTTTTAGAGAGAGAGGGGTTTAAGAGAGCGAGAGAGAGTGGGTGAGAGAAAGAGAGGTGGATAAGGGGGTTGAGATAGAGAGGGTGAGACAGGGGTTTTAGAGAGAGAGGGGGCTTGAGAGAGCGAGAGAGAACGGGTTAGAGAGAGAGGAGGATGAGTGGGTTGAGAGAGAGAGGGTAAGAGAGAAAGGGTTTAGAGAGAGAGGGTGTTTGAGAGAGCGAGAGAGAACGGGTGAGAGAGAGAGAGGAGGATGAGCGGAATGAGAGAGAGAGGGTGAGAGAGAGGGGTTGAGAGAGAGAGTTGGGGTTTGAGAGAGCGAGAGAGAGCGCTTGAGAGAGAGTGAGGAGGATGAGGGGGGTGAGAGAGAGAGGGTGAGAGCGAGGGGTTGAGAGAGAGAGGGGGTTTGAGAATACGAGAGAGAGTGGGTGAGAGAGAGAGAGGATAATGAGGGGTGTGCGAGAGAGAGAGGGTGAGAGAGAGGGGTTTTCGAGAGAGGGGGTTTGAGAGAGCGGGTGAGAGAGAGAGAAAAGGATGAGGGTGTGGGGGAGAGAGAGGGTGAGAGAGAGGGGTTTTAGAGAGAGAGGGGCTTTGAGAGAGCGAGAGAGCGGGTGAGAGAGAGAGAGGGGAATGAGTGGGGGTGAGAGAGAGGGTGAGAGAGAGGGGGCTTGAGAGAGCGAGAGAGAGCGGGTGAGGAGAGAGAGAGGAGGAGGAGGGGGGTGATAGAGAGAGGGTGAGAGAGAGAGGGTTTGAGAGAGACAGGGGGTTTGAGAGAGCGAGAGAGAGCGGGTGAGAGAGGTTGAGGAGGATGAGGGGGTGAGAGAGAGAGGGTGAGAGAGAGGGATTTTGGAGAGTGAGAGGGTTTGAGAGAGCGAGGGAGAGCGGGTGAGAGAGAGGAGGATGACGGGCGTGAGAGAGAGAGGGTGAGAGAGAGGGGTTGAGAGAGAGCGAGGGGGTTTGAGAGAGCGTGGGTGAGAGAGAGAGGAGAATGAGGGGGATATGAGAGTGAGGGTGAGAGAGAGGGGTTGAGAGAGAGAGGGGGTTTGAGAGAGCGAGAGAGCGGGTGAGAGAGGTTGAGGAGGATGAGGGGGTGAGAGAGAGAGGGTGAGAGAGAGGGATTTTGGAGAGTGAGAGGGTTTGAGAGAGCGAGGGAGAGCGGGTGAGAGAGAGAGGAGGATGACGGGCGTGAGAGAGAGGGTGAGAGAGAGGGGTTGAGAAAGAGCGAGGGGGTTTGAGAGAGCGCGGGTGAGAGAGAGGAGAATGAGGGGGATATGAGAGTGAGGGTGAGAGAGAGGGGTTGAGAGAGAGAGGGGGTTTGAGAGAGCGAGAGAGCGCGGGTGAGAGAGAGAGGAGGATGAGGGGGGTGAGAGAGAGAGGGTAAGAGAGAGGGGTTGAGAGAGAGAGGGGATTTGAGAGAGCGAGTGAGAGCGGGTGAGAGAGAGAGAGAGGAGGATGAGGGGGGTGAGAGAGGGTGTGAGAGAAGGTGTTTGAGAGAGCAAGAGAGAGCGGGTGAGAGAGAGGGAGGAGAATGAGGGGGGTGAGAGAAAGAGGCTGAGAGAGAGGGGGTGAGAGAGAGGGGTTGAGAGAGAGAGGGGTTTGAGAGAGTGAGTGAGAGCGGGTGAGAGAGAGAGAGAAGAATGAGAGGGGTGAGAGAGGGTGTGAGAGAAGGAGTTTGAGAGAGCAAGAGAGAGCGTGTGTGAGAGAGAGAGGAGGATGAGGGTGGTGAGACAGAGAGGGTGAGAAAGGGGGTTGAGAGAGAGAGGGGGTTTGAGAGAGCGAGAGAAAGCGGGTGAGAGAGAGAGAGAGGAGAATAAGGGGAGTGAGAGAGAGAGGGTGAGAGAGGGGGTGAGAGAGAGAGGAAGATGAGGGGAGTGAGGGAGGGAGGGTGAGAGCGAGGGGTTGAGAGATAGGGGGTTTGAGACAGCGAATGAGAGTGCGTGAGAGAGGGAGGAGGATGAGCTTGGTGAGAGAGAGGGTGAGAGAAAGGGGTGTTAGAGAGAGAGGGGGTTTTTGAGAGAGCCAGAGAGAGCGGGTGAGAGAGAGAGAGGAGGATGAGGGGGTGATAGAGAGAGGGTGGGAGAGAGGGGTTGAGAGAGAGAGGGGATTTGAGAGAGCGAGAGAGAGCGGGTGAGAGAGAGTGAGGAGGATGGGGGGATGGGAGAGAGGGTGAGAGAGAGGGGTTTTGGAGAGAGAGAGGGTTTGAGAGAGCGAGAGAGAGCGGGTGAGAGAGAGGAGGATGAGGGGCGTGAGAGAGAGAGTGTGAGAGAGAGTGGTTGAGAGAGAGAGGGGGTTTGAGAGAGCGGGTGAGAGGGAGCGGGAGAGAGAGAGAGAGGAGGATGAGGGGGGTGAGAGAGAGAGGGTGAGAGAGAGTGGTTTTAGAGAGAGAGGGGTTTGAGAGAGCGAGAGAGAGCGGGTGAGAGAGAGAGTGGAGAATGAGGGGGTGAGAGAAAGAGGGTGAGAGAGAGGGGGTGAGAGAGAGGGGTTGAGAGAGAGAGGGGTTTGAGAGAGCGAATGAGAGCGGGTGAGAGAGAGAGAGGAGGATGAGAGGGGTGAGAGAGGGTGTGAGAGAAGGAGTTTGAGAGAGCAAGAGAGAGCGTGTGTGAGAGAGAGAGGAGGATGAGGGTGGTGAGACAGAGAGGGTGAGAAAGGGGGGTTGAGAGAGAGAGGGGGTTTGAGAGAGCGAGAGAGAGCGGGTGAGTGAGAGAGGGGGATGAGGGGGGAGAGAGAGAGAGGGTGAGAGAGAGGGGTTTTAGAGAGAGATGGGTTTGAGAGAGCGAGAGAGCGCGGGTGAGAGAGAGAGTGGAGAATGAGGGGGGTGAGAGAGAGAGGGTGAGAGAGAGGGGTTGAGAGAGAGAGGGGTTTGAGAGAGCGAGTGAGAGCGGGTGAAAGAGAGAGAGGAGGATGAGAAGGGTGAGAGAGGGTGTGAGAGAAGGAGTTTGAGAGAGCAAGAGAGAGCGGGTGAGAGAGAGAGGAGGATGAGGGGGGTGAGACAGAGAGGGTGAGAGAGAGGGGTTGAGAGAGAGGGGGTTTGAGAGAGCGAGAGAGAGTGGGTGAGAGAGAGTGAGGATGATGAGGGGGTTGAGAGAGAGAGAGGGTGAGAGAGAGGGGTTTTAGAGAGAGAGAGAGGGGTTTGAGAGCGAGAGAGAGCGGGTGAGAGAGAGAGAGGAGGATGAGGGCGAGTGAGAGAGAGAGGTTGAGAGAGAGGGGGTTTGAGACAGCGAGAGAGAGCGGGTGAGAGAGGTTGAGGAGGATGAGGGCCGTGGGAGAGAGTGGGTGAGAGAGAGAGAGGAGGATGAGGGGTGTGAGAGGGAGGGTTTGAGAGAGCGAGAGAGAGCGGTTGAGAGAGGTTGAGGAGGATGAGGGCCGTGGGAGAGTGTGGGTGAGAGAGAGAGAGGAGGATGAGGGGGGTGAGAGAGAGGGTGAGAGAGAGGGGTTTTGGAGAGAGAGACGGTTTGAGAGAGCGAGAGAGAGCGGGTGAGAGAGAGAGAGGAGAATGAGGGGAGTGAGAGAGAGAGAGGATGAGAGAGAGGGGGTTTGAGAGAGCGAATGAGAGCGGGTGAGAGAGAGCGGGTGAGAGAGAGAGAGAGAGGAGGAGGAGGGGGGTGATAGAGAGAGGGTGAGAGTGAGGGGTTGAGAGAGAGGGGAGGTTTGAGAGAGCGAGAGAGAGCGGGTGAGAGAGAGAGGGTGAGAGCGAGGGATTGAGAGAGAGGGGGTTTGAGACAGCGAGTGAGAGTGCGTGAGAGAGAGGGAGGAGGAGGAGGTTGGTGAGAGAGAGGGTGAGAGAAAGGGGTTTTAGAGAGAGAGGGGGTGTTTGAGAGAGCAAGAGAGAGCGGGTGAGAGAGAGGGAGGAAGATGAGGGGGTGAGGGAGGGAGGGTGAAAGAGAGTGGTTTTAGAGAGAGAGGGGGTTTGAGACAGCGAGTGAGAGTGCGTGAGAGAGAGGGAGGAGGATGAGGTTGGTGAGAGAGAGGGTGAGAGAAAGGGGTTTTAGAGAGAGAGGGGGTTTTTGAGAGAGCAAGAGAGAGCGGGTGAGAGAGAGAGAGGAGGATGAGGGGGGTGAGACAGAGAGGGTGAGAGAGAGGGGTTGAGAGAGTGAGGGGGTTTGAGAGAGCGAGAGAGAGTGGGTGAGAGAGAGTGAGGATGATGAGGGGGTTGAGAGAGAGAGAGGGGTTTTAGAGAGAGAGGGGTGAGAGAGAGCGAGTGAGAGAGAGAGTGGAGGATGAGGGGCTGGACTAGAGAGGGTGAGAGAGAGAGTGGTTTTAGAGAGAGAGGGGTTTGAGAGCGAGAGAGAGGGTGAGAGAGAGAGAGGAGGATGAGGGCGAGTGAGAGAGAGAGGTTGAGAGAGAGGGGGTTTGAGACAGCCAGAGAGAGCGGGTGAGAGAGGTTGAGGAGGATAAGGGCCGTGGGAGAGAGTGGGTGAGAGAGAAGGGTTGAGGGGCTGGACTAGAGAGGGTGAGAGAGTGGTTTTAGAGAGAGAGGGGTTTGAGAGAGCGAGAGAGAGCGGGTGAGAGAGGTTGAGGAGGATGAGGGCCGTGGGAGAGAGTGGGTGAGAGAGAGAGAGGAGGATGAGGGGTGTGAGAGAGAGGGTTTGAGAGAGCAAGAGGGAGCGGGAGAGAGAGGTGGAGGAGGATGAGGGCCGTGGGAGAGAGAGGGTGAGAGAGAGAGAGGAGGATGAGGGGTGTGAGAGAGAGGGTGAGAGAGAGGGGTTTTGGAGAGAGAGAGGGTTTGAGAGAGCGAGAGAGAGCGGGTGAGAGAGAGAGAGGAGAATGAGGGGAGTGAGAGAGAGAGGATGAGAGAGAGGGGGTTTGAGAGAGCGAATGAGAGCGGGTGAGAGAGTGCGGGTGAGAGAGAGAGAGAGGAGGAAGAGGGGGGGTGAGAGAGAGATGGTGAGAGCGAGGGGTTGAGAGAGAGGGGGTTTGAGACAGCGAGTGAGAGTGCGTGAGAGAGAGGGAGGAGGAGGAGGTTGGTGAGAGAGAGGGTGAGAGAAAGGGGTTTTAGAGAGAGAGGGGGTGTTTGAGAGAGCAAGAGAGAGCGGGTGAGAGAGAGGGAGGAAGATGAGGGGGGTGAGGGAGGGAGGGTGAGAGCGAGGGGTTGAGAGAGAGGGGGTTTGAGACAGCGAGTGAGAGTGCGTGAGAGAGAGGGAGGAGGATGAGGTTGGTGAGAGAGAGGGTGAGAGAAAGGGGTTATAAAGAGAGAGGGGGTTTTTGAGAGAGCAAGAGAGAGCGGGTGAGAGAGAGAGAGGAGGATGAGGGGGGTGAGAGAGAGAGGGTGAGAGAGAGGGGTTTTAGAGAGAGAGGGGTTTGAGAGAGCGAGAGAGAGTGGGTGAGAGAGAGAAGGATGGGGGGTGAGAGAGAGAGGGTTGAGAGAGAGGTGTTTTAGAGAGAGAGAGGTGGTTTGTGAGAGCGAGAGAGAGCGGGTAAGAGAGAGAGAGGAGGATGAGGGGGGTGAGAGAGAGAGAGGGTGAGAGAGAGAGGGGTTGAGAGAGACAGGGGGTTTGAGAGAGCGAGAGAGAGCGGGTGAGAGAGGTTGAGGAGGATGAGGGGGTGAGAGAGAGAGGGTGAGAGAGAGGGATTTTGGAGAGTGAGAGGGTTTGAGAGAGCGAGGGAGAGCGGGTGAGAGAGAGGAGGATGACGGGCGTGAGAGAGAGAGGGTGAGAGAGAGGGGTTGAGAGAGAGCGAGGGGTTTTAGACAAGAGGGGTTTGAGAGAGCGAGAGAGAGTGGGTGAGAGAAAGAGAGGTGGATGAGGGGGTTGAGATAGAGAGGGTGAGACAGGGGTTTTAGAGAGAGAGGGGGCTTGAGAGAGCGAGAGAGAACGGGTTAGAGAGAGAGGAGGATGAGGGAGTGAGACAGAGAGGGTGAGAGGAGAGAGGAGGATGAGTGGGTTGAGAGAGAGAGGGTAAGAGCGAAAGGGTTTAGAGAGAGAGGGTGTTTGAGAGAGCGAGAGAGAACGGGTGAGAGAGAGAGAGAGGGGGATGAGCGGAATGAGAGAGAGAGGGTGAGAGAGAGGGGTTGAGAGAGAGAGTTGGGTTTGAGAGAGCGAGAGAGAGCGCTTGAGAGAGAGTGAGGAGGATGAGGGGGGTGAGAGAGAGAGGGTGAGAGCGAGGGGTTGAGAGAGAGAGGGGGTTTGAGAATACGAGAGAGAGTGGGTGAGAGAGAGAGAGGATAATGAGGGGTGTGCGAGAGAGAGAGGGTGAGAGAGAGGGGTTTTAGAGAGAGGGGGTTTGAGAGAGCGGGTGAGAGAGAGAGAAAAGGATGAGGGTGTCGGGGAGAGAGAGGGTGAGAGAGGGGGGTTTTAGAGAGAGAGGGGCTTTGAGAGAGCGAGAGAGCGGGTGAGAGAGAGAGAGGGGAATGAGTGGGGGTGAGAGAGAGGGTGAGAAAGAGGGGGCTTGAGAGAGCGAGAGAGAGCGGGTGAGGAGAGAGAGAGGAGGAGGAGGGGGGTGATAGAGAGAGGGTGAGAGAGAGAGGGTTTGAGAGAGACAGGGGGTTTGAGAGAGCGAGAGAGAGCGGGTGAGAGAGGTTGAGGAGGATGAGGGGGTGAGAGAGAGAGGGTGAGAGAGAGGGATTTTGGAGAGTGAGAGGGTTTGAGAGAGCGAGGGAGAGCGGGTGAGAGAGAGGAGGATGACGGGCGTGAGAGAGAGAGGGTGAGAGAGAGGGGTTGAGAGAGAGCGAGGGGGTTTGAGAGAGCGCGGGTGAGAGAGAGAGGAGAATGAGGGGGATATGAGAGTGAGGGTGAGAGAGAGGGGTTGAGAGAGAGAGGGGGTTTGAGAGAGCGAGAGAGAGCGGGTGAGAGAGAGAGGAGGATGAGGGGGGTGAGAGAGAGAGGGTAAGAGAGAGGGGTTGAGAGAGAGAGGGGGTTTGAGAGAGCGAGTGAGAGCGGGTGAGAGAGAGAGAGAGGAGGATGAGGGGGGTGAGAGAGGGTGTGAGAGAAGGTGTTTGAGAGAGCAAGAGAGAGCGGGTGAGAGAGAGGGAGGAGAATGAGGGGGGTGAGAGAAAGAGGGTGAGAGAGAGGGGGTGAGAGAGAGGGGTTGAGAGAGAGAGGGGTTTGAGAGAGTGAGTGAGAGCGGGTGAGAGAGAGAGAGGAGGATGAGGGGGGTGAGAGAGAGAGGGTAAGAGATAGGGGTTGAGAGAGAGAGAGGGGGTTTGAGAGAGCGAGTGAGAGCGGGTGAGAGAGAGAGAGAGGAGGATGAGAGGGGTGAGAGAGGGTGTGAGAGAAGGAGTTTGAGAGAGCAAGAGAGAGCGTGTGTGAGAGAGAGAGGAGGATGTGGGTGGTGAGACAGAGAGGGTAAGAAAGGGGGGTTGAGAGAGAGAGGGGGTTTGAGAGAGCGAGAGAAAGCGGGTGAGAGAGAGAGAGGAGAATAAGGGGAGTGAGAGAGAGAGGGTGAGAGAGAGGGGGTGAGAGAGAGAGGAAGATGAGGGGGGTGAGGGAGGGAGGGTGAGAGCGAGGGTGAGGAGGATGAGGGCCGTGGGAGAGTGTGGGTGAGAGAGAGAGAGGAGGATGAGGGGGGTGAGAGAGAGGGTGAGAGAGAGGGGTTTTGGAGAGAGAGACGGTTTGAGAGAGCGCGAGAGAGCGGGTGAGAGAGAGAGAGGGTGAGAGAGAGAGAGGAGAATGAGGGGAGTGAGAGAGAGAGGATGAGAGAGAGGGGGTTTGAGAGAGCGAATGAGAGCGGGTGAGAGAGAGCGGGTGAGAGAGAGAGAGAGGAGCAGGAGGGGGGGTGATAGAGAGAGGGTGAGAGTGAGGGGTTGAGAGAGAGGGGAGGTTTGAGAGAGCGAGAGAGAGCGGGTGAGAGAGAGAGGGTGAGAGCGAGGGGTTGAGAGAGAGGGGGTTTGAGACAGCGAGTGAGAGCGGTTGAGAGAGAGAGAGAGGAGGATGAGGGGGGTGAGAGAGGGTGTGAGAGAAGGTGTTTGAGAGAGCAAGAGAGAGTGCGTGAGAGAGAGGGAGGAGGAGGAGGTTGGTGAGAGAGAGGGTGAGAGAAAGGGGTTTTAGAGAGAGAGGGGGTGTTTGAGAGAGCAAGAGAGAGCGGGTGAGAGAGAGGGAGGAAGATGAGGGGGGTGAGGGAGGGAGGGTGAGAGCGTGGGGTTGAGAGAGAGGGGGTTTGAGACAGCGAGTGAGAGTGCGTGAGAGAGAGGGAGGAGGATGAGGTTGGTGAGAGAGAGGGTGAGAGAAAGGGCTTTTAGAGAGAGAGGGGGTTTTTGAGAGAGCGAGAGAGAGCGGGTGAGAGAGAGGAGGATGACGGGCGTGAGAGAGAGAGGGTGAGAGAGAGGGGTTGAGAGAGAGAGGGGGGGTTTGAGAGAGCGAGAGAGCGCGGGTGAGAGAGAGAGGAGGATGAGGGGGATATGAGAGTGAGGGTGAGAGAGAGGGGTTGAGAGAGAGAGGGGGTTTGAGAGAGCGAGAGAGAGCGGGTGAGAGAGAGGGGTTGAGAGAGACAGGGGGTTTGAGAGAGCGAGAGAGAGCGGGTGAGAGAGGTTGAGGAGGATGAGCGGGGTGAGAGGGAGAGGGTGAGAGAGAGGGATTTTGGAGAGAGAGCGTTTGAGAGAGCGAGAGAGAGCGGGTGAGAGAGAGGAGGATGACGGGTGAGAGAGAGGAGGATGACGGGCGTGAGAGAGAGAGGGTGAGAGAGAGGGGTTTGAGAGAGCGAGAGAGAGGAGGATGAGGGGGTTGAGAGAGAGAGGGTAAGAGAGAGGGGTTGAGAGAGAGAGGGGGTTTGAGAGAGCGAGTGAGAGCGGGTGAGAGACAGAGAGAGGAGGATGAGGGGGGTGAGTGAGGGTGTGAGAGAAGGTGTTTGAGAGAGCAAGAGAGAGCGGGTGAGAGAGAGGGAGGAGAATGAGGGGGGTGAGAGAAACAGGGTGGGAGAGGGGTTGAGAGAGAGAGGGGGTTTGAGAAAGCGAGAGAACGGGTGAGAGAGAGGAGGATGAGGGTGGTGAGAGAGAGAGGGTGAGAGAGGAGTTTTAGAGAGAGAGAGCGAGAGAGAGCGGGTGAGAGAGAGGAGGATGACGGGTGAGAGAGAGGAGGATGACGGGCGTGAGAGAGAGAGGGTGAGAGAGAGGGGGTTTGAGAGAGCGAGAGAGAGGAGGATGAGGGGGGTGAGAGAGAGAGGGTAAGAGAGAGGGGTTGAGAGAGAGAGGGGGTTTGAGAGAGCGAGTGAGAGCGGGTGAGAGACAGAGAGAGGAGGATGAGGGGGGTGAGAGAGGGTGTGAGAGAAGGTGTTTGAGAGAGCAAGAGAGAGCGGGTGAGAGAGAGGGAGGAGAATGAGGGGCGTGAGAGAAACAGGGTGGGAGAGGGGTTGAGAGAGAGAGGGGGTTTGAGAAAGCGAGAGAACGGGTGAGAGAGAGGAGGATGAGGGTGGTGAGAGAGAGAGGGTGAGAGAGGAGTTTTAGAGAGAGAGGGGGTTTTAGAGAGCGAGAGAAAGCGGGTGAGAGAGAGAGAGGAGAATAAGGGGAGTGAGAGAGAGAGAGGGTGAGAGAGAGGGGTTTAAGAGTGAGAGGGGGTTTGAGAGAGCGAGAGAGAGCAGGTGAGAGAGAGAGAGAGGAGGATGAGGGGAGTGAGAGAGAGAGGGTGAGAGAGAGGGGTTTAAGAGTGAGAGGGGTTTTGAGAGAGCGAGAGAGAGCGGGTGAGAGAGAGAGAGAGGAGGATGTGGGGGTGAGAGAGAGGGTGAGAGAAAGGGGTTTTAGAGAGAGAGGGGGTTTTTGAGAGAGCGAGAGAGAGCGGGTGAGAGAGAGGAGGATGAAGGGCGTGAGAGGGAGAGGGTGAGAGAGAGGGGTTGAGAGAGAGAGAGAGGGTTTGAGAGAGCGAGAGAGCGTGGGTGAGAGAGAGAGGAGGATGAGGGGGATATGAGAGTGAGGGTGAGAGAGAGGGGTTGAGAGAGAGAGGGGGTTTGAGAGAGCGAGAGAGAGCGGGTGAGAGAGAGGGGTTGAGAGAGACAGGGGGTTTGAGAGAGCGAGAGAGAGCGGGTGAGAGAGGTTGAGGAGGATGAGCGGGGTGAGAGGGAGAGGGTGAGAGAGAGGGATTTTGGAGAGAGAGCGTTTGAGAGAGCGAGAGAGAGCGGGTGAGAGAGAGGAGGATGACGGGTGAGAGAGAGGAGGATGACGGGCGTGAGAGAGAGAGGGTGAGAGAGAGGGGTTTGAGAGAGCGAGAGAGAGGAGGATGAGGGGGTTGAGAGAGAGAGGGTAAGAGAGAGGGGTTGAGAGAGAGAGGGGGTTTGAGAGAGCGAGTGAGAGCGGGTGAGAGACAGAGAGAGGAGGATGAGGGGGGTGAGAGAGGGTGTGAGAGAAGGTGTTTGAGAGAGCAAGAGAGAGCGGGTGAGAGAGAGGGAGGAGAATGAGGGGGGTGAGAGAAACAGAGTGGGAAAGGGGTTGAGAGAGAGAGGGGGTTTGAGAAAGGGAGAGAACGGGTGAGAGAGAGGAGGATGAGGGTGGTGAGAGAGAGAGGGTGAGAGAGGAGTTTTAGAGAGAGAGAGCGAGAGAGAGCGGGTGAGAGAGAGGAGGATGACGGGTGAGAGAGAGGAGGATGACGGGCGTGAGAGAGAGAGGGTGAGAGAGAGGGGGTTTGAGAGAGCGAGAGAGAGGAGGATGAGGGGGGTGAGAGAGAGAGGGTAAGAGAGAGGGGTTGAGAGAGAGGGGGTTTGAGAGAGCGAGTGAGAGCGGGTGAGAGACAGAGAGAGGAGGATGAGGGGGGTGAGAGAGGGTGTGAGAGAAGGTGTTTGAGAGAGCAAGAGAGAGCGGGTGAGAGAGAGGGAGGAGAATGAGGGGGGTGAGAGAAACAGGGTGGGAGAGGGGTTGAGAGAGAGAGGGGGTTTGAGAAAGCGAGAGAACGGGTGAGAGAGAGGAGGATGAGGGTGGTGAGAGAGAGAGGGTGAGAGAGGAGTTTTAGAGAGAGAGGGGGTTTTAGAGAGCGAGAGAAAGCGGGTGAGAGAGAGAGGAGAATAAGGGGAGTGAGAGAGAGAGGGTGAGAGAGAGGGGTTTAAGAGTGAGAGGGGGTTTGAGAGAGCGAGAGAGAGCGGGTGAGAGAGAGAGAGAGGAGGATGAGGGGAGTGAGAGAGAGAGGGTGAGAGAGAGGGGTTTAAGAGTGAGAGGGGTTTTGAGAGAGCGAGAGAGAGCGGGTGAGAGAGAGAGAGAGGAGGATGTGGGGGTGAGAGAGAGGGTGAGAGAGAAGGGTATAGAGGGAGACGGGGTTTGAGAGAGCGAGAGAGAGAGCGGGTGAGAGAGAGAGAGGAGGATGAGGGGGGTGAGAGAGAGAGGGTGAGAGAGAGGGATTTTAGAGTGAGAGGGGGTTTGAGAGAGCGAGAGAGAGCGGGTGAGAGAGAGAGAGAGGTGGATGAGGGGGTGAGAGAGAGAGGGTGAGAGAGACGGGTTGAGAGAGAGAGGAGGTTTGAGAGAGCGAGAGAGAGCGGGTGAGAGAGAGAGAGAGGAGGATGTGGGGGGTGAGAGTGAGAAGGTGAGAGAGAGGCGTTTTAGAGAGAGAGGGGGTTTGAGAGAGTGAGAGAGAGCGGGTGAGAGAGAGAGAGGAGGATGAGGGGGTGAGATAGAGAGAGAGGGGGTTTGAGAGAGTGAGAGAGAGCGGGTGAGAGAGAGAGAGGAGGATGAGAGGGGTGAGAGAGAGAGAGAGTGAGAGAGAGGGGTTTTAGAGAGAGAGGGGGTTTGAGAGAGCGAGAGAGAGCGGGTGAGAGAGAGAGAGGAGGTTGAGGGGGGTGAGAGAGAGAGGGTCAGAGAGAAAGGGTTTAGAGAGAGAGGGTGTTTGAGAGAGCGAGAGAGAACGGGTGAGAGAGAGAGAGGAGGATGAGGGGGTTGAGAGAGAGGAGGTTTAGAAAGAGAGGGGGTTTGAGAGAGCGAGAGAGAGCGGGTGAGAGAGAGAGAGAGGAGGATGAGGGGGTGAGAGAGAGAGAGGGTGAGAGAGAGGGGTTGAGAGAGAGAGGCGGTTTGAGAGAGCGAGAGAGACCGGGTGAGAGAGAGAGAGAGGAGGATGAGGGGAGTGAGAGAGAGAGGGTGAGAGAGAGGGGTTTAAAAGTGAGAGGGGTTTTGAGAGAGCGAGAGAGAGCGGGTGAGAGAGAGAGAGAGGAGGATGGGGGGGTGAGAGAGAGGGTGAGAGAGAAGGGTATAGAGGGAGACGGGGTTTGAGAGAGCGAGAGAGAGCGGGTGAGAGAGAGAGAGGAGGATGAGGGGGGTGAGAGAGAGAGGATGAGAGAGAGGGATTTTAGAGTGAGAGGGGGTTTGAGAGAGCGAGAGAGAGCGGGTGAGAGAGAGAGAGGAGGATGAGGGGGTGAGAGGGAGAGAGAGTGTGAGAGAGAGGGGTTTTAGAGAGAGAGGTGGTTTGAGAGAGCGAGAGAGAGCGGGTGAGAGAGAGAGAGAGGAGGATGTGGGGGGTGAGAGTGAGAGGGTGAGAGAGAGGCGTTTTAGAGAGAGAGGGGGTTTGAGAGAGTGAGAGAGAGCGGGTGAGAGAGAGAGGAGGATGAGGGGGTGAGATAGAGAGAGAGGGGGTTTGAGAGAGTGAGAGAGAGCGGGTGAGAGAGAGAGAGGAGGATGAGAGGGGTGAGAGAGAGAGGGTGAGCGAGAGGGGTTTTAGAGAGAGAGAGAGGGGGTTTGAGAGCGCGAGAGAGAGCGGGTGAGAGAGAGAGCGGAGGTTGAGGGGGGTGAGAGAGAGAGGGTCAGAGAGAAAGGGTTTAGAGAGAGAGATTGTTTGAGAGAGCGAGAGAGAACGGGTGAGAGAGAGAGAAGAGGATGAGGGGGTTGAGAGAGAGGAGGTTTAGAAAGAGAGGGGGTTTGAGAGAGCAAGAGAGAGCGGGTGAGAGAGAGACAGGAGGAGGAGGGGGTGATAGAGAGAGGGTGGGAGAGAGGGGTTGAGAGCGAGAGGGGATTTGAGAGAGCGAGAGAGAGCGGGTGAGAGAGAGTGAGGTGGATGGGGGGATGGGAGAGAGGGTGAGAGAGAGGGGTTTTGGAGAGAGAGGGTTTGAGAGAGCGAGAGAGAGCGGGTGAGAGAGAGGAGGATGAGGGGCGTGAGAGAGAGTGTGAGAGAGAGTGGTTGAGAGAGAGAGGGGGTTTGAGAGAGCGGGTGAGAGGGAGCGGGAGAGAGAGAGAGAGGAGGATGAGGGGGGTGAGAGAGAGAGGGTGAGAGAGAGTGGTTTTAGAGAGAGAGGGGTTTGAGAGAGCGAGAGAGAGCGGGTGAGAGAGAGAGTGGAGAATGAGGGGGGTGAGAGAAAGAGGGTGAGAGAGGGGGGTGAGAGAGAGGGGTTGAGAGAGAGAGGGGTTTGAGAGAGCGAGTGAGAGCGGGTGAGAGAGAGAGAAGAGGATGAGAGGGGTGAGAGAGGGTGTGAGAGAAGGAGTTTGAGAGAGCAAGAGAGAGCGTGTGTGAGAGAGAGAGGAGGATGAGGGTGGTGAGACAGAGAGGGTGAGAAAGGGGGGTTGAGAGAGAGAGGGGGTTTGAGAGAGCGAGAGAGAGCGGGTGAGTGAGAGAGGGGGATGAGGGGGGAGAGAGAGAGAGGGTGAGAGAGAGGGGTTTTAGAGAGAGATGGGTTTGAGAGAGCGAGAGAGCGCGGGTGAGAGAGAGAGTGGAGAATGAGGGGGGTGAGAGAGAGAGGGTGATAGAGAGGGGTTGAGAGAGAGAGGGGTTTGAGAGAGCGAGTGAGAGCGGGTGAAAGAGAGTGAGGAGAATGGGGGGATGGGAGAGAGGGTGAGAGAGAGGGGTTTTGGAGAGAGAGAGGGTTTGAGAGAGCGAGAGAGAGCGGGTGAGAGAGAGGAGGATGAGGGGCGTGAGAGAGAGAGTGTGAGAGAGAGTGGTTGAGAGAGAGAGGGGGTTTGAGAGAGCGGGTGAGAGGGAGCGGGAGAGAGAGAGAGAGGAGGATGAGGGGGGTGAGAGAGAGAGGGTGAGAGAGAGAGGGGTTTGAGAGAGCGAGTGAGAGCGGGTGAGAGAGAGAGAGGAGGATGAGAGGGGTGAGAGAGGGTGTGAGAGAAGGAGTTTGAGAGAGCAAGAGAGAGCGTGTGTGAGAGAGAGGGGAGGATGAGGGTGGTGAGACAGAGAGGGTGAGAAAGGGGGGTTGAGAGAGAGAGGGGGTTTGAGAGAGCGAGAGAGAGCGGGTGAGTGAGAGAGGGGGATGAGGGGGGAGAGAGAGAGAGGGTGAGAGAGAGGGGTTTTAGAGAGAGATGGGTTTGAGAGAGCGAGAGAGTGCGGGTGAGAGAGAGAGTGGAGAATGAGGGGGTGAGAGAGAGAGGGTGAGAGAGAGGGGTTGAGAGAGAGGGGGGTTTGAGAGAGCGAGAGAGAGTGGGTGAGAGAGAGTGAGGATGATGAGGGGCTTGAGAGAGAGAGAGGGTGAGAGAGAGGGGTTTTAGAGAGAGAGAGGGGTTTGAGAGCGAGAGAGAGCGGGTGAGAGAGAGAGAGGAGGATGAGGGCGAGTGAGAGAGAGAGGTTGAGAGAGAGGGGGTTTGAGACAGCGAGAGAGAGCGGGTGAGAGAGGTTGAGGAGGATGAGGGCCGTGGGAGAGAGTGGGTGAGAGAGAAGGGTTGAGGGGCTGGACTAGAGAGGGTGAGAGAGAGTGGTTTTAGAGAGAGAGGGGTTTGAGAGAGCGAGAGAGAGCGGGTGCGAGAGGTTGAGGAGGATGAGGGCCGTGGGAGAGAGTGGGTGAGAGAGAGAGAGGAGAATGAGGGGTGTGAGAGAGAGGGGTTTTGGAGAGAGAGAGGGTTTGAGAGAGCGAGAGAGAGCGGGTGTGAGAGAGAGAGGAGAATGAGGGAAGTGAGAGAGAGAGGATGAGAGAGAGGGGTTGAGAGAGAGAGGGGGTTTGAGAGAGCGATAGAGAGCGGGTGAGAGAGAGCGGGTGAGAGAGAGAGAGAGGAGGACGAGGGGCGTGATAGAGAGAGGGTGAGAGTGAGGGGTTGAGAGAGAGGGGAGGTTTGAGAGAGCGATAGAGAGCGGGTGAGAGAGAGAGAGAGGAGGATGAGGGGGGTGAGAGAGAGAGAGGGTGAGAGCGAGGGGTTGAGAGAGAGGGGGTGTTTGAGAGAGCGAGAGAGAGCGGGTGAGAGAGAGAGGAGGATGAGGGGGATGAGAGAGAGGGTGAGAGAGGAGTTTTAGAGTGAGAGGGGGTTTGAGAGAGCGGGTGAGAGAGGGTAAGAGAGAGAGAGGAGGATGAGGGGGGTGAGAGAGGGTGAGAGAGAAGATGTTTGAGAGAGCAAGAGAAAGCGGGTGAGAGAGAGAGAGGAGGATGAGGGGAGTGAGAGAGAGTGGGTGAGAGAGAGCGGTTGAGAGAGAGGGGAGGTTTGAGAGAGCGAGAGAGCGCGGATGAGAGAGAGAGAGAGGAGGATGAGAGGGGTGTGAGAGAGAGGGTGAGAGCGAGGGTTTGAGAGAGAGGGGGGGTTTGAGAGAGCGAGAGAGAGCGGGTGAGAGAGAGAGGAGGATGAGGGGGATGAGAGAGAGAGGGTGAGAGAGAGGGGTTTTAGAGTGAGAGGAGGCTTGAGAGAGCGAGAGAGAGCATGTGTGAGAGAGCGAGAGAGGGGAATGAGTGGGGGTGAGAGAGAGAGGGTGAGAGAGAGGGGGTTTAGAGAGAGAGATTGTTTGAGAGAGCGAGAGAGAACGGGTGAGAGAGAGAGAAGAGGATGAGGGGGTTGAGAGAGAGGAGGTTTAGAAAGAGAGGGGGTTTGAGAGAGCAAGAGAGAGCGGGTGAGAGAGAGACAGGAGGAGGAGGGGGTGATAGAGAGAGGGTGGGAGAGAGGGGTTGAGAGAGAGAGGGGATTTGAGAGAGCGAGAGAGCGGGTGAGAGAGAGTGAGGTGGATGGGGGGATGGGAGAGAGGGTGAGAGAGAGGGGTTTTGGAGAGAGAGAGGGTTTGAGAGAGCGAGAGAGAGCGGGTGAGAGAGAGGAGGATGAGGGGCGTGAGAGAGAGAGTGTGAGAGAGAGTGGTTGAGAGAGAGAGGGGGTTTGAGAGAGCGGGTGAGAGGGAGCGGGAGAGAGAGAGAAGGATGAGGGGGGTGAGAGAGAGAGGGTGAGAGAGAGTGGTTTTAGAGAGAGAGGGGTTTGAGAGAGCGAGAGAGAGCGGGTGAGAGAGAGAGTGGAGAATGAGGGGGGTGAGAGAAAGAGGGTGAGAGAGGGGGGTGAGAGAGAGGGGTTGAGAGAGAGAGAGGGGTTTGAGAGAGCGAGTGAGAGCGGGTGAGAGAGAGAGAGGAGGATGAGAGGGGTGAGAGAGGGTGTGAGAGAAGGAGTTTGAGAGAGCAAGAGAGAGCGTGTGTGAGAGAGAGAGGAGGATGAGGGTGGTGAGACAGAGAGGGTGAGAAAGGGGGGTTGAGAGAGAGGGGGGGTTTGAGAGAGCGAGAGAGAGCGGGTGAGTGAGAGAGGGGGATGAGGGGGGAGAGAGAGAGAGGGTGAGAGAGAGGGGTTTTAGAGAGAGATGGGTTTGAGAGAGCGAGAGAGCGCGGGTGAGAGAGAGAGTGGAGAATGAGGGGGGTGAGAGAGAGAGGGTGAGAGAGAGGGGTTGAGAGAGAGAGGGGTTTGAGAGAGCGAGTGAGAGCGGGTGAAAGAGAGTGAGGAGGATGGGGGGATGGGAGAGAGGGTGAGAGAGAGGGGTTTTGGAGAGAGAGAGGGTTTGAGAGAGCGAGAGAGAGCGGGTGAGAGAGAGGAGGATGAGGGGCGTGAGAGAGAGAGTGTGAGAGAGAGTGGTTGAGAGAGAGAGGGGGTTTGAGAGAGCGGGTGAGAGGGAGCGGGAGAGAGAGAGAGAGGAGGATGAGGGGGGTGAGAGAGAGAGGGTGAGAGAGAGAGGGGTTTGAGAGAGCGAGTGAGAGCGGGTGAGAGAGAGAGAGGAGGATGAGAGGGGTGAGAGAGGGTGTGAGAGAAGGAGTTTGAGAGAGCAAGAGAGAGCGTGTGTGAGAGAGAGGGGAGGATGAGGGTGGTGAGACAGAGAGGGTGAGAAAGGGGGGTTGAGAGAGAGAGGGGGTTTGAGAGAGCGAGAGAGAGCGGGTGAGTGAGAGAGGGGGATGAGGGGGGAGAGAGAGAGAGGGTGAGAGAGAGGGGTGTTAGAGAGAGATGGGTTTGAGAGAGCGAGAGAGTGCGGGTGAGAGAGAGAGTGGAGAATGAGGGGGTGAGAGAGAGAGGGTGAGAGAGAGGGGTTGAGAGAGAGGGGGGTTTGAGAGAGCGAGAGAGAGTGGGTGAGAGAGAGTGAGGATGATGAGGGGCTTGAGAGAGAGAGAGGGTGAGAGAGAGGGGTTTTAGAGAGAGAGAGGGGTTTGAGAGCGAGAGAGAGCGGGTGAGAGAGAGAGAGGAGGATGAGGGCGAGTGAGAGAGAGAGGTTGAGAGAGAGGGGGTTTGAGACAGCGAGAGAGAGCGGGTGAGAGAGGTTGAGGAGGATGAGGGCCGTGGGAGAGAGTGGGTGAGAGAGAAGGGTTGAGGGGCTGGACTAGAGAGGGTGAGAGAGAGTGGTTTTAGAGAGAGAGGGGTTTGAGAGAGCGAGAGAGAGCGGGTGCGAGAGGTTGAGGAGGATGAGGGCCGTGGGAGAGAGTGGGTGAGAGAGAGAGAGGAGAATGAGGGGTGTGAGAGAGAGGGGTTTTGGAGAGAGAGAGGGTTTGAGAGAGCGAGAGAGAGCGGGTGTGAGAGAGAGAGGAGAATGAGGGAAGTGAGAGAGAGAGGATGAGAGAGGGGTTGAGAGAGAGAGGGGGTTTGAGAGAGCGATAGAGAGCGGGTGAGAGAGAGCGGGTGAGAGAGAGAGAGAGGAGGACGAGGGGCGTGATAGAGAGAGGGTGAGAGTGAGGGGTTGAGAGAGAGGGGAGGTTTGAGAGAGCGATAGAGAGCGGGTGAGAGAGAGAGAGAGGAGGATGAGGGGGGTGTGAGAGAGAAAGGGTGAGAGCGAGGGGTTGAGAGAGAGGGGGTGTTTGAGAGAGCGAGAGAGAGCGGGTGAGAGAGAGAGGAGGATGAGGGGCATGAGAGAGAGGGTGGGAGAGGAGTTTTAGAGTGAGAGGGGGTTTGAGAGAGCGGGTGAGAGAGGGTAAGAGAGAGAGAGGAGGATGAGGGGGGTGAGAGAGGGTGAGAGAGAAGATGTTTGAGAGAGCAAGAGAAAGCGGGTGAGAGAGAGAGAGGAGGATGAGGGGAGTGAGAGAGAGTGGGTGAGAGAGAGCGGTTGAGAGAGAGGGGAGGTTTGAGAGAGCGAGAGAGCGCGGATGAGAGAGAGAGAGAGGAGGATGAGAGGGGTGTGAGAGAGAGGGTGAGAGCGAGGGTTTGAGAGAGAGGGGGGGTTTGAGAGAGCGAGAGAGAGCGGGTGAGAGAGAGAGGAGGATGAGGGGGATGAGAGAGAGAGGGTGAGAGAGAGGGGTTTTAGAGTGAGAGGAGGCTTGAGAGAGCGAGAGAGAGCGTGTGTGAGAGAGAGAGAGAGGGGAATGAGTGGGGGTGAGAGAGAGAGGGTGAGAGAGAGGGGGCTTGAGAGAGCGAGAGAGAGCGGGTGAGGAGAGAGAGGAGGAGGAGGGGGGTGATAGAGAGAGGGTGAGTGAGAGAGGGGTTGAGAGAGAGAGGGGGTTTGAGAGAGCGAGAGAGAGCGGGTAAGAGAGGTTGAGGAGGATGAGGGGGGTGAGAGAGAGAGGGTGAGAGAGGGGGATTTTGGAGAGAGAGAGGGTTTGAGAGAGCGAGAGAGAGCGGGTGAGAGAGAGGAGGATGACGGGCATGAGAGAGAGAGGGTGAGAGAGAAGGGTTGAGAGAGAGGGGGTTTGAGAGAGCGAGAGAGCTCGGGTGAGAGAGAGAGGAGGATGTGGGGGATATGTGAGTGAGGGTGAGAGAGAGGGGTTGAGAGAGAGAGAGGGGGTTTGAGAGAGCGAGAGAGAGCGGGTGAGAGAGAGAGAGGAGGATGAGGGGGGTGAGAGAGGGTGTGCGAGAAGGTGTTTGAGAGAGCAAGAGAGAGCGGGTGAGAGAGAGAGAGGAGGATGAGGAGGGTGAGAGAGGGTGAGAGAGAAGATGTTTGAGAGAGCAAGAGAAAGCGGGTGAGAGAGAGAGGAGGATGAGGGGAGTGAGAGAGAGTGGGTGAGAGAGAGCGGTTGAGAGAGAGGTGAGGTTTGAGAGAGCGAGAGAGAGCGGATGAGAGAGAGAGAGAGGAGGATGAGAGGGGTGTGAGAGAGAGGGTGAGAGCGAGGGTTTGAGAGAGAGGGGGGGTTTGAGAGAGCGAGAGAGAGCGGGTGAGAGAGGTTGAGGAGGATGAGGGCCGTGGGAGAGAGTGGGTGAGAGAGAGAGAGGAGGATGAGAGGTGTGAGAGGGAGGGTTTGAGAGAGCGAGAGAGAGCGGTTGAGAGAGGTTGAGGAGGATGAGGCCCGTGGGAGAGTGTGGGTGAGAGAGAGAGAGGAGGATGAGGGCGGTGAGAGAGAGGGTGAGAGAGAGGGGTTTTGGAGAGAGAGACGGTTTGAGAGAGCGAGAGAGAGCGGGTGAGAGAGAGAGAGGAGAATGAGGGCCGTGGGAGAGAGTGGGTGAGAGAGAAGGGTTGAGGGGCTGGACTAGAGAGGGTGAGAGAGAGTGGTTTTAGAGAGAGAGGGGTTTGAGAGAGCGAGAGAGAGCGGGTGAGAGAGGTTGAGGAGGATGAGGGCCGTGGGAGAGAGTGGGTGATGAGAGAGAGGAGAATGAGGGGTGTGAGAGAGAGGGGTTTTGGAGAGAGGGAGGGTTTGAGAGAGCGAGAGAGAGCGGGTGTGAGAGAGAGAGGAGAATGAGGGAAGTGAGAGAGAGAGGATGAGAGAGAGGGGTTGAGAGAGAGAGGGGGTTTGAGAGAGCGATAGAGAGCGGGTGAGAGAGAGCGGGTGAGAGAGAGAGAGAGGAGGACGAGGGGCGTGATAGAGAGAGGGTGAGAGTGAGGGGTTGAGAGAGAGGGGAGGTTTGAGAGAGCGATAGAGAGCGGGTGAGAGAGAGAGAGAGGAAGATGAGGGGGGTGAGAGAGAGAGGGTGAGAGCGAGGGGTTGAGAGAGAGGGGGTGTTTGAGAGAGCGAGAGAGAGCGGGTGAGAGAGAGAGGAGGATGAGGGGGATGAGAGAGAGGGTGAGAGAGGAGTTTTAGAGTGAGAGGGGGTTTGAGAGAGCGAGAGAGAGCGGGTAAGAGAGAGAGAGGAGGATGGGGTGGTGTGAGAGAGAAGGTGAGAGAGAGAGAAGAGGATGAGTGGGTTGAGAGAGAGAGGGTAAGAGCGAAAGGGTTTAGAGAGAGAGGGTGTTTGAGAGAGCGAGAGAGAACGGGTGAGAGAGAGAGAGAGGAGGATGAGCGGAATGAGAGAGAGAGGGTGAGATAGAGGGGTTGAGAGAGAGAGTTGGGGTTTGAGAGAGCGAGAGAGAGCGCTTGAGAGAGAGTGAGGAGGATGAGGGGGGTGAGAGAGAGAGGGTGAGAGCGAGGGGTTGAGAGAGAGAGGGGGTTTGAGAATACGAGAGAGAGTGGGTGAGAGAGAGAGGATAATGAGGGGTGTGCGAGAGAGAGAGGGTGAGAGAGAGGGGTTTTAGAGAGAGGGGGTTTGAGAGAGCGGGTGAGAGAGAGAGAAAAGGATGAGGGTGTGGGGGAGAGAGAGGGTGAGAGAGGGGGATTTTAGAGAGAGAGGGGCTTTGAGAGAGCGAGAGAGCGGGTGAGAGAGAGAGAGGGGAATGAGTGGGGGTGAGAGAGAGGGTGAGAGAGAGGGGGCTTGAGAGAGCGAGAGAGCGCGGGTGAGGAGAGAGAGAGGAGGAGGGGGGTGATAGAGAGAGGGTGAGAGAGAGAGGGGTTGAGAGAGACAGGGGGTTTGAGAGAGCGAGAGAGAGCGGATGAGAGAGGTTGAGGAGGATGAGGGCCGTGGGAGAGAGTGGGTGAGAGAGAGAGAGGAGGATGAGGGGTGTGAGAGAGAGGGTTTGAGAGAGCAAGAGGGAGCGGGTGAGAGAGGTGGAGGAGGATGAGGGCCGTGGGAGAGAGAGGGTGAGAGAGAGAGAGGAGGATGAGGGGTGTGAGAGAGAGGGTGAGAGAGAGGGGTTTTGGAGAGAGAGAGGGTTTGAGAGGGCGAGAGAGAGCGGGTGAGAGAGAGAGAGGAGAATGAGGGGAGTGAGAGAGAGAGGATGAGAGAGAGGGGGTTTGAGAGAGCGAATGAGAGCGGGTGAGAGAGAGCGGGTGAGAGAGAGAGAGGAGGAGGAGGGGGGGTGAGAGAGAGAGGGTGAGAGCGAGGGGTTGAGAGAGAGGGGGTTTCAGACAGCGAGTGAGAGTGCGTGAGAGAGAGGGAAGAGGAGGAGGTTGGTGAGAGAGAGGGTGAGAGAAAGGGGTTTTAGAGAGAGAGGGGGTGTTTGAGAGAGCAAGAGAGAGCGGGTGAGAGAGAGGGAGGAAGATGAGGGGGGTGAGGGAGGGAGGGTGAGAGCGAGGGGTTGAGAGAGAGGGGGTTTGAGACAGCGAGTGAGAGTGCGTGAGAGAGAGGGAGGAGGATGAGGTTGGTGAGAGAGAGGGTGAGAGAAAGGGGTTTTAGAGAGAGGGGGTTTTTGAGAGAGCAAGAGAGAGCGGGTGAGAGAGAGAGAGGAGGATGAGGGGGGTGAGAGAGAGAGGGTGAGAGAGAGGGGTTTTAGAGAGAGAGGGGTTTGAGAGAGCGAGAGAGAGTGGGTGAGAGAGAGAAGGATGGGGGGTGAGAGAGAGAGGGTTGAGAGAGAGGTGTTTTAGAGAGAGAGAGGTGGTTTGAGAGAGCGAGAGAGAGCGGGTAAGAGAGAGAGAGGAGGATGAGGGGGGTGAGAGAGAGAGGGTGAGAGAGAGGGGTTTTAGAGAGAGAGGTTTGAGAGAGCGAGAGAGAGTGGGTGAGAGAAAGAGAGGTGGATGAGGGGGTTGAGATGGAGAGGGTGACACAGGGGTTTTAGAGAGAGAGGGGGCTTGAGAGAGCGAGAGAGAACGGGTTAGAGAGAGAGGAGGATGAGGGAGTGAGACAGAGAGGGTGAGAGGAGAGAGGAGGATGAGTGGGTTGAGAGAGAGAGGGTAAGAGCGAAAGGGTTTAGAGAGAGAGGGTGTTTGAGAGAGCGAGAGAGAACGGGTGAGAGAGAGAGAGAGGAGGATGAGCGGAATGAGAGAGAGAGGGTGAGAGAGAGGGGTTGAGAGAGAGAGTTGGGGTTTGAGAGAGCGAGAGAGAGCGCTTGAGAGAGAGTGAGGAGGATGAGGGGGGTGAGAGAGAGAGGGTGAGAGCGAGGGGTTGAGAGAGAGAGGGGGTTTGAGAATACGAGAGAGAGTGGGTGAGAGAGAGAGAGGATAATGAGGTGTGTGCGAGAGAGAGAGGGTGAGAGAGAGGGGTTTTAGAGAGAGGGGGTTTGAGAGAGCGGGTGAGAGAGAGAGAAAAGGATGAGGGTGTGGGGAGAGAGAGGGTGAGAGAGGGGGGTTTTAGAGAGAGAGGGGCTTTGAGAGAGCGAGAGAGCGGGTGAGAGAGAGAGAGGGGAATGAGTGGGGGTGAGAGAGAGGGTGAGAGAGAGGGGGCTTGAGAGAGCGAGAGAGAGCGGGTGAGGAGAGAGAGAGGAGGAGGAGGGGGGTGATAGAGAGAGGGTGAGAGAGAGAGGGTTTGAGAGAGACAGGGGGTTTGAGAGAGCGAGAGAGAGCGGGTGAGAGAGGTTGAGGAGGATGAGGGGGTGAGAGAGAGAGGGTGAGAGAGAGGGATTTTGGAGAGTGAGAGGGTTTGAGAGAGCGAGGGAGAGCGGGTGAGAGAGAGGAGGATGACGGGCGTGAGAGAGAGAGGGTGAGAGAGAGGGGTTGAGAGAGAGCGAGGGGGTTTGAGAGAGCGCGGGTGAGAGAGAGAGGAGAATAGGGGGATATGAGAGTGAGGGTGAGAGAGAGGGGTTGAGAGAGAGAGGGGGTTTGAGAGAGCGAGAGAGAGCGGGTGAGAGAGAGAGGAGGATGAGGGGGGTGAGAGAGAGAGGGTGAGAGAGAGGCGTTTTAGAGAGAGAGGGGGTTTGAGAGAGTGAGAGAGAGCGGGTGAGAGAGAGAGAGGAGGATGAGGGGGTGAGATAGAGAGAGAGGGGGTTTGAGAGAGTGAGAGAGAGCGGGTGAGAGAGAGAGAGGAGGATGAGAGGGGTGAGAGAGAGAGGGTGAGAGAGAGGGGTTTTAGAGAGAGAGGGGGTTTGAGAGAGCGAGAGAGAGCGGGTGAGAGAGAGAGAGGAGGTTGAGGGGGGTGAGAGAGAGAGGGTCAGAGAGAAAGGGTTTAGAGAGAGAGGGTGTTTGAGAGAGCGAGAGAGAACGGGTGAGAGAGAGAGAGGAGGATGAGGGGGTTGAGAGAGAGGAGGTTTAGAAAGAGAGGGTGTTTGAGAGAGCGAGAGAGAGCGGGTGAGAGAGAGAGAGAGAGGAGGATGAGGGGGTGAGAGAGAGAGAGGGTGAGAGAGAGGGGTTGAGAGAGAGAGGGGGTTTGAGAGAGCGAGAGAGAGCGGGTGAGAGAGAGAGAGAGGAGGATGAGGGGAGTGAGAGAGAGAGGGTGAGAGAGAGGGGTTTAAGAGTGAGAGGGGTTTTGAGAGAGCGAGAGAGAGCGGGTGAGAGAGAGAGAGAGAGGAGGATGGGGGGTGAGAGAGAGGGTGAGAGAGAAGGGTATAGAGGGAGACGGGGTTTGAGAGAGCGAGAGAGAGCGGGTGAGAGAGAGAGAGGAGGATGAGGGGGGTGAGAGAGAGAGGGTGAGAGAGAGGGATTTTAGAGTGAGAGGGGGTTTGAGAGAGCGAGAGAGAGCGGGTGAGAGAGAGAGAGAGAGGAGGATGAGGGGGTGAGAGGGAGAGAGTGTGTGAGAGAGAGGGGTTTTAGAGAGAGAGGAGGTTTGAGAGAGCGAGAGAGAGCGGGTGAGAGAGAGAGAGAGGAGGATGTGGGGGGTGAGAGTGAGAGGGTGAGAGAGAGGCGTTTTAGAGAGAGAGGGGGTTTGAGAGAGTGAGAGAGAGCGGGTGAGAGAGAGAGGAGGATGAGGGGGTGAGATAGAGAGAGAGGGGGTTTGAGAGAGCGAGAGAGAGCGGGTGAGAGAGAGAGAGGAGGATGAGAGGGGTGAGAGAGAGAGGGTGAGCGAGAGGGGTTTTAGAGAGAGAGAGGGGGTTTGAGAGAGCGAGAGAGAGCGGGTGAGAGAGAGAGAGGAGGTTGAGGGGGGTGAGAGAGAGGGTCAGAGAGAAAGGGTTTAGAGAGAGAGATTGTTTGAGAGAGCGAGAGAGAACGGGTGAGAGAGAGAGAGGAGGATGAGGGGGTTGAGAGAGAGGAGGTTTAGAAAGAGAGGGTGTTTGAGAGAGCAAGAGAGAGCGGGTGAGAGAGAGACAGGAGGAGGAGGGGGTGATAGAGAGAGGGTGGGAGAGAGGGGTTGAGAGAGAGAGGGGGTTTGAGAGAGCGAGAGAGAGCGGGTGAGAGAGAGTGAGGAGGATGGGGGGATGGGAGAGAGGGTGAGAGAGAGGGGTTTTGGAGAGAGAGAGGGTTTGAGAGAGCGAGAGAGCGGGTGAGAGAGAGGAGGATGAGGGGCGTGAGAGAGAGAGTGTGAGAGAGAGTGGTTGAGAGAGAGAGGGGGTTTGAGAGAGCGGGTGAGAGGGAGCGGGAGAGAGAGAGAGAGGAGGATGAGGGGGGTGAGAGAGAGGGGGTGAGAGAGAGGGGTTGAGAGAGAGAGGGGTTTGAGAGAGCGAGTGAGAGCGGGTGAGAGAGAGAGGAGGATGAGAGGGGTGAGAGAGGGTGTGAGAGAAGGAGTTTGAGAGAGCAAGAGAGAGCGTGTGTGAGAGAGAGAGGAGGATGAGGGTGGTGAGACAGAGAGGGTGAGAAAGGGGGGTTGAGAGAGAGAGGGGGTTTGAGAGAGCGAGAGAGAGCGGGTGAGTGAGAGAGGGGGATGAGGGGGGAGAGAGAGAGAGGGTGAGAGAGAGGGGTTTTAGAGAGAGATGGGTTTGAGAGAGCGAGAGAGCGCGGGTGAGAGAGAGAGTGGAGAATGAGGGGGGTGAGAGAGAGAGGGTGAGAGAGAGGGGTTGAGAGAGAGAGGGGTTTGAGAGAGCGAGTGAGAGCGGGTGAAAGAGAGTGAGGAGGATGGGGGGATGGGAGAGAGGGTGAGAGAGAGGGGTTTTGGAGAGAGAGAGGGTTTGAGAGAGCGAGAGAGAGCGGGTGAGAGAGAGGAGGATGAGGGGCGTGAGAGAGAGAGTGTGAGAGAGAGTGGTTGAGAGAGAGAGGGGGTTTGAGAGAGCGGGTGAGAGGGAGCGGGAGAGAGAGAGAGAGGAGGATGAGGGGGGTGAGAGAGAGAGGGTGAGAGAGAGTGGTTTTAGAGAGAGAGGGGTTTGAGAGAGCGAGAGAGAGCGGGTGAGAGAGAGAGTGGAGAATGAGGGGGATGAGAGAAAGAGGGTGAGAGAGAGGGGGTGAGAGAGAGGGGATGAGAGAGAGAGGGGTTTGAGAGAGCGAGTGAGAGCGGGTGAGAGAGAGAGAGGAGGATGAGAGGGGTGAGAGAGGGTGTGAGAGAAGGAGTTTGAGAGAGCAAGAGAGAGCGTGTGTGAGAGAGAGAGGAGGATGAGGGTGGTGAGACAGAGAGGGTGAGAAAGGGGGGTTGAGAGAGAGAGGGGGTTTGAGAGAGCGAGAGAGAGCGGGTGAGTGAGAGAGGGGGATGAGGGGGGAGAGAGAGAGAGGGTGAGAGAGAGGGGTTTTAGAGAGAGATGGGTTTGAGAGAGCGAGAGAGCGCGGGTGAGAGAGAGAGTGGAGAATGAGGGGGTGAGAGAGAGAGGGTGAGAGAGAGGGGTTGAGAGAGAGAGGGGTTTGAGAGAGCGAGAGAGAGTGGGTGAGAGAGAGTGAGGATGATGAGGGGGTTGAGAGAGAGAGAGGGTGAGAGAGAGGGGTTTTAGAGAGAGAGCGGGGTTTGAGAGCGAGAGAGAGCGGGTGAGAGAGTGAGAGGAGGATGAGGGCGAGTGAGAGAGAGAGGTTGAGAGAGAGGGGGTTTGAGACAGCGAGAGAGAGCGGGTGAGAGAGGTTGAGGAGGATGAGGGCCGTGGGAGAGAGTGGGTGAGAGAGAAGGGTTGAGTGGCTGGATTAGAGAGGGTGAGAGAGAGAGTGGCTTTAGAGAGAGAGGGGTTTGAGAGAGCGAGAGAGAGCGGGTGCGAGAGGTTGAGGAGGATGAGGGGGGTGAGAGAGAGAGGGTGAGAGAGGGGGATTTTGGAGAGAGAGAGGCTTTGAGAGAGCGAGAGAGAGCGGGTGAGAGAGAGGAGGATGACGGGCATGAGAGAGAGAGGGTGAGAGAGAGGGGTTGAGAGAGAGGGGGTTTGAGAGAGCGAGAGAGCGCGGGTGAGAGAGAGAGGAGGATGTGGGGGATATGTGAGTGAGGGTGAGAGAGAGGGGTTGAGAGAGAGAGGGGGTTTGAGAGAGCGAGAGAGAGCGGGTGAGAGAGAGAGAGGAGGATGAGGGGGGTGAGAGAGGGTGTGCGAGAATGTGTTTGAGAAAGCAAGAGAAAGCGGGTGAGAGAGAGAGAGGAGGATGAGGGGGGTGAGAGAGGGTGAGAGAGAAGATGTTTGAGAGAGCAAGAGAGAGCGGGTGAGAGAGAGAGGAGGATGAGGGGAGTGAGAGAGAGTGGGTGAGAGAGAGCGGTTGAGAGAGAGGTGAGGTTTGAGAGAGCGAGAGAGAGCGGATGAGAGAGAGAGAGAGAGAGGAGGATGAGAGGGGTGAGAGAGAGAGGGTGAGAGCGAGGGGTTGAGAGAGAGGGGGGTTTGAGAGAGCGAGTGAGAGCGGGTGAGAGAGGTTGAGGAGGATGAGGGCCGTGGGAGAGAGTGGGTGAGAGAGAGAGAGGAGGATGAGAGGTGTGAGAGGGAGGGTTTGAGAGAGCAAGAGAGAGCGGTTGAGAGAGGTTGAGGAGGATGAGGGCCGTGGGAGAGTGTGGGTTAGAGAAAGAGAGGAGGATGAGGGGGGTGAGAGAGAGGGTGAGAGAGAGGGGTTTTGGAGAGAGAGACGGTTTGAGAGAGCGAGAGAGAGAGAGGAGAATGAGGGCCGTGGGAGAGAGTGGTTGAGAGAGAAGGGTTGAGGGGCTGGACTAGAGAGGGTGAGAGAGAGTGGTTTTAGAGAGAGAGGGGTTTGAGAGAGCGAGAGAGAGCGGGTGAGAGAGGTTGAGGAGGATGAGGGCCGTGGGAGAGATTGGGTGATGAGAGAGAGGAGAATGAGGGGTGTGAGAGAGAGGGGTTTTGGAGAGAGAGAGGGTTTGAGAGAGCGAGAGAGAGCGGGTGTGAGAGAGAGAGGAGAATGAGGGAAGTGAGAGAGAGAGGATGAGAGAGAGGGGTTGAGAGAGAGAGGGGGTTTGAGAGAGCGATAGAGAACGGGTGAGAGAGAGCGGGTGAGAGAGAGAGAGAGAGGAGGACGAGGGGCGTGATAGAGAGAGGGTGAGAGTGAGGGGTTGAGAGAGAGGGGAGGTTTGAGAGAGCGATAGAGAGCGGGTGAGAGAGAGAGAGGAGGATGAGGGGGGTGAGAGAGAGAGAGGGTGAGAGCGAGGGGTTGAGAGAGAGGGGGTGTTTGAGAGAGCGAGAGAGAGCGGGTGAGAGAGAGAGGAGGATGAGGGGGATGAGAGAGAGGGTGAGAGAGAAGTTTTAGAGTGAGAGGGGGTTTGAGAGAGCGAGTGAGAGCGGGTAAGAGAGAGAGAGGAGGATGGGGTGGTGTGAGAGAGAAGGTGAGAGAGAGAGAAGAGGATGAGGGGGTTGAGAGAGAGAGGGCGAGAGAGAAAGGGTTTAGAGAGAGAGGGTGTTTGAGAGAGCGATAGAGAACTTGTGAGAGAGAGAGAGGAGGTTGAGCGGGGAGAGAGAGAGAGGGTGAGAGAGAGGGTTTAGAGAGAGAGGCTGTTTGAGAGAGCGATAGAGAACTTGTGAGAGAGAGAGAGGAGGATGAGGGGGGTGAGAGAGAGAGGGTGAGAGCAAGGGGTTGAGAGAGAGAGGGGATTTTGGAGTACGAGAGAGAGTGGGTGATAGAGAGAGGAGAATGAGGGGGGTGTGAGAGAGAGGGGTTTTAAAGAGAGAGGGGTTTGAGAGAGCGGGTGAGAGAGAGAGAGGAGGATGAGGGGGTGAGAGTGAGAGGGTGAGAAAGAGGGGTTTTAGAGACAGAGGGGGTTTGAGAGAGCGAGAGATCGCGTTTGAGAGATGTTGAGGAGGATGAGGGCGGTGAGAGAGAGAGGGTGAGAGAGAGAGAGGAGGATGATGGTGGTGAGAGAGAGAGGATGAGAGAGAGGGGTTGATAGAGAGAGGGGGTTTGAGAGAGCGAGAGAGAGCGGGTGAGAGGGAGAGAGAGGAGGATGAGGGGGGTGAGAGAGAGAGGGTGAGAGAGAGGGGTTTTAGAGAGAGTGGGGGTTTGAGAGAGCGAGAGAGAGCGGGTGAGAGAGAGAGAGGAGGATGAGGGGGTGAGAGAGGGAGAGAGGGTGAGAGAGAGGGGTTTTAGACGTAGGAGGTTTGAGAGAGCGAGAGAGAGCGGGTGAGAGAGAGAGAGAGGAGGATGAGGGGGGTGAGAGAGAGGGGTTTAGAGAGAGAGGGGTTTTGAGAGAGTGAGAGAGCGGGTGAGAGAGAGAGAGGAGGATGAGGGGAGCGAGAGAGAGAGGGTGAGAGAGAGGGGTTGAGAGAGAGAGGGGATTTGAGAGAGCGAGAGAGAGCGGGTGAGAGAGAGAGAGAGGAGGATGAGGGGGGTGAGAGAGAGAGGGTGAGAGAGAGGGTTTGAGAGAGAGAGGGGGTTTGAGAGAGCGAGAGAGAGCGGGTGAGAGAGAGTGAGAGGAGGATGAGGGGAGTGAGAGAGAGAGGGTGAGAGAGAGGGGTTTAAGAGTGAGAGGGGTTCTGAGAGAGCGAGAGAGCGGGTGAGAGAGCGAGAGAGGAGGATGGGGGGGTGGGAGAGAGAGGGTGTGAGAGAGAGAGAGAGGGGTATAGAGAGAGAGACGGGGTTTGAGAGAGCGAGAGAGAGCGGGTGAGAGAGAGAGAGGAGGATGAGGGGGGTGAGAGAGAGAGGGTGAGAGAAAGGGATTTTAGAGTGAGAGGGGGTTTGAGAGAGCGAGAGAGAGCGGGTGAGAGAGAGAGAGGAGGATGAGGGGGTGAGATAGAGAGAGAGGGGGTTTGAGAGAGTGAGAGAGAGCGGGTGAGAGAGAGAGAGGAGGATGAGAGGGGTGAGAGAGAGAGGGTGAGAGAGAGGGGTTTTAGAGAGAGAGGGGGTTTGAGAGAGCGAGAGAGAGCGGGTGAGAGAGAGAGAGGAGGTTGAGGGGGGTGAGAGAGAGAGGGTCAGAGAGAAAGGGTTTAGAGAGAGAGGGTGTTTGAGAGAGCGAGAGAGAACGGGTGAGAGAGAGAGAGGAGGATGAGGGGGTTGAGAGAGAGGAGGTTTAGAAAGAGAGGGTGTTTGAGAGAGCGAGAGAGAGCGGGTGAGAGAGAGAGAGAGAGGAGGATGAGGGGGTGAGAGAGAGAGAGGGTGAGAGAGAGGGGTTGAGAGAGAGAGGGGGTTTGAGAGAGCGAGAGAGAGCGGGTGAGAGAGAGAGAGAGAGGAGGATGAGGGGAGTGAGAGAGAGAGGGTGAGAGAGAGGGGTTTAAGAGTGAGAGGGGTTTTGAGAGAGCGAGAGAGAGCGGGTGAGAGAGAGAGAGAGAGGAGGATGGGGGGGTGAGAGAGAGGGTGAGAGAGAAGGGTATAGAGGGAGACGGGGTTTGAGAGAGCGAGAGAGCGGGTGAGAGAGAGAGAGGAGGATGAGGGGGGTGAGAGAGAGAGGGTGAGAGAGAGGGATTTTAGAGTGAGAGGGGGTTTGAGAGAGCGAGAGAGAGCGGGTGAGAGAGAGAGAGAGAGGAGGATGAGGGGGTGAGAGGGAGAGAGAGTGTGAGAGAGAGGGGTTTTAGAGAGAGAGGAGGTTTGAGAGAGCGAGAGAGAGCGGGTGAGAGAGAGAGAGAGGAGGATGTGGGGGGTGAGAGTGAGAGGGTGAGAGAGAGGCGTTTTAGAGAGAGAGGGGGTTTGAGAGAGTGAGAGAGAGCGGGTGAGAGAGAGAGAGGAGGATGAGGGGGTGAGATAGAGAGAGAGGGGGTTTGAGAGAGTGAGAGAGAGCGGGTGAGAGAGAGAGAGGAGGATGAGAGGGGTGAGAGAGAGAGGGTGAGAGAGAGGGGTTTTAGAGAGAGAGGGGGTTTGAGAGAGCGAGAGAGAGCGGGTGAGAGAGAGAGAGGAGGTTGAGGGGGGTGAGAGAGAGAGGGTCAGAGAGAAAGGGTTTAGCGAGAGAGGGTGTTTGAGAGAGCGAGAGAGAACGGGTGAGAGAGAGAGAGGAGGATGAGGGGGTTGAGAGAGAGGAGGTTTAGAAAGAGAGGGGGTTTGAGAGAGCGAGAGAGAGCGGGTGAGAGTAGAGAGAGAGAGGAGGATGAGGGGGTGAGAGAGAGAGAGGGTGAGAGAGAGGGGTTGAGAGAGAGAGGGGTTTGAGAGAGCGAGAGAGAGCGGGTGAGAGAGAGAGAGGAGGATGAGGGGAGTGAGAGAGAGAGGGTGAGAGAGAGGGGTTTAAGAGTGAGAGGGGTTTTGAGAGAGCGAGAGAGAGCGGGTGAGAGAGAGAGAGAGGAGGATGGGGGGGTGAGAGAGAGGGTGAGAGAGAAGGGTATAGAGGGAGACGGGGTTTGAGAGAGCGAGAGAGAGCGGGTGAGAGAGAGAGAGGAGGATGAGGGGGGTGAGAGAGAGAGGGTGAGAGAGAGGGATTTTAGAGTGAGAGGGGGTTTGAGAGAGCGAGAGAGAGCGGGTGAGAGAGAGAGAGAGAGGAGGATGAGGGGGTGAGAGGGAGAGAGAGTGTGAGAGAGAGGGGTTTTAGAGAGAGAGGAGGTTTGAGAGAGCGAGAGAGAGCGGGTGAGAGAGAGAGAGAGGAGGATGTGGGGGGTGAGAGTGAGAGGGTGAGAGAGAGGCGTTTTAGAGAGAGAGGGGGTTTGAGAGAGTGAGAGAGAGCGGGTGAGAGAGAGAGGAGGATGAGGAGGTGAGATAGAGAGAGAGGGGTTTGAGAGAGCGAGAGAGAGCGGGTGAGAGAGAGAGAGGAGGATGAGAGGGGTGAGAGAGAGAGGGTGAGCGAGAGGGGTTTTAGAGAGAGAGAGGGGGTTTGAGAGAGCGAGAGAGAGCGGGTGAGAGAGAGAGAGGAGGTTGAGGGGGGTGAGAGAGAGGGTCAGAGAGAAAGGGTTTAGAGAGAGAGATTGTTTGAGAGAGCGAGAGAGAACGGGTGAGAGAGAGAGAGGAGGATGAGGGGGTTGAGAGAGAGGAGGTTTAGAAAGAGAGGGTGTTTGAGAGAGCAAGAGAGAGCGGGTGAGAGAGAGACAGGAGGAGGAGGGGGTGATAGAGAGAGGGTGGGAGAGAGGGGTTGAGAGAGAGAGGGGGTTTGAGAGAGCGAGAGAGAGCGGGTGAGAGAGAGTGAGGAGGATGGGGGGATGGGAGAGAGGGTGAGAGAGAGGGGTTTTGGAGAGAGAGAGGGTTTGAGAGAGCGAGAGAGAGCGGGTGAGAGAGAGGAGGATGAGGGGCGTGAGAGAGAGAGTGTGAGAGAGAGTGGTTGAGAGAGAGAGGGGGTTTGAGAGAGCGGGTGAGAGGGAGCGTGAGAGAGAGAGAGAGGAGGATGAGGGGGGTGAGAGAGAGGGGGTGAGAGAGAGGGGTTGAGAGAGAGAGGGGTTTGAGAGAGCGAGTGAGAGCGGGTGAGAGAGAGAGAGGAGGATGAGAGGGGTGAGAGAGGGTGTGAGAGAAGGAGTTTGAGAGAGCAAGAGAGAGCGTGTGTGAGAGAGAGAGGAGGATGAGGGTGGTGAGACAGAGAGGGTGAGAAAAGGGGGTTGAGAGAGAGAGGGGGTTTGAGAGAGCGAGAGAGAGCGGGTGAGTGAGAGAGGGGGATGAGGGGGGAGAGAGAGAGAGGGTGAGAGAGAGGGGTTTTGGAGAGAGAGAGGGTTTGAGAGAGCGAGAGAGCGGGTGAGAGAGAGGAGGATGAGGGGCGTGAGAGAGAGAGTGTGAGAGAGAGTGGTTGAGAGAGAGAGGGGGTTTGAGAGAGCGGGTGAGAGGGAGCGGGAGAGAGAGAGAGAGGAGGATGAGGGGGGTGAGAGAGAGGGGGTGAGAGAGAGGGGTTGAGAGAGAGAGGGGTTTGAGAGAGCGAGTGAGAGCGGGTGAGAGAGAGAGAGAGGAGGATGAGAGGGGTGAGAGAGGGTGTGAGAGAAGGAGTTTGAGAGAGCAAGAGAGAGCGTGTGTGAGAGAGAGAGGAGGATGAGGGTGGTGAGACAGAGAGGGTGAGAAAGGGGGGTTGAGAGAGAGAGGGGGTTTGAGAGAGCGAGAGAGAGCGGGTGAGTGAGAGAGGGGGATGAGGGGGGAGAGAGAGAGAGGGTGAGAGAGAGGGGTTTTAGAGAGAGATGGGTTTGAGAGAGCGAGAGAGCGCGGGTGAGAGAGAGAGTGGAGAATGAGGGGGTGAGAGAGAGAGGGTGAGAGAGAGGGGTTGAGAGAGAGAGGGGTTTGAGAGAGCGAGAGAGAGTGGGTGAGAGAGAGAGTGGAGAATGAGGGGGGTGAGAGAGAGAGGGTGAGAGAGAGGGGTTGAGAGAGAGAGGGGTTTGAGAGAGCGAGTGAGAGCGGGTGAAAGAGAGTGAGGAGGATGGGGGGATGGGAGAGAGGGTGAGAGAGAGGGGTTTTGGAGAGAGAGAGGGTTTGAGAGAGCGAGAGAGAGCGGGTGAGAGAGAGGAGGATGAGGGGCGTGAGAGAGAGAGTGTGAGAGAGAGTGGTTGAGAGAGAGAGGGGGTTTGAGAGAGCGGGTGAGAGGGAGCGGGAGAGAGAGAGAGAGGAGGATGAGGGGGGTGAGAGAGAGAGGGTGAGAGAGAGTGGTTTTAGAGAGAGAGGGGTTTGAGAGAGCGAGAGAGAGCGGGTGAGAGAGAGAGTGGAGAATGAGGGGGATGAGAGAAAGAGGGTGAGATAGAGGGGGTGAGAGAGAGGGGATGAGAGAGAGAGGGGTTTGAGAGAGCGAGTGAGAGCGGGTGAGAGAGAGAGAGGAGGATGAGAGGGGTGAGAGAGGGTGTGAGAGAAGGAGTTTGAGAGAGCAAGAGAGAGCGTGTGTGAGAGAGAGAGGAGGATGAGGGTGGTGAGACAGAGAGGGTGAGAAAGGGGGGTTGAGAGAGAGAGGGGGTTTGAGAGAGCGAGAGGGAGCGGGTGAGTGAGAGAGGGGGATGAGGGGGGAGAGAGAGAGAGGGTGAGAGAGAGGGGTTTTAGAGAGAGATGGGTTTGAGAGAGCGAGAGAGCGCGGGTGAGAGAGAGAGTGGAGAATGAGGGGGTGAGAGAGAGAGGGTGAGAGAGAGGGGTTGAGAGAGAGAGGGGTTTGAGAGAGCGAGAGAGAGTGGGTGAGAGAGAGTGAGGATGATGAGGGGGTTGAGAGAGAGAGAGGGTGAGAGAGAGGGGTTTTAGAGAGAGAGCGGGGTTTGAGAGCGAGAGAGAGCGGGTGAGAGAGAGAGAGGAGGATGAGGGCGAGTGAGAGAGAGAGGTTGAGAGAGAGGGGGTTTGAGACAGCGAGAGAGAGCGGGTGAGAGAGGTTGAGGAGCATGAGGGCCGTGGGAGAGAGTGGGTGAGAGAGAAGGGTTGAGGGGCTGGACTAGAGAGGGTGAGAGAGAGAGAGTGGCTTTAGAGAGAGAGGGGTTTGAGAGAGCGAGAGAGAGCGGGTGCGAGAGGTTGAGGAGGATGAGGGGGGTGAGAGAGAGAGGGTGAGAGAGGGGGATTTTGGAGAGAGAGAGGCTTTGAGAGAGCGAGAGAGAGCGGGTGAGAGAGAGGAGGATGACGGGCATGAGAGAGAGAGGGTGAGAGAGAGGGGTTGAGAGAGAGGGGGTTTGAGAGAGCGAGAGAGCGCGGGTGAGAGAGAGAGGAGGATGTGGGGGATATGTGAGTGAGGGTGAGAGAGAGGGGTTGAGAGAGAGAGGGGGTTTGAGAGAGCGAGAGAGAGCGGGTGAGAGAGAGAGAGGAGGATGAGGGGGGTGAGAGAGGGTGTGCGAGAATGTGTTTGAGAAAGCAAGAGAGAGCGGGTGAGAGAGAGAGAGGAGGATGAGGGGGGTGAGAGAGGGTGAGAGAGAAGATGTTTGAGAGAGCAAGAGAGAGCGGGTGAGAGAGAGAGGAGGATGAGGGGAGTGAGAGAGAGTGGGTGAGAGAGAGCGGTTGAGAGAGAGGTGAGGTTTGAGAGAGCGAGAGAGAGCGGATGAGAGAGAGAGAGAGGAGGATGTGAGGGGTGAGAGAGAGAGGGTGAGAGCGAGGGGTTGAGAGAGAGGGGGGTTTGAGAGAGCGAGTGAGAGCGGGTGTGAGAGGTTGAGGAGGATGAGGGCCGTGGGAGAGAGTGGGTGAGAGAGAGAGAGGAGGATGAGAGGTGTGAGAGGGAGGGTTTGAGAGAGCAAGAGAGAGCGGTTGAGAGAGGTTGAGGAGGATGAGGGCCGTGGGAGAGTGTGGGTTAGAGAAAGAGAGGAGGATGAGGGGGGTGAGAGAGAGGGTGAGAGAGAGGGGTTTTGGAGAGAGAGACGGTTTGAGAGTGCGAGAGAGAGAGAGGAGAATGAGGGCCGTGGGAGAGAGTGGGTGAGAGAGAAGGGTTGAGGGGCTGGACTAGAGAGGATGAGAGAGAGTGGTTTTAGAGGGAGAGGGGTTTGAGAAAGCGAGAGAGAGCGGGTGAGAGAGGTTGAGGAGGATGAGGGCCGTGGGAGAGATTGGGTGATGAGAGAGAGGAGAATGAGGGGTGTGAGAGAGAGGGGTTTTGGAGAGAGAGAGGGTTTGAGAGAGCGAGAGAGAGCGGGTGTGAGAGAGAGAGGAGAATGAGGGAAGTGAGAGAGAGAGGATGAGAGAGAGGGGTTGAGAGAGAGAGGGGGTTTGAGAGAGCGATAGAGAGCGGGTGAGAGAGAGAGCGGGTGAGAGAGAGAGAGAGAGGAGGACGAGGGGCGTGATAGAGAGAGGGTGAGAGTGAGGGGTTGAGAGAGAGGGGAGGTTTGAGAGAGCGATAGAGAGCGGGTGAGAGAGAGAGAGGAGGATGAGGGGGGTGAGAGAGAGAGAGGGTGAGAGCGAGGGGTTGAGAGAGAGGGGGTGTTTGAGAGAGCGAGAGAGAGCGGGTGAGAGAGAGAGGAGGATGAGGGGGATGAGAGAGAGGGTGAGAGAGAAGTTTTAGAGTGAGAGGGGGTTTGAGAGAGCGAGTGAGAGCGGGTAAGAGAGAGAGAGGAGGATGGGGTGGTGTGAGAGAGAAGGTGAGAGAGAGAGAAGAGGATGAGGGGGTTGAGAGAGAGAGGGTGAGAGAGAAAGGGTTTAGAGAGAGAGGGTGTTTGAGAGAGCGAGAGAGAACGGGTGAGAGAGAGAGAGAGGAGGTTGAGCGGGGAGAGAGAGAGAGGGTGAGAGAGAGGGTTTAGAGAGAGAGGCTGTTTGAGAGAGCGATAGAGAACTTGTGAGAGAGAGAGAGGAGGATGAGGGGGTGAGAGAGCGAGGGTGAGAGCAAGGGGTTGAGAGAGAGAGGGGATTTGAGAGTACGAGAGAGAGTGGGTGATAGAGAGAGGAGAATGAGGGGGGTGTGAGAGAGAGAGAGAGAGAGGGTGAGAGAGAGGGGTTTTAAAGAGAGAGGGGTTTGAGAGAGCGGGTGAGAGAGAGAGAGGAGGATGAGGGGGTGAGAGTGAGAGGGTGAGAAAGAGGGGTTTTAGAGACAGAGGGGGTTTGAGAGAGCGAGAGATCGCGTTTGAGAGATGTTGAGGAGGATGAGGGCGGTGAGAGAGAGAGGGTGAGAGAGAGAGAGGAGGTTGATGGTGGTGAGAGAGAGAGGATGAGAGAGAGGGGTTGATAGAGAGAGGGGGTTTGAGAGAGCGAGAGAGAGCGGGTGAGAGGGAGAGAGAGGAGGATGAGGGGGGTGAGAGAGAGAGGGTGAGAGAGAGGGGGGGTTTGAGAGAGCGAGAGAGAGCGGGTGAGAGAGAGAGAGGAGGATGAGGGGGTGAGAGAGGGAGAGAGGGTGAGAGAGAGGGGTTTTAGACGTAGGAGGTTTGAGAGAGCGAGAGAGAGCGGGTGAGAGAGAGAGAGAGGAGGATGAGGGGGTGAGAGAGAGGGGTTTAGAGAGAGAGGGGTTTTGAGAGAGTGAGAGAGCGGGTGAGAGAGAGAGAGGAGGATAAGGGGAGCGAGAGAGAGAGGGTGAGAGAGAGGGGTTGAGAGAGAGAGGGGATTTGAGAGAGCGAGAGAGAGCGGGTGAGAGAGAGAGGAGGATGAGGGGGGTGAGAGAGAGAGGGTGAGAGAGAGGGTTTGAGAGAGAGAGGGGGTTTGAGAGAGCGAGAGAGAGCGGGTGAGAGAGAGTGAGAGGAGGATGAGGGGAGTGAGAGAGAGAGGGTGAGAGAGAGGGGTTTAAGAGTGAGAGGGGTTTTGAGAGAGCGAGAGAGCGGGTGAGAGAGCGAGAGAGGAGGATGGGGGGGTGGGAGAGAGAGGGTGTGAGAGAGAGAGAGAGGGGTATAGAGAGAGAGACGGGGTTTGAGAGAGCGAGAGAGAGCGGGTGAGAGAGAGAGAGGAGGATGAGGGGGGTGAGAGAGAGAGGGTGAGAGAGAGGGATTTTAGAGTGAGAGGGGGTTTGAGAGAGCGAGAGAGAGAGGGTGGGAGAGAGAGAGGAGGATGAGAGGGTGAGAGAGAGAGAGGGTGAGATAGAGGGGTTTTAGAGAGAGGAGGTTTGAGAGAGCGAGAGAGAGTGGGTGAGAGAGAGAGAGAGAGGAGGATGTGGGGGGTGAGAGAGAGAGGGTGAGAGAGAGGGGTTTTATAGAGAGGGGGTTTGGGAGAGTGAGAGAGAGCGGGTGAGAGAGAGAGAGGAGGATGAGGGGGTGAGAGAGGGAGAAAGGGTGAGAGAGAGGGGTTTTAGAGGTAGGAGGCTTGAGAGAGCGAGAGAGAGCGTGTGTGAGAGAGAGAGAGAGGGGAATGAGTGGGGGTGAGAGAGAGAGGGTGAGAGAGAGGGGGCTTGAGAGAGCGAGAGAGAGCGGGTGAGGAGAGAGAGAGGAGGAGGAGGGGGGTGATAGAGAGAGGGTGAGTGAGAGAGGGGTTGAGAGAGAGAGGGGGTTTGAGAGAGCGAGAGAGAGCGGGTAAGAGAGGTTGAGGAGGATGAGGGGGGTGAGAGAGAGAGGGTGAGAGAGAGGGATTTTGGAGAGAGAGGGTTTGAGAGAGCGAGAGAGAGCGGGTGAGAGAGAGGAGGATGACGGGCATGAGAGAGAGAGGGTGAGAGAGAGGGGTTGAGAGAGAGGGGGTTTGAGATAGCGAGAGAGCGCGGGTGAGAGAGAGAGGAGGATGAGGGGTATATGTGAGTGAGGGTGAGAGAGAGGGGTTGAGAGAGAGGGGGGGTTTGAGAGAGCGCGAGAGAGCGGGTGAGAGAGAGAGAGGAGGATGAGGGGGGTGAGGAGGGTGTGCGAGAAGGTGTTTGAGAGAGCGCGAGAGAGCGGGTGAGAGAGAGAGAGAGGAGGATGAGGGGGGTGAGAGAGGGCGAGAGAGAAGATGTTTGAGAGTGCAAGAGAAAGCGGGTGAGAGAGAGAGATGAGGATGAGGGGAGTGAGAGAGAATGGGTGGGAGAGAGCGGTTGAGAGAGAGGGGAGGTTTGAGAGAGCGAGAGAGAGCGGATGAGAGAGAGAGAGAGGAGGATGAGAGGGGTGTGAGAGAGAGGGTGAGAGCGAGGGTTTGAGAGAGAGGGGGGGTTGAGAGAGCGAGAGAGAGCGGGTGAGAGAGAGAGGAGGATGAGGGGGATGAGAGAGAGAGGGTGAGAGAGAGGGGTTTTAGAGTGAGAGGAGGCTTGAGAGAGCGAGAGAGAGCGTGTGTGTGAGAGAGAGAGAGGGGAATGAGTGGGGGTGAGAGAGAGAGGGTGAGAGAGAGGGGGCTTGAGAGAGCGAGAGAGAGCGGGTGAGGAGAGAGAGAGGAGGAGGAGGGGGGTGATAGAGAGAGGGTGAGTGAGAGAGGGGTTGAGAGAGAGAGGGGGTTTGAGAGAGCGAGAGAGAGCGGGTAAGAGAGGTTGAGGAGGATGAGGGGGGTGAGAGAGAGAGGGTGAGAGAGAGGGATTTTGGAGAGAGCGAGGGTTTGAGAGAGCGAGAGAGAGCGGGTGAGAGAGAGGAGGATGACGGGCATGAGAGAGAGAGGGTGAGAGAGAAGGGTTGAGAGAGAGGGGGTTTGAGAGAGCGAGAGAGCGCGGGTGAGAGAGAGGAGGATGTGGGGGATATGTGAGTGAGGGTGAGAGAGAGGGGTTTTAGAGTGAGAGGAGGTTTGAGAGAGCGAAAGAGCGCGGGTGAGAGAGAGAGGAGGATGAGGGGGATATGTGAGTGAGGGTGAGAGAGAGGGGTTGAGAGAGAGAGGGGGTTTGAGAGAGCGCGAGAGAGCGGGTGAGAGAGAGAGAGGAGGATGAGGGGGATATGTGAGTGAGGGTGAGAGAGAGGGGTTGAGAGAGGTGAGGTTTGAGAGAGCGAGAGAGAGCGGATGAGAGAGAGAGAGAGAGGAGGATGAGAGGGGTGTGAGAGAGAGGGTGAGAGCGAGGGGTTGAGAGAGAGGGGGGGTTTGAGAGAGCGAGAGAGAGCGGGTGAGAGAGGTTGAGGAGGATGAGGGCCGTGGGAGAGAGTGGGTGAGAGAGACAGAGGAGGATGAGAGGTGTGAGAGGGAGGGTTTGAGAGAGCGAGAGAGAGCGGTTGAGAGAGGTTGAGGAGAATGAGGGCCGTGGGAGAGTGTGGGTGAGAGAGAGAGAGGAGGATGAGGGGGGTGAGAGAGAGGGTGAGAGAGAGGGGTTTTGGAGAGAGAGACGGTTTGAGAGAGCGAGAGAGAGCGGGTGAGAGAGAGAGAGGAGAATGAGGGCCGTGGGAGAGAGTGGGTGAGAGAGAAGGGTTGAGGGGCTGGACTAGAGAGGGTGAGAGAGAGTGGTTTTAGAGAGAGAGGGGTTTGAGAGAGCGAGAGAGAGCGGGTGAGAGAGGTTGAGGAGGATGAGGGCCGTGGGAGAGAGTGGGTGATGAGAGAGAGGAGAATGAGGGGTGTGAGAGAGAGGGGTTTTGGAGAGAGAGAGGGTTTGAGAGAGCGAGAGAGAGCGGGTGTGAGAGAGAGAGGAGAATGAGGGAAGTGAGAGAGAGAGGATGAGAGAGAGGGGTTGAGAGAGAGAGAGGGTTTGAGAGAGCGATAGAGAGCGGGTGAGAGAGAGCGGGTGAGAGAGAGAGAGAGGAGGACGAGGGGCGTGATAGAGAGAGGGTGAGAGTGAGGGGTTGAGAGAGAGGGGAGGTTTGAGAGAGCGATAGAGAGCGGGTGAGAGAGAGAGAGAGGAGGATGAGGGGGGTGAGAGAGAGAGAGGGTGAGAGCGAGGGGTTGAGAGAGAGGGGGTGTTTGAGAGAGCGAGAGAGAGCGGGTGAGAGAGAGAGGAGGATGAGGGGGATGAGAGAGAGGGTGAGAGAGGAGTTTTAGAGTGAGAGGGGGTTTGAGAGAGCGAGTGAGAGCGGGTAAGAGAGGAGGATGGGGTGGTGTGAGAGAGAAGGTGAGAGAGAGAGAAGAGGATGAGGGGGTTGAGAGAGAGAGGGTGAGAGAGAAAGGGTTTAGAGAGAGAGGGTGTTTGAGAGAGCGATAGAGAACTTGTGAGAGAGAGAGAGGAGGTTGAGCGGGGAGAGAGAGAGAGGGTGAGAGAGAGGGTTTAGAGAGAGAGGGTGTTTGAGAGAGCGATAGAGAACTTGTGAGAGAGAGAGAGGAGGATGAGGGGGTGAGAGAGAGAGGGTGAGAGCAAGGGGTTGAGAGAGAGAGGGGATTTGAGAGTACGAGAGAGAGTGGGTGATAGAGAGAGGAGAATGAGGGGAGTGAGAGAGAGAGAGAGAGAGGGTGAGAGAGAGGGGTTTTAAAGAGAGAGGGGGTTTGAGAGAGCGGGTGAGAGAGAGAGAGGAGGATGAGGGGGTGAGGGTGAGAAAGAGGGGTTTTAGAGACAGAGGGGGTTTGAGAGAGCGAGAGATCGCGTTTGAGAGATGTTGAGGAGGATGAGGGCGGTGAGAGAGAGAGGGTGAGAGAGAGAGAGGAGGATGATGGTGGTGAGAGAGAGAGGATGAGAGAGAGGGGTTGATAGAGAGAGGGGGTTTGAGAGAGCGAGAGAGAGCGGGTGAGAGGGAGAGAGAGGAGGATGAGGGGGTGAGAGAGAGAGAGGGTGAGAGAGAGGGGTTTTAGAGAGAGAGGGGTTTGAGAGAGCTAGAGAGAGCGGGTGAGAGAGAGAGAGGAGGATGAGGGGGGAGAGAGAGTGTGTGTGAGAGCGGTTGAGAGAGAGAGGTGTTTGAGAGAGAGAGAGAGGGGTTTTAGAGAAAGAGAGGAGGATGAGGGGGTGAGAGAGAGGGTGAGAGAGAGGGGTTATAGAGAGAGACGGGATGTGAGAGAGAGAGAGGAGGATGAGGGGGGTGAGAGAGAGAGGGTGAGAGAGAGGGGTTTTAGAGAGAGTGGGGGTTTGAGAGAGCGAGAGAGAGCGTGTGTGAGAGAGAGAGAGGGGAATGAGTGGGGGTGAGAGAGAGAGGGTGAGAGAGAGGGGCCTTGAGAGAGCGAGAGAGAGCGGGTGAGGAGAGAGAGAGGAGGAGGAGGGGGGTGATAGAGAGAGGGTGAGTGAGAGAGGGATTGAGAGAGAGAGGGGGTTTGAGAGAGCGAGAGAGAGCGGGTAAGAGAGGTTGAGGAGGATGAGGGGGGTGAGAGAGAGAGGGTGAGAGAGAGGGGTTTTGGAGAGAGAGGGTTTGAGAGAGCGAGAGAGAGCGGGTGAGAGAGAGGAGGATGACGGGCATGAGAGAGAGAGGGTGAGAGAGAGGGGTTGAGAGAGAGGGGGTTTGAGATAGCGAGAGAGCGCGGGTGAGAGAGAGAGGAGGATGAGGGGGATATGTGAGTGAGGGTGAGAGAGAGGGGTTGAGAGAGAGGGGGGGTTTGAGAGAGCGCGAGAGAGCGGGTGAGAGAGAGAGAGGAGGATGAGGGGGATGAGAGAGGGTGTGCGAGAAGGTTTTTGAGAGAGCAAGAGAGAGCGGGTGAGAGAGAGAGAGGAGGAGGAGGGGGGTGAGAGAGGGTGAGAGAGAAGATGTTTGAGAGAGCAAGAGAAAGCGGGTGAGAGAGAGAGATGAGGATGAGGGGAGTGAGAGAGAGTGGGTGAGAGAGAGCGGTTGAGAGAGAGGGGAGGTTTGAGAGAGCGAGAGAGAGCGGATGAGAGAGAGAGAGAGGAGGATGAGAGGGGTGTGAGAGAGAGGGTGAGAGCGAGGGTTTGAGAGAGGGGGGGGGTTTGAGAGAGCGAGAGAGAGCGGGTGAGAGAGAGAGGAGGATGAGGGGGATGAGAGAGAGAGGGTGAGAGAGAGGGGTTTTAGAGTGAGAGGAGGCTTGAGAGAGCGAGAGAGAGCGTGTGTGTGAGAGAGAGAGAGGGGAATGAGTGGGGGTGAGAGAGAGAGGGTGAGAGAGAGGGGGCTTGAGAGAGCGAGAGAGAGCGGGTGAGGAGAGAGAGAGGAGGAGGAGGGGGGTGATAGAGAGAGGGTGAGTGAGAGAGGGGTTGAGAGAGAGAGGGGATTTGAGAGAGCGAGAGAGAGCGGGTAAGAGAGGTTGAGGAGGATGAGGGGGGTGAGAGAGAGAGGGTGAGAGAGAGGGATTTTGGAGAGAGCGAGGGTTTGAGAGAGCGAGAGAGAGCGGGTGAGAGAGAGGAGGATGACGGGCATGAGAGAGAGAGTGTGAGAGAGAAGGGTTGGGAGAGAGGGGGTTTGAGAGAGCGAGAGAGCGCGGGTGAGAGAGAGGAGGATGTGGGGGATATGTGAGTGAGGGTGAGAGAGAGGGGTTTTAGAGTGAGAGGAGGTTTGAGAGAGCGAAAGAGCGCGGGTGAGAGAGAGAGGAGGATGAGGGGGATATGTGAGTGAGGGTGAGAGAGAGGGGTTGAGAGAGAGGTGAGGTTTGAGAGAGCGAGAGAGAGCGGATGAGAGAGAGAGAGAGAGGAGGATGAGAGGGGTGTGAGAGAGAGGGTGAGAGCGAGGGGTTGAGAGAGAGGGGGGGTTTGAGAGAGCGAGAGAGAGAGGTTGAGGAGGATGAGGGCCGTGGGAGAGTGTGGGTGAGAGAGAGAGAGGAGGATGAGGGGGGTGAGAGAGAGGGTGAGAGAGAGGGGTTTTGGAGAGAGAGACGGTTTGAGAGAGCGAGAGAGAGCGGGTGAGAGAGAGAGAGGAGAATGAGGGCGTGGGAGAGAGTGGGTGAGAGAGAAGGGTTGAGGGGCTGGACTAGAGAGGGTGAGAGAGAGTGGTTTTAGAGAGAGAGGGGTTTGAGAGAGCGAGAGAGAGCGGGTGAGAGAGGTTGAGGAGGATGAGGGCCGTGGGAGAGAGTGGGTGATGAGAGAGAGGAGAATGAGGGGTGTGAGAGAGAGGGGTTTTGGAGAGAGAGAGGGTTTGAGAGAGCGAGAGAGAGCGGGTGTGAGAGAGAGAGGAGAATGAGGGAAGTGAGAGAGAGAGGATGAGAGAGAGGGGTTGAGAGAGAGAGGGGGTTTGAGAGAGCGATAGAGAGCGGGTGAGAGAGAGCGGGTGAGAGAGAGAGAGAGGAGGACGAGGGGCGTGATAGAGAGAGGGTGAGAGTGAGGGGTTGAGAGAGAGGGGATGTTTGAGAGAGCGATAGAGAGCGGGTGAGAGAGAGAGAGGGTGAGAGCGAGGGGTTGAGAGAGAGGGGGTGTTTGAGAGAGCGAGAGAGAGCGGGTGAGAGAGAGAGGAGGATGAGGGGGATGAGAGAGAGGGTGAGAGAGGAGTTTTAGAGTGAGAGGGGGTTTGAGAGAGCGAGTGAGAGCGGGTAAGAGAGAGAGAGGAGGATGGGGTGGTGTGAGAGAGAAGGTGAGAGAGAGAGAAGAGGATGAGGGGGTTGAGAGAGAGAGGGTGAGAGAGAAAGGGTTTAGAGAGAGAGGGTGTTTGAGAGAGCGATAGAGAACTTGTGAGAGAGAGAGAGAGGAGGTTGAGCGGGGAGAGAGAGAGAGGGTGAGAGAGAGGGTTTAGAGAGAGAGGGTGTTTGAGAGAGCGATAGAGAACTTGTGAGAGAGAGAGAGGAGGATGAGGGGGTGAGAGAGAGAGGGTGAGAGCAAGGGGTTGAGAGAGAGAGGGGATTTGAGAGTACGAGAGAGAGTGGGTGATAGAGAGAGGAGAATGAGGGGGGTGAGGGAGAGAGAGAGAGAGAGGGTGAGAGAGAGGGGTTTTAAAGAGAGAGGGGGTTTGAGAGAGCGGGTGAGAGAGAGAGAGGAGGATGAGGGGGTGAGAGTGAGAGGGTGAGAAAGAGGGGTTTTAGAGACAGAGGGGGTTTGAGAGAGCGAGAGATCGCGTTTGAGAGATGTTGAGGAGGATGAGGGCGGTGAGAGAGAGAGGGTGAGAGAGAGAGAGGAGGATGATGGTGGTGAGAGAGAGAGGATGAGAGAGAGGGGTTGATAGAGAGAGGGGGTTTGAGAGAGCGAGAGAGAGCGGGTGAGAGGGAGAGAGAGGAGGATGAGGGGGTGAGAGAGAGAGAGGGTGAGAGAGAGGGGTTTGAGAGAGCTAGAGAGAGCGGGTGAGAGAGAGAGAGGAGGATGAGGGGGGAGAGAGAGTGTGTGTGAGAGCGGTTGAGAGAGAGAGGTGTTTGAGAGAGAGAGAGGGGTTTTAGAGAGAGAGAGGAGGATGAGGGGGTGAGAGAGAGGGTGAGAGAGAGGGGTTATAGAGAGAGACGGGATTTGAGAGAGCGAGAGAGAGCGGGTGAGAGAGAGAGAGGAGGATGAGGGGGGTGAGAGAGAGAGGGTGAGAGAGAGGGGTTTTAGAGAGAGTGGGGGTTTGAGAGAGCGAGAGAGAGCGGGTGAGAGAGAGAGAGGAGGATGAGGGGGTGAGAGAGGGAGAGAGGGTGAGAGAGAGGGGTTTTAGACGTAGGAGGTTTGAGAGAGCGAGAGAGAGCGGGTGAGAGAGAGAGAGGAGGATGAGGGGGGTGAGAGAGAGGGGTTTAGAGAGAGAGGGGTTTTGAGAGAGTGAGAGAGCGGGTGAGAGAGAGAGAGGAGGATGAGGGGAGCGAGAGAGAGAGGATGAGAGAGAGGGGTTGAGAGAGAGAGGGGATTTGAGAGAGCGAGAGAGAGCGGGTGAGAGAGAGAGAGGAGGATGAGGGGGGTGAGACAGAGAGGGTGAGAGAGAGGGTTTGAGAGAGAGAGGGGGTTTGAGAGAGCGAGAGAGAGCGGGTGAGAGAGAGTGAGAGAAGGATGAGGGGAGTGAGAGAGAGAGGGTGAGAGAGAGGGGTTTAAGAGTGAGAGGGGTTTTGAGAGAGCGAGAGAGCGGGTGAGAGAGCGAGAGAGGAGGATGGGGGTTGGGAGAGAAAGGGTGAGAGAGAGAGAGAGGGGTATAGAGAGAGAGACGGGGTTTGAGAGAGCGAGAGAGAGCGGGTGAGAGAGAGAGAGGAGGATGAGGGGGGTGAGAGAGAGAGGATGAGAGAGAGGGGTTGAGAGAGAGAGGGGATTTGAGAGAGCGAGAGAGAGAGGGTGGGAGAGAGAGAGGAGGATGAGAGGGTGAGAGAGAGAGAGGGTGAGATAGAGGGGTTTTAGAGAGAGGAGGTTTGAGAGAGCGAGAGAGAGTGGGTGAGAGAGAGAGAGAGAGGAGGATGTGGGGAGTGAGAGAGAGAAGGTGAGAGAGAGGGGTTTTAGAGAGAGGGGGTTTGGGAGAGTGAGAGAGAGCGGGTGAGAGAGAGAGAGGAGGATGAGGGGGTGAGAGAGGGAGAAAGGGTGAGAGAGAGGGGTTTTAGAGGTAGGAGGTTTGAGAGAGCGAGAGATTGCGGGTGAGAGAGAGAGAGGAGGATGAGGGGGGTGAGAGAGAGGGGTTTTAGAGAGAGAGGAGGCTTGAGAGAGCGAGAGAGAGCGTGTGTGAGAGAGAGAGAGGGGAATGAGTGGGGGTGAGAGAGAGAGGGTGAGAGAGAGGGGGCTTGAGAGAGCGAGAGAGAGCGGGTGAGGAGAGAGAGAGGAGGAGGAGGGGGGTGATAGAGAGAGGGTGAGTGAGAGAGGGGTTGAGAGAGAGAGGGGGTTTGAGAGAGCGAGAGAGAGCGGGTAAGAGAGGTTGAGGAGGATGAGGGGGGTGAGAGAGAGAGGGTGAGAGAGAGGGATTTTGGAGAGAGAGGGTTTGAGAGAGCGAGAGAGAGCGGGTGAGAGAGAGGAGGATGACGGGCATGAGAGAGAGAGGGTGAGAGAGAGGGGTTGAGAGAGAGGGGGTTTGAGATAGCGAGAGAGCGCGGGTGAGAGAGAGAGGAGGATGAGGGGGATATGTGAGTGAGGGTGAGAGAGAGGGGTTGAGAGAGAGGGGGGGTTTGAGAGAGCGCGAGAGAGCGGGTGAGAGAGAGAGAGGAGGATGATGGGGGTGAGAGAGGGTGTGCGAGAAGGTGTTTGAGAGAGCAAGAGAGAGCGGGTGAGAGAGAGAGAGGAGGATGAGGGGGGTGAGAGAGGGTGAGAGAGAAGATGTTTGAGAGAGCAAGAGAAAGCGGGTGAGAGAGAGAGATGAGGATGAGGGGAGTGAGAGAGAGTGGGTGAGAGAGAGCGGTTGAGAGAGAGGGGAGGTTTGAGAGAGCGAGAGAGAGCGGATGAGAGAGAGAGAGAGGAGGATGAGAGGGGTGTGAGAGAGAGGGTGAGAGCGAGGGTTTGAGAGAGAGGGGGGGTTTGAGAGAGCGAGAGAGAGCGGGTGAGAGAGAGAGGAGGATGAGGGGGATGAGAGAGAGAGGGTGAGAGAGAGGGGTTTTAGAGTGAGAGGAGGCTTGAGAGAGCGAGAGAGAGCGTGTGTGTGTGAGAGAGAGAGAGGGGAATGAGTGGGGGTGAGAGAGAGAGGGTGAGAGAGAGGGGGCTTGAGAGAGCGAGAGAGAGCGGGTGAGGAGAGAGAGAGGAGTAGGAGGGGGGTGATAGAGAGAGGGTGAGTGAGAGAGGGGTTGAGAGAGAGAGGGGGTTTGAGAGAGCGAGAGAGAGCGGGTAAGAGAGGTTGAGGAGGATGAGGGGGGTGAGAGAGAGAGAGGGTGAGAGAGAGGGATTTTGGAGAGAGCGAGGGTTTGAGAGAGCGAGAGAGAGCGGGTGAGAGAGAGGAGGATGACGGGCATGAGAGAGAGAGGGTGAGAGAGAAGGGTTGAGAGAGAGGGGGTTTGAGAGAGCGAGAGAGCGCGGGTGAGAGAGAGAGGAGGATGTGGGGGATATGTGAGTGAGGGTGAGAGAGAGGGGTTTTAGAGTGAGAGGAGGTTTGAGAGAGCGAAAGAGCGCGGGTGAGAGAGAGAGGAGGATGAGGGGGATATGTGAGTGAGGGTGAGAGAGAGGGGTTGAGAGAGAGAGGGGGTTTGAGAGAGCGCGAGAGAGCGGGTGAGAGAGAGAGAGGAGGATGAGGGGGGTGAGAGAGGGTGTGCGAGAAGGTGTTTGAGAGAGCAAGAGAGAGAGCTGGTGAGAGAGAGGAGTTTTAGAGAATGAGGGGGGTGAGAGAAACAGGGTGGGAGAGGGGTTGAGAGAGAGAGGGGGTTTGAGAAAGCGAGAGAGAGCGGGTGAGAGAGAGGAGGAGGATGAGGGTGGTGAGAGAGAGAGGGTGAGAGAGAGGAGGTTTAGAGAGAGGGGGGGTTTTAGAGAGCGAGAGAAAGCGGGTGAGAGTGAGAGAGGAGAATGAGGGGAGTGAGAGAGAGAGGGTGAGAGAGAGGGGTTGAGAGAGAGAGGGTGTTTGAGAGAGCGAATGAGAGCCGGTGAGAGGGACCGGGAGAGAGAGAGAGGAGGATGAGGGGGGTGAGAGAGAGAGGGTGAGAGAGAGTGGTTTTAGAGAGAGAGGGGGTTTGAGAGAGCGAGAGAGAGCGGGTGAGAGAGAGGAGGATGAGGGGCGTGACAGAGAGAGGATGAGAGAGAGGGGGTGAGAGAGATTGAGGAGGATGAGGGCGGTGGGAGAGAGAGGGTGAGAGAGAGAGAGGAGGATGGGGTTGTGAGAGAGAGGATGAGAGAGAGGGGTTTTGGAGAGAGAGGATTTGAGAGAGCGAGAGAGAGCGGGTGAGAGAGAGGAGGATGAGGGGCGTGACAGAGAGAGGATGAGCGAGAGGGGTTGAGAGAGAGAGGGGTTTGAGAGAGTAAGTGAGAGCGGGTGAGAGAGAGGAGGATGAGAGGGGTGAGAGAGGGTGTGAGAGAAGGAGTTTGAGAGAGCAAGAGAGCGGGTGAGAGAGAGAGAGGAGGATGAGAGGGGTGAGAGAGAGGGTGAGAGACAGGGGTTGAGAGAGAGCGTTTGAGAGAGCGACAGAGAGCGGGTGAGAGAGAGTGAGGATGATGAGGGGGGTGAGAGAGAGAGCGAGGGTGAGAGAGAGGGGTTGTGGAGAGAGAGAGGGGTGAGAGAGAGCGAGTGAGAGAGAGAGTGGAGGATGAGGGGCTGGACTAGAGAGGGTGAGAGAGAGGGGTTTTAGAGAGAGAGGGGTTTTCGAGCGAGAGAGAGCCGGTGAGAGAGAGAGAGGAGGATGAGGGCGAGTGAGAGAGAGAGGTTGAGAGAGAGGGGGTTTGAGAGAGCGAGAGAGCGGGTGAGAGAGTTTGAGGAGGATGAGGGCCGTGGGAGAGAGTGGGTGAGAGAGAAGGGTTGAGGGGCTGGACTAGAGAGGGTGAGAGAGAGTGGTTTTAGAGAGAGAGGGGTTTGAGAGATCGAGAGAGAGCGGGTGAGAGAGGTTGAGGAGAATGAGGGCCGTGGGAGAGAGTGGGTGAGAGAGAGAGAGAGGAGGATGAGGGGGGTGAGAGAGAGGGGCTTTGGAGAGAGAGGGGTTTGAGAGAGCTAGAGAGCGCGGGTGAGAGAGAGAGAGGAGGATGAGGGGAGAGAGAGAGAGTGTGTGAGAGCGGTTGAGAGAGAGAGGTGTTTGAGAGAGAGAGAGAGGGGGTTTTAGAGAGAGAGAGGAGGATGAGGGGGTGAGAGAGAGAGGGTGAGAGAGAGGGGTTATAGAGAGAGACGGGATTTGAGAGAGCGAGAGAGAGCGGGTGAGAGAGAGAGAGGAGGATGAGGGGGGTGAGATAGAGAGGATGAGAGAGAGGGGTTTTAGAGAGAGAGGAGATTTTAGAGAGCGAGAGAGAGCGGGTGAGAGAGAGAGGAGGATGAGGGGGTGTGAGAGAGAAGGTGAGAGAGAGAGAAGAGGATGAGGGGGTTGAGAGAGAGAGGGTGAGAGAGAAAGGGTTTAGAGAGAGAGGGTGTTTGAGAGTGCGATAGAGAACTTGTGAGAGAGAGAGAGGAGGTTGAGCGGGGAGAGTGAGAGAGGGTGAGAGAGAGGGTTTGAGCGAGAGAGGGGGTTTGAGAGCGCGAGTGAGAGCGGGTGAGAGAGAGTGAGGAGGATGAGGGGGGTGAGAGAGAGAGGGTGAGAGCAAGGGGTTGAGAGAGAGAGGGGATTTGAGAGTACGAGAGAGAGTGGGTGATAGAGAGAGGAGAATGAGGGGTGTGAGAGAGAGAGAGAGAGGGTGAGAGAGAGGGGTTTTAAAGAGAGAGGGGGTTTGAGAGAGCGGGTGAGAGAGAGAGGAGGATGAGGGGGTGAGAGTGAGAGGGTGAGAAAGAGGGGTTTTAGAGAGAGACGGAGTTTGAGAGAGCGAGAGATCGCGTTTGAGAGATGGTGAGGAGGATGAGGGCGGTGAGAGAGAGAGGGTGAGAGAGAGAGAGGAGGATGATGGTGGTGAGAGAGAGAGGATGAGAGAGAGGGGTTGAGAGAGAGAGGGGGTTTGAGAGAGCGAGAGAGAGCGGGTGAGAGGGAGAGAGAGGAGGATGAAGGGGTGAGAGAGAGAGGGTGAGAGAGAGGGGTTTTAGAGAGAGAGGGGTTTGAGAGAGCTAGAGAGAGCGGTTGAGAGAGAGAGAGGAGGATGAGGGGAGAGAGAGTGTGTGAGAGCGGTTGAGAGAGAGGTGTTTGAGAGAGAGAGAGAGGGGGTTTTAGAGAGAGAGAGGAGGATGAGGGGGTGAGAGAGAGAGGGTGAGAGAGAGGGGTTATAGAGAGAGACGGGATTTGAGAGAGCGAGAGAGAGCGGGTGAGAGAGAGAGAGGAGGATGAGGGGGGTGAGAGAGAGTGGGTGAGAGAGAGAGGTTTTAGAGAGAGTGGGGGTTTGAGAGAGCGAGAGAGAGCGTGTGAGAGAGAGAGAGGAGGATGAGGGGGTGAGAGAGGGAGAGAGGGTGAGAGAGAGGGGTTTTAGAGGAAGGAGGTTTGAGAGAGCGAGAGAGAGCGGGTGAGAGAGAGAGAGAGGAGGATGAGGGGGGTGAGAGAGAGGGGTTTAGAGAGAGAGGGGTTTTGAGAGAGTGAGAGAGCGGGTGAGAGAGAGAGAGGAGGATGAGGGGAGCGAGAGAGAGAGGGTGAGAGAGAGGGGTTGAGAGAGAGAGGGGATTTGAGAGAGCGAGAGAGAGCGGGTGAGAGAGAGAGAGGAGGATGAGGGGGTGAGAGAGAGAGGGTGAGAGAGAGGGTTTGAGAGAGAGAGGGGGTTTGAGAGAGCGAGAGAGAGCGGGTGAGAGAGAGTGAGAGGAGGATGAGGGGAGTGAGAGAGAGAGGGTGAGAGAGAGGGGTTTAAGAGTGAGAGGGGTTTTGAGAGAGCGAGAGAGCGGGTGAGAGAGCGAGAGAGGAGGATGGGGGGGTGGGAGAGAGAGGGTGAGAGAGAGGGGTATAGAGAGAGAGACGGGGTTTGAGAGAGCGAGAGAGAGCGGGTGAGAGAGAGAGAGGAGGATGAGGGGTGTGAGAGAGAGAGGGTGAGAGAGAGGGATTTTAGAGTGAGAGGGGGTTTGAGAGAGCGAGAGAGAGCGGGTGGGAGAGAGAGAGGAGGATGAGAGGGTGAGAGAGAGAGAGGGTGAGATAGAGGGGTTTTAGAGAGAGAGAGAGAGTGGGTGAGAGAGAGAGAGAGGAGGATGTGGGGGGTGAGAGAGAGAGGGTGAGAGAGAGGGGTTTTAGAGAGAGGGGGTTTGGGAGAGTGAGAGAGAGCGGGTGAGAGAGAGAGAGGACGATGAGTGAGGTGAGATAGAGAGAGAGGGGGTTTGAGAGAGCGAGAGAGAGCGGGTTAGAGAGAGAGGAGGACGAGGAGGTTGAGAGAGAGAGGGTGAGAAAGAATGGGTTTAGAGACAGAGGGTGTTTGTGAGAGCGAGAGAGAACGGGTGAGAGAGAGAGGAGGATGAGGGGGTGAGAGAGAGAGGGTGAGAGCGAGGGGTTGAGAGAGAGGGGGGTTTGAGAGAGCGAGAGAGAGCGGCTGAGAGAGAGAGGAGGATGAGGTGTATGAGAGGGAGAGGGTGAGAGAGAGGGGTTTTAGAGTGAGAGGGGGCTTGAGAGAGCGAGAGAGAGCGTGTGTGAGAGAGAGAGGAGAATGAGGGGGTGAGAGAGAGAGGGTGAGACAGAGGGCTTTTAGAGAGAGAGGAGGTTTGAGAGAGCGAAAGAGAGCGGGTGAGAGAGAGAGAGAGAGAGGATGAGGGGGATGAGAGAGAGAGGGTGAGAGAGAGGGGTTTTAGAGAGAGAGGAGGTTTGAGAGAGCGAGAGAGAGCGAGTTAGAGAGAGGAGGATGAGGGGGTGTGAGAGAGAAGGTGAGAGAGATAGAAGTGGATGAGGGGGTTGAGAGAGAGAGGGTGAGAGAGAAAGGGTTTAGAGAGAGAGGGTGTTTGAGAGAGCGAGAGAGAACGGGTGAGAGAGAGAGAGGAGGTTGAGCGGGGTGAGAGAGAGAGGGTGAGAGAGAGGGTTTGAGAGAGAGAGGGGGTTTGAGAGCGCGTGTGAGAGCGGGTGAGAGAGAGTGAGGAGGATGAGGGGGTGAGAGAGAGAGGGTGAGAGCAAGGGGTTGAGAGAGAGGGGATTTGAGAGTACGAGAGAGAGTGGGTGATAGAGAGAGGAGGATGAGGGGGGTGAGAGAGAGAGAGGGTGAGAGAGAGGGGTTTTAGAGAGAGAGGGGGTTTGAGAGAGCGAGAGAGCGCGGTTGAGAGAGGTTGAGGAGGATGAGTGCGGTGAGAGAGAGGATGAGAGAGAGAGAGAGGAGGATGAGGGGGGTGAGAGAGAGAGGATGAGAGAGAGGGGTTGAGAGTTAGAGGGGGTTTGAGAGAGCGAGAGAGAGAGGGAGAGAGAGGAGGATGAGGGGGCGATAGAGAGAGATGGTGAGAGAGAGGGGTTATAGAGAGCAACGGGGTTTGAGAGAGCGAAAGAGAGCGGGTAAGAGAGAGAGAGGAGGATGAAGGGGTGAGAGAGAGAGGGTGAGAGAGAGGGGTTTTAGAGAGAGGGGTTTGAGAGAGCGACAGAGAGCGGGTGAGAGAGAGAGAGAAGAGGATGAGCGGGGTGAGAGAGAGGGTGAGAGAGGGGTTGACAGAGAGAGGGGGTTTGAGAGAGCGAGAGAGAGTGGGTGAGAGAGAGAGAGGAGGATGAGGGGAGCGAGAGAGAGAGGGTGAGAGAGGGGTTGAGAGAGAGAGGGGATTTGAGAGAGCGAGAGAGAGCGGGTGAGAGAGAGAGAGAGAGGAGGATGAGGGGGGTGAGAGAGAAAGGGTGAGAGAGAGGGTTTGAGAGAGAGAGGGGGTTTGAGAGAGCGAGAGAGAGCGGGTGAGAGAGAGTGAGAGGAGGATGAGGGGAGTGAGAGAGAGGGTGAGAGAGAGGGGTTTAAGAGTGAGAGGGGTTTTGAGAGAGCGAGAGAGCGGGTGAGAGAGCGAGAGAGGAGGATGAGGGGGGTGGGAGAGAGAGGGTGAGAGAGAGGGGTATAGAGAGAGAGACGGGGTTTGAGAGAGCGAGAGAGCGGGTGAGAGAGAGAGAGGAGGATGAGGGGGGTGAGAGAGAGAGGGTGAGAGAGAGGGATTTTAGAGTGAGAGGGGGTTTGAGAGAGCGAGAGAGAGCGGGTGGGAGAGAGAGAGGAGGATGAGAGGGTGAGAGAGAGAGAGGGTGAGATAGAGGGGTTTTAGAGAGATAGGAGGTTTGAGAGAGCGAGAGAGAGTGGGTGAGAGAGAGAGAGAGGAGGATGTGGGGTGTGAGAGAGAGAGGGTGAGAGAGAGGGGTTTTAGAGAGAGGGGGTTTGGGAGAGTGAGAGAGAGCGGGTGAGAGAGAGAGAGGACGATGAGTGGGGTGAGATAGAGAGAGAGGGGGTTTGAGAGAGCGAGAGAGAGCGGGTTAGAGAGAGAGGAGGACGAGAGGGTTGAGAGAGAGAGGGTGAGAAAGAATGGGTTTAGAGACAGAGGGTGTTTGTGAGAGCGAGAGAGAACGGGTGAGAGAGAGAGAGGAGGATGAGGGGGTGAGAGAGAGAGGGTGAGAGCGAGGGGTTGAGAGAGGGGGGGGGGTTTGAGAGAGCGAGAGAGAGCGGCTGAGATAGAGAGGAGGATGAGGGGTATGAGACGGAGAGGGTGAGAGAGAGGGGTTTTAGAGTGAGAGGGGGCTTGAGAGAGCGAGAGAGAGCGTGTGTGAGAGAGAGAGGAGAATGAGGGGGTGAGAGAGAGAGGGTGAGACAGAGGGCTTTTAGAGAGAGAGGAGGTTTGAGAGAGCGAAAGAGAGCGGGTGAGAGAGAGAGAGAGAGGACGAGGGGGATGAGAGAGAGAGGGTGAGAGAGAGGGGTTTTAGAGAGAGAAGGGGGGTTTGAGAGAGCGAGAGAGAGCGGGTGAGAGAGAGAGAGGAGAATGAGGGGGTGAGAGAGAGAGGGCGAGACAGAGGACTTTTAGAGAGAGAGGAGGCTTGAGAGAGCGAAAGAGAGCGGGTGAGAGAGAGAGAGAGGAGGATGAGGGGGATGAGAGAGAGAGGGTGAGAGAGAGGGGTTTTAGAGAGAGAGGAGTTTTGAGAGAGCGAGAGAGAGCGGGTTAGAGAGAGGAGGATGAGGGGGTGTGAGAGAGAAGGTGAGAGAGAGAGAAGAGGATGAGGGGGTTGAGAGAGAGAGGGTGAGAGAGAAAGGGTTTAGAGGGAGAGGGTGTTTGAGAGAGCGAGAGAGAACGGGTGAGAGAGAGAGGAGGTTGAGCGGGGTGAGAGAGAGGGTTTGAGAGAGAGAGGGGGTTTGAGAGCGCGAGTGAGAGCGGGTGAGAGAGAGTGAGGAGGATGAGGGGGGTGAGAGAGAGAGGGTGAGGGCAAGGGGTTGAGAGAGAGGGGATTTGAGAGTACGAGAGAGAGTGGGTGATAGAGAGAGGAGGATGAGGGGGGTGAGAGAGAGAGAGGGTGAGAGAGAGGGGTTTTAGAGAGAGAGGGGGTTTGAGAGAGCGAGAGAGCGCGGTTGAGAGAGGTTGAGGAGGATGAGGGCGGTGAGAGAGAGAGGGTGAGAGAGAGAGAGAGGAGGATGAGGGGGGTGAGAGAGAGAGGATGAGAGAGAGGGGTTGAGAGAGAGAGGGGGTTTGAGAGAGCGAGAGAGAGAGCGGGTGAGAGGGAGAGAGAGGAGGATGAGGGGGCGATAGAGAGAGATGGTGAGAGAGAGGGGTTATAGAGAGCAATGGGGTTTGAGAGAGCGAAAGAGAGCGGGTACGAGAGAGAGAGGAGGATGAAGGGGGTGAGAGAGAGAGGGTGGGAGAGAGGGGTTATAGAGCGCAACAGGGTTTGAGAGAGCGAGAGAGCGCGGGTGAGAGAGAGAGAGGAGGATGAAGGGGGTGAGAGAGAGAGAGGGTGAGAGAGAGGGGTTGAGAGAGAGAGGGGGTTTGAGAGAGCAAGAGAGAGCGGCTGAGAGAGAGAGAGGAGGATGAGGGCGGTGAGAGAGAACGGGTGAGAGGGAGAGAGAGGAGGATGAGGGGGCGAGAGAGAGAGGGTGAGAGAGAGGGGTTATAGAGCGCAACAGGGTTTGAGAGAGCGAGAGAGAGCGGGTGAGAGAGAGAGAGGAGGATGAAGGGGGTGAGAGAGAGAGGGTGAGAGAGAGGGGTTTTAGAGAGAGAGGGGGTTTGAGAGAGCGAGAGAGAGCGGGTGAGAGAGAGAGAGGAGGATGAGGGGGTGAGAGAGGGAGAGAGGGTGAGAGAGAGAGGTTTTAGAGGTAGGAGGTTTGTGAGAGCGAGAGAGAGCGGGTGAGAGAGAGAGAGAGGAGGATGATGGGGGTGAGAGAGAGGGGTTTAGAGAGAGAGGGGGTTTGAGAGAGTGAGAGAGCGAGTGAGAGAGAGAGAGGAGGATGAGGGGAGCGAGAGAGAGGGGTTGAGAGAGCGAGGGGGTTTGAGAGAGCGAGAGAGAGCGTGTGAGAGAGAGAGAGAGAGGAGGATGAGGGGAGTGAGAGAGAGAGGTTGAGAGAGAGGGGTTTAAGAGTGAGAGGGGTTTTGAGAGAGCGAGAGAGAGCGGGTGAGAGAGAGAGAGAGAGGAGGATGAGGGGGTTGAGATAGAGGGTGAGAGAGAGGGGTATAGAGAGAGACGGGGTTTGAGAGAGCGAGAGAGCGGGTGAGAGAGAGAGAGGAGGATGAGAGGGGTGAGAGAGAGAGGGTGAGAGAGAGGGATTTTAGAGTGAGAGGGGGTTTGAGAGAGCAAGAGAGAGCGGCTGAGAGAGAGAGAGGAGGATGAGGGCGGTGAGAGAGAGCGGGTGAGAGGGAGAGAGAGGAGGATGAGGGGGCGAGAGAGAGAGGGTGAGAGAGAGGGGTTATAGAGCGCAACAGGGTTTGATTGAGCGAGAGAGAGCGGGTGAGACAGAGAGAGGAGGATGAAGGGGGTGAGAGAGAGAGGGTGAGAGAGAGGGGTTATAGAGAGAGACCGGATTTGAGAGAGCGAGAGAGAGCGGGTGAGAGAGCGAGAGGAGGATGAGGGGGGTGAGAGAGAGAGGGTGAGAGAGAGGGGTTTTAGAGAGAGAGGGGTTTGAGAGAGCGAGAGAGAGAGCGGGTGAGAGAGAGAGGGAGAGAGTGTGAGAGAGAGAGGTTTTAGAGCTGGAGGTTTGTGAGAGCGGGTGAGAGAGAGAGAGAGGAGGATGATGGGGGTGAGAGAGAGGGGTTTAGAGAGAGAGGGGGTTTGAGAGAGTGAGAGAGCGGGTGAGAGAGAGAGAGGAGGATGAGGGGAGCGAGAGAGAGAGGGTGAGAGAGAGGGGTTGAGAGAGAGAGGGTGTTTGAGAGAGCGAGAGAGCGGGTGAGAGAGAGAGAGAGGAGGATGAGGGGAGTGAGAGAGAGAGGGTGAGAGAGAGGGGTTTAAGAGTGAGAGGGGTTTTGAGAGAGCGAGAAAGAGCGGGTGAGAGAGAGAGAGGAGGATGAGGAGGGGTGAGAGAGAGGGTTTGAGAGAGCGAGAGAGAGTGGGTGAGAGAGAGAGAGGAGGATGAGGGCGGTGAGAGAGAACGGGTGAGAGGGAGAGAGAGGAGGATGAGGGGGCGAGAGAGAGAGGGTGAGAGAGAGGGGTTATAGAGCGCAACAGGGTTTGAGAGAGCGAGAGAGAGCGGGTGAGAGAGAGAGAGGAGGATGAAGGGGGTGAGAGAGAGAGGGTGAGAGAGAGGGGTTTTAGAGAGAGAGGGGGTTTGAGAGAGCGAGAGAGAGCGGGTGAGAGAGAGAGAGGAGGATGAGGGGGTGAGAGAGGGAGAGAGGGTGAGAGAGAGAGGTTTTAGAGGTAGGAGGTTTGTGAGAGCGAGAGAGAGCGGGTGAGAGAGAGAGAGAGGAGGATGATGGGGGTGAGAGAGAGGGGTTTAGAGAGAGAGGGGGTTTGAGAGAGTGAGAGAGCGAGTGAGAGAGAGAGAGGAGGATGAGGGGAGCGAGAGAGAGGGGTTGAGAGAGCGAGGGGGTTTGAGAGAGCGAGAGAGAGCGTGTGAGAGAGAGAGAGAGAGGAGGATGAGGGGAGTGAGAGAGAGAGGTTGAGAGAGAGGGGTTTAAGAGTGAGAGGGGTTTTGAGAGAGCGAGAGAGAGCGGGTGAGAGAGAGAGAGAGAGGAGGATGAGGGGGTTGAGATAGAAGGTGAGAGAGAGGGGTATAGAGAGAGACGGGGTTTGAGAGAGCGAGAGAGCGGGTGAGAGAGAGAGAGGAGGATGAGGGGGGTGAGAGAGAGAGGGTGAGAGAGAGGGATTTTAGAGTGAGAGGGGGTTTGAGAGAGCAAGAGAGAGCGGCTGAGAGAGAGAGAGGAGGATGAGGGCGGTGAGAGAGAGCGGGTGAGAGGGAGAGAGAGGAGGATGAGGGGGCGAGAGAGAGAGGGTGAGAGAGAGGGGTTATAGAGCGCAACAGGGTTTGATTGAGCGAGAGAGAGCGGGTGAGACAGAGAGAGGAGGATGAAGGGGGTGAGAGAGAGAGGGTGAGAGAGAGGGGTTATAGAGAGAGACCGGATTTGAGAGAGCGAGAGAGAGCGGGTGAGAGAGCGAGAGGAGGATGAGGGGGGTGAGAGAGAGAGGGTGAGAGAGAGGGGTTTTAGAGAGAGAGGGGTTTGAGAGAGCGAGAGAGAGAGCGGGTGAGAGAGAGAGGGAGAGAGTGTGAGAGAGAGAGGTTTTAGAGCTGGAGGTTTGTGAGAGCGGGTGAGAGAGAGAGAGAGGAGGATGATGGGGGTGAGAGAGAGGGGTTTAGAGAGAGAGGGGGTTTGAGAGAGTGAGAGAGCGGGTGAGAGAGAGAGAGGAGGATGAGGGGAGCGAGAGAGAGAGGGTGAGAGAGAGGGGTTGAGAGAGAGAGGGTGTTTGAGAGAGCGAGAGAGCGGGTGAGAGAGAGAGAGAGGAGGATGAGGGGAGTGAGAGAGAGAGGGTGAGAGAGAGGGGTTTAAGAGTGAGAGGGTTTTGAGAGAGCGAGAAAGAGCGGGTGAGAGAGAGAGAGGAGGATGAGGAGGGGTGAGAGAGAGGGTTTGAGAGAGCGAGAGAGAGTGGGTGAGAGAGAGAGAGCAGGATGAGGGTGGTGACAGAGAGAGAGAGAGGGTGAGAGAGAGGGGTTTTAGAGAGAGAGGGGGTTTGACAGAGTTAGAGAGAGCGGGTGAGAGAGAGAGAGGAGGATGAGGGGAGAGAGAGAGTGTGTGTGAGAGCGGTTGAGAGAGAGAGGGGTTTGAGAGAGCGAGAGAGAGGGGGTTTTAGAGAGAGAGAGGAGGATGAGGGGGTAAGAGAGAGAGGGTTAGAGAGAGGGCTTATAGAGAGAGACGGGATTTGAGAGAGCGAGATAAAGCGGGTGAGAGAGAGAGAGGAGGATGAGGGGGGTGAGAGAGAGGGTGAGAGAGAGGGGTTTTAGAGAGAGAGGGGGTTTGAGAGAGCGAGAGAGAGAGCGGGTAAGAGAGAGAGAGGAGGATGAGGGGGTGAGAGAGGGAGAGAGGGTGAGAGTGAGGGGTTTTAGAGGTAGGAGGTTTGAGAGAGCGAGAGAGCGGTTGAGAGAGAGAGAGGAGGATGAGGGGAGCGAGAGAGAGAGGGTGAGAGAGAGGGGTTGAGAGAGAGAGGGGGTTTGAGAGAGCGAGAGAGTGGGTGAGAGAGAGAGAGAGGAGGATGAGGGGGGTGAGAGAGAGAGGGTGAGAGAGAGGGGTATAGAGAGAGACAGGGTTTGAGAGAGCGAGACAGAGCGGGTGAGAGAGAGAGAGGAGGATGAGGGGGGTGAGAGAGAGAGGGTGAGAGAGAGGGATTTGAGAGTGAGGGGGGTTTGAGAGAGCGAGAGAGAGCGGGTGAGAGAGAGAGGAGGATGAGGGGGTGAGAGATAGAGAGGGTGAGAGAGAGGGGTTTTAGAGAGTGAGGAGGTTTGAGAGAGTGAGAGAGAGCGGGTGAGAGAGAGAGAGGAGGATGTGGGGGGTGAGAGAGAGAGGGTGACAGAGAGGGGTTTTAGAGAGAGAGGGGTTTGAGAGAGTGAGAGAGAGCGGGTGAGAGAGAGAGAGGAGGATGAGGTGGGTGAGAAAGAGAGAGAGGGGTTTGAGAGAGCGAGAGAGAGCGGGTTAGAGAGAGAGGAGGACGAGCGGGTTGAGAGAGAGAGGGTGACAAAGAAAGGGTTTAGAGACAGAGAGTGTTTGTGAGAGCGAGAGAGAACGGGTGAGAGAGAGACAGGAGGATGAGGGGGTGAGAGAGAGAGGGTGAGAGCGAGGGGTTGAGAGAGAGGGGGGGTTTGAGAGAGCGAGAGAGAGCGTGTGTGAGAGAGAGAGGAGAATGAGGGGGTGAGAGAGAGAGGGTGAGACAGAGGGCTTTTAGAGAGAGAGGAGCGAGAGAGAGAGTGTGAGAGAGAGGGGTTGAGAGAGAGAGGGGGTTTGAGAGAGCGAGAGAGAGAGGGTTTTAGAGAGAGAGTGGAGGATGAGGGGGTAAGAGAGAGAGGGTGAGAGAGAGGGCTTATAGAGAGAGACGGGATTTGAGAGAGCGAGATAAAGCGGGTGAGAGAGAGAGAGGAGGATGAGGGGGGTGAGAGAGAGAGGGTGAGAGAGAGGGGTTTTAGAGAGAGAGGGGGTTTGAGATAGCGAGAGAGAGCGCGGGTGAGAGAGAGAGAGGAGAATGAGGGGGTGACAGAGGGAGAGAGGGTGAGAGAGAGGGGTTTTAGAGGTAGGAGGTTTGTGAGAGCGAGAGAGAGCGGGTGAGAGAGAGAGAGAGGAGGATGGGGGGGTGAGAGAGAGGGGTTTAGAGAGAGAGGGGGTTTGAGAGAGTGAGATAGAGCGGGTGAGAGAGAGAGAGGAGGATGAGGGGAGCGAGTGAGAGAGGGTGAGAGAGAGGGGTTGAGAGAGAGGGGGTTTGAGAGAGCGAGAGAGAGCGGGTGAGAGAGAGAGAGGAGGATGGGGGGGTGAGAGAGAGAGGGTGAGAGAGAGGGGTTGAGAGAGAGGGGGGGTTTGAGAGAGCGTGAGAGTGCGGGTGAGAGAGAGAGAGGAGTATGAGGGGAGTGAGAGAGAGAGGGTGAGAGAGAGGGGTTTAAGAGTGAGAGGGGTTTTGAGAGAGCGAAAGAGCGGGTGAGAGACAGAGATAGGAGGATGAGGGGGTGTGAGTGAGAGGGTGAGAGAGAGGGGTATAGAGAGAGACGGGGTTTGAGAGAGCGAGAGAGATCGGGTGAGAGAGAGAGAGGAGGATGAGGGGGGTGAGAGAGAGAGAGAGGGGTTTGAGAGAGCGAGAGAGAGCGTGTGAGAGAGAGAGGAGGAGGATGAGAGGGGTGAGAGAGGGTGTGAGGGAAGGAGTTTGAGAGAGCAAGAGAGAGCGTGTGAGAGAGAGAGAGGAGGATGAGTTGGGTAAGACAGAGAGGGTGAGAGAGAGGGGTTGAGAGAGAGAGGGGGTTTGAGAGAGCGAGAGAGAGCGGGAGAGAGAGAGAGAGGGGATGAGGGGGGTGAGCGAGAGGGTGAGAGAGAGGGGTTTTTGAGAGAGAGGGGTTTTGAGAGAGCGAGAGAGAGCGGGTGAGAGAGAGAGAGGAGGATGAGGGGGGTGAGAAAGAGAGGGTGAGAGAGAGTGGTTTTAGAGAGAGAGGGGGTTTGAGAGAGCGAGAGAGAGCGGGTGAGAGAGAGAGTGGAGAATGAGTTGGGTGAGAGAGAGAGGGTGAGAGAGAGGGGTTGAGAGAGAGAGGGGTTTGAGAGAGCGAGTGAGAGCGGGTGAGAGAGAGAGAGGGGGATGAGAGGGGTGTGAGAGGCTATGAGAGAAGGAGTTTGAGAGAGCAAGAGAGAGCGGGTGAGGGAGAGAGAGGAGGATGAGGGGGGTGAGACAGACAGGGTGAGAGAGGGGTTTAGAGAGAAAGGGGGTTTGAGAGAGCGAGAGAGAGCGGGTGAGAGAGAGAGGGGATGAGGGGGGTGAGAGAGAGGGTGAGAGAGAGGGGTTTTAGAGAGATGGGTGAGAGCGAGCGAGTGAGAGAGAGTGGAGGATGAGGGGCTGGACTAGAGAGGGTGAGAGAGAGGGGTTTGAGAGAGAGAGAGGGGTTTGAGAGCGAGAGAGAGCGGGTGAGAGAGGTTGAGGAGGATGAGGGCCGTGGGAGAGAGTGGGTGAGAGAGAAGGGTTGAGGGGCTGGACTAGAGAGGGTGAGAGAGAGTGGTTTTAGAGAAAGAGGGGATTGAGGGAGCGAGAGAGAGCGGGTGAGAGAGGTTGAGGAGGATGAGGGCCGTGGGAGAGAGTGGGTGAGAGAGAGAGAGGAGGATGAGGGGTGTGAGAGAGAGGGTTTGAGAGAGCGAGAGAGAGCGGGTGAGAGAGGTTGGGGAGGATGAGGGCGGTGGGAGAGAGAGGGTGAGAGAGAGGAGGATGAGGGGGGTGAGAGAGAGGGTGAGAGAGAGGGGTTTTGGAGAGAGAGAGGGTTTGAGAGAGCGAGAGAGAGCGGGCGAGAGAGAGAGAGGAGAATGAGGGGAGTGAGAGAGAGAGGATGAGAGAGAGGGGTTGAGAGAGAGAGGGGGTTTGAGAGAGCGATAGAGAGCGGGTGAGGGAGAGCGGGTGAGAGAGACAGAGGTGGACGAGGGGGTGATAGAGAGAGGGTGAGAGTGAGGGTTTGAGAGAGAGGGGAGGTTTGAGAGAGCGAGAGAGAGCGGGTAAGAGAGAGAGAGGAGGATGAGGGGGGTGAGAGAGGGTGTGAGAGAAGATGTTTGACAGAGTAAGAGAGAGCGGGTGAGAGAGAGAGAGGAGGATGAGGGGAGTGAGAGAGAGAGGGTGAGAGAGAGCGGTTGAGAGAGAGGGGAGGTTTGAGAGAGCGAGAGAGAGCGGGTGAGAGAGAGAGAGAGGAGGATGAGGGGGGTGACAGAGAGGGTGAGAGCGAGGGGTTGAGAGAGAGGGGGTGTTTGAGAGAGCGAGAGAGCGGGTGAGAGAGAGAGGAGGATGAAGGGGATGAGAGAGAGGGTGAGAGAGAGGGGTTTTAGAGTGAGGGGGGTTTGACAGAGCGAGTGAGAGCGGGTAAGAGAGAGAGAGGAGGATGAGGGGGTGAGAGAGGGTGTGAGAGAAGATGTTTGAGAGAGTAAGAGAGAGCGGGTGAGAGAGAGAGAGGAGGATGAGGGGAGTGAGAGAGAGAGGGTGAGAGAGAGCGGTTGAGAGAGAGGGGAGGTTTGAGAGAGCGAGAGAGAGCGGGTGAGAGAGAGAGAGAGAGGAGGATGAGGGGGGTGAGAGAGAGGGTGAGAGCGAGGGATTTTAGAGTGAGAGGAGGCTTGAGAGCGCGAGTGAGAGCGTGTGTGTGAGAGAGAGAGAGGGGAATGAGTGGGGGTGAGAGAGAGGGTGAGAGAGAGGGGGCTTGAGACAGAGAGGGATTTTGAGAGAGCGAGAGAGAGCGGGTGAGAGAGGTTGAGGGGGATGGGGGCGTGAGAGAGAGAGGGTGAGAGAGAGGGATTTTGGAGAGAGAGAGGGTTTTAGAGAGCGAGAGAGAGCGGGTGAGAGAGAGGAGGATGACGGGCATGAGAGAGAGAGGGTGAGAGAGGGGGGTTGAGAGAGAGAGGGGGGGTTTGAGAGAGCGAGAGAGCGCGGGTGAGAGAGAGAGGAGGATGAGGGAAATATGAGAGTGAGGGTGAGAGAGAGGGGTTGAGAGAGAGAGGGGGTTTGAGAGAGAGAGAGAGAGAGCGGGTGAGAGAGAGAGAGGTGGATGAGGGGGGTGGGAGAGGGTGTGAGAGAAGGTGTTTGAGAGAGCAAGAGAGAGCGGGTGAGAGAGAGGAGTTTTAGAGAATGAGGGGGGTGAGAGAAACAGGGTGGGAGAGGGGTTGAGAGAGAGAGGGGGTTTGAGAAAGCGAGAGAGAGCGGGTGACAGAGAGAGAGGAGGATGAGGGTGGTGAGAGAGAGAGAGTGAGAGAGAGGAGTTTTAGAGAGAGAGGGGGTTTTAGAGAGCGAGAGAAAGCGGGTGAGAGAGAGAGAGAGGAGAATGAGGGGAGTGAGAGAGAGAGGGTGAGAGAGAAGGGTTGAGAGAGAGGGGGTTTGAGAGAGCGAGAGAGAGCGGGTGAGAGAGAGGCAGAGAGAGAGGAGGATGAGGGGGGTGAGAGAGGGAGAGGGTGAGAGAGAGGGGTTTAGAGAGAGAGGGGGTTTGAGAGAGCGAGAGAGAGCGGGTGAGAGAGAGTGAGTAGGATGAGGCCGGTGAGAGAGAGAGGAGGATGAGGGGGGTGAGAGAGAGAGGGTGAGAGAGAGGGGTTTTAGAGAGAGAGGGGGTTTGAGAGAGCGAGAGAGAGCGGGTGTGAGAGAGAGGAGGATGAGGGGTATGAGAGAGAGAGGGTGAGAGAGAGTGGTTGAGAGAGAGAGGGTGTTTGAGAGAGCGAATGAGAGCGGGTGAGAGGGAGCGGGAGAGAGAGAGAGGAGGATGTTGGGGGTGAGAGAGAGAGGGTGAGAGAGAGTGGTTTTAGAGAGAGAGGGGGTTTGAGAGAGCGAGAGAGCGGGTGAGAGAGAGAGTGGAGAATGAGGGGGGTGAGAGAGAGAGGGTGAGAGAGAGGGGTTGAGCGAGAGAGGGGTTTGAGAGAGCGAGTGAGAGCGGGTGAGAGAGAGGAGGATGAGAGGGGTGAGAGAGGGTGTGAGAGAAGGAGTTTGAGAGAGCAAGAGAGCGCAGGTGAGAGAGAGAGAGGAGGATGAGGGGGGTGAGAGAGAGACGGTGAGAGACAGGAGTTGAGAGAGAGAGCGTTTGAGAGAGCGACAGAGAGCGGGTGAGAGAGAGTGAGGATGATGAGGGGGGTGAGAGAGAGAGCGAGGGTGAGAGAGAGGGGTTTTAGAGAGAGAGGGGTGAGAGAGAGCGAGTGAGAGAGAGAGTGGAGCATGAGGGGCTGGACTAGAGAGGGTGAGAGAGAGAGGGGTTTTCGAGAGAGAGGGGTTTTCGAGCGAGAGAGAGCGGGTGAGAGAGAGAGAGGAGGATGAGGGCGAGTGAGAGAGAGAGGTTGAGAGAGAGGGGGTTTGAGAGAGCGAGAGAGAGAGGGTGAGAGAGGTTGAGGAGGATGAGGGCCGTGGGAGAGAGTGGGTGAGAGAGAAGGGTTGAGGGGCTGGACTAGAGAGGGTGAGAGAGAGTGGTTTTAGTGAGAGAGGGGTTTGAGAGAGCGAGAGAGAGCGGGTGAGAGAGGTTGAGGAGGATGAGGACCGTGGGAGAGAGTGGGTGAGAGAGAGAGAGGAGGATGAGGGGGGTGAGAGAGAGGGGCTTTGGAGAGAGAGAGGGTTTGAGAGAGCGAGAGAGAGCGGGTAAGAGAGGTTGAGGAGGATGAGGGCGGTGGGAGAGAGAGGGTGAGAGAGAGAGAGGAGGATGGGGGGGTGAGAGAGAGGGTGAGAGAGAGGGTTTTTGGAGAGAGAGAGGGTTTGAGAGAGCGAGAGAGAGTGGGTGAGAGAGAGAGAGGAGGACGGGGGGGTGATTGAGAGAGGGTGAGAGTGAGGGGTTGAGAGAGAGAGGGTGTTTGAGAGAGCGAGTGAGAGCGGGTAAGAGAGAGAGAGGAGGATGAGGGAGGTGAGAGAGGGTGTGAGAGAAGGTGTTTGAGAGAGCAAGAGAGCGGGTGAGAGAGAGGAGGATGAGGGGAGTGAGAGAGAGAGGGTGAGAGATAGGGGTTGAGAGAGAGGGGAGGATTGAGAGAGCGAGAGAGAGCGGGTGAGAGAGAGAGAGAGGAGGATGAGGGGTATGAGAGAGAGAGGGTGAGAGAGAGGGGTTTTAGAGTGAGAGGGGGATTGAGAGAGCGAGAGAGAGCGTGTGTGAGAGAGAGAGGAGAATGAGGGGGTGAGAGAGAGCGGGTGAGACAGAGGGGTTTTAGAGAGAGAGGAGGTTTGAGAGAGCGAGAGAGAGCGGGTGAGAGAGAGAGAGGAGGAGGAGCGAGGTGAGATAGGGAGGGTGAGAGAGAGGGGTTTTAGAGAGAGAGGAGTTTTGAGAGAGCGAGAGAGAGTGTGTGATAGAGAGAGGAGGATGAGGTGGGTGAGAGAGAGAGAGAGGGTGAGAGAGAGGGGTTTTAAAGAGAGAGGGGGTTTGAGAGAGCGGGTGAGAGAGAGAGAGAGGAGGATGAGGGGGAGAGAGTGAGGGTGAGACAGAGGGGTTTTAGAGAGAGAGGAGTTTTGAGAGAGCGAGAGAGAGCGGGTGAGAGAGAGAGAGGAGGAGGAGCGAGGTGAGATAGGGAGGGTGAGAGAGAGGGGTTTTAGAGAGAGAGGAGTTTTGAGAGAGCGAGAGAGAGTGTGTGATAGAGAGAGGAGGATGAGGTGGGTGAGAGAGAGAGAGAGGGTGAGAGAGAGGGGTTTTAAAGAGAGAGGGGGTTTGAGAGAGCGGGTGAGAGAGAGAGAGAGGAGGATGAGGGGGAGAGAGTGAGGGTGAGAAAGAGGGGTTTTAGAGAGAGCGGGGGTTTAAGAGAGCGAGAGAGCGTGGTTGAGAGAGGTTGAGGAGGATGTGGGCGGTGAGAGCGAGAGGGTGAGAGAGAGAGAGGAGGATGAGGGTGGTGAGAGAGAGAGGATGAGAGAGAGGGGTTGAGAGAGAGGGGGTTTGAGAGAGCGAGAGAGAGCGGGTGAGAGGGAGAGAGAGGAGGATGAAGGGGGTGAGAGAGAGAGCGTGAGAGAGAGGGGTTTTAGAGAGAGAGGGTGTTTGAGAGAGCGAGAGAGAGCAGGTGAGAGAGAGAGAGAAGAGGATGAGCGGGGTGAGAGAGAGAGTGTGAGAGAGGGGTTGAGAGAGAGAGGGGTTTGAGAGAGCGAGAGAGAGTGGGTGAGAGAGAGAGAGGAGGATGAGGGTGGTGAGAGAGAGAGAGGGTGAGAGAGAGGGGTTTTAGAGAGAGGGGCTTTGAGAGAGCTAGAGAGAGCGGGTGAGAGAGAGAGAGGAGGATGAGGGGAGAGAGAGAGAGTGTGTGAGAGCGGTTGAGAGAGAGAGAGGGGTTTGAGAGAGCGAGAGAGGGGGTTTTAGAGAGAGAGAGGAGGATGAGGGGGTGAGAGAGAGAGGGTGAGAGAGATGGGTTATAGAGAGAGACGGGATTTGAGAGAGCGAGAGAGAGCGGGTGAGAGAGAGAGGAGGATGAGGGGGGTGAGATAGAGAGGGTGAGAGAGAGGGGTTTTAGAGAGAGAGGGGGTTTGAGAGAGCGAGAGGGAGCGGTGAGAGAGAGAGAGGAGGATGAGGGGGTGAGAGAGGGAGAGAGAGTGGGGTTTTAGAGGTAGGAGGTTTGAGAGAGCGAGAGATTGCGGGTGAGAGAGAGAGAGGAGGATGAGGGGAGAGAGAGAGAGTGTGTGAGAGCGGTTGAGAGAGAGAGGGGTTTGAGAGAGCGAGAGAGGGGGTTTTAGAGAGAGAGAGGAGGATGAGGGGGTGAGAGAGAGAGGGTGAGAGAGATGGGTTATAGAGAGAGACGGGATTTGAGAGAGCGAGAGAGAGCGGGTGAGAGAGAGAGGAGGATGAGGGGGGTGAGATAGAGAGGGTGAGAGAGAGGGGTTTTAGAGAGAGAGGGGGTTTGAGAGAGCGAGAGGGAGCGGTGAGAGAGAGAGAGGAGGATGAGGGGGTGAGAGAGGGAGAGGAGGAGGAGCGAGGTGAGATAGGGAGGGTGAGAAAGAGGGGTTTTAGAGAGAGCGTTGGTTTAAGAGAGCGAGAGAGCGTGGTTGAGAGAGGTTGAGGAGGATGTGGGCGGTGAGAGCGAGAGGGTGAGAGAGAGAGAGGAGGATGAGGGTGGTGAGAGAGAGAGGATGAGAGAGAGGGGTTGAGAGAGAGGGGGTTTGAGAGAGCGAGAGAGAGCGGGTGAGAGGGAGAGAGAGGAGGATGAAGGGGGTGAGAGAGAGAGCGTGAGAGAGAGGGGTTTTAGAGAGAGAGGGTGTTTGAGAGAGCGAGAGAGAGCAGGTGAGAGAGAGAGAGAAGAGGATGAGCGGGGTGAGAGAGAGAGTGTGAGAGAGGGGTTGAGAGAGAGAGGGGTTTGAGAGAGCGAGAGAGAGTGGGTGAGAGAGAGAGAGGAGGATGAGGGTGGTGAGAGAGAGAGAGGGTGAGAGAGAGGGGTTTTAGAGAGAGGGGCTTTGAGAGAGCTAGAGAGAGCGGGTGAGAGAGAGAGAGGAGGATGAGGGGAGAGAGAGAGAGTGTGTGAGAGCGGTTGAGAGAGAGAGGGGGGTTTGAGAGAGCGAGAGAGGGGGTTTTAGAGAGAGAGAGGAGGATGAGGGGGTGAGAGAGAGAGGGTGAGAGAGATGGGTTATAGAGAGAGACGGGATTTGAGAGAGCGAGAGAGAGCGGGTGAGAGAGAGAGGAGGATGAGGGGGGTGAGATAGAGAGGGTGAGAGAGAGGGGTTTTAGAGAGAGAGGGGGTTTGAGAGAGCGAGAGGGAGCGGTGAGAGAGAGAGAGGAGGATGAGGGGGTGAGAGAGGGAGAGAGAGTGGGGTTTTAGAGGTAGGAGGTTTGAGAGAGCGAGAGATTGCGGGTGAGAGAGAGAGAGGAGGATGAGGGGAGAGAGAGAGAGTGTGTGAGAGCGGTTGAGAGAGAGAGGGGTTTGAGAGAGCGAGAGAGGGGGTTTTAGAGAGAGAGAGGAGGATGAGGGGGTGAGAGAGAGAGGGTGAGAGAGATGGGTTATAGAGAGAGACGGGATTTGAGAGAGCGAGAGAGAGCGGGTGAGAGAGAGAGGAGGATGAGGGGGGTGAGATAGAGAGGGTGAGAGAGAGGGGTTTTAGAGACAGAGGGGGTTTGAGAGAGCGAGAGGGAGCGGTGAGAGAGAGAGAGGAGGATGAGGGGGTGAGAGAGGGAGAGAGGGTGAGAGAGAGGGGTTTTAGAGGTAGGAGGTTTGAGAGAGCGAGAGAGAGCGGGTGAGAGAGAGAGAGAGGAGGATGAGGGGGGTGACAGAGAGGGTGAGAGCGAGGGGTTGAGAGAGAGGGGGTGTTTGAGAGAGCGAGAGAGCGGGTGAGAGAGAGAGGAGGATGAAGGGGATGAGAGAGAGGGTGAGAGAGAGGGGTTTTAGAGTGAGAGGGGGTTTGAGAGAGCGAGTGAGAGCGGGTAAGAGAGAGAGAGGAGGATGAGGGGGGTGAGAGAGGGTGTGAGAGAAGATGTTTGAGAGAGTAAGAGAGAGCGGGTGAGAGAGAGAGAGGAGGATGAGGGGAGTGAGAGAGAGAGGGTGAGAGAGAGCGGTTGAGAGAGAGGGGAGGTTTGAAAGAGCGAGAGAGAGCGGGTGAGAGAGAGAGAGAGGAGGATGAGGGGGGTGAGAGAGAGAGGGTGAGAGCGATGGGTTGAGAGAGAGGGGGGTATGAGAGAGCGAGAGAGAGCGGGTGAGAGAGAGAGGAGGATGAGGGGATGAGAGAGAGAGGGTGAGAGAGAGGGTTTTTAGAGTGAGAGGAGGCTTGAGAGAGCGAGTGAGAGCGTGTGTGTGAGAGAGAGAGGGGAATGAGTGGGGGTGAGAGAGAGAGGGTGAGAGAGAGGGGGCTTGAGAGAGCGAGAGAGAGCGGGTGAGGAGAGAGAGGAGGAGGAGGGGGTTGATAGAGAGAGGGTGAGAGAGAGAGGGGTTGAGAGAGAGAGGGATTTTGAGAGAGCGAGAGAGAGCGGGTGAGAGAGGTTGAGGGGGATGGGGGCGTGAGAGAGAGAAGGTGAGAGAGAGGAATTTTGGAGAGAGAGGGTTTGAGAGAGCGAGAGAGAGCGGGTGAGAGAGAGGAGGATGACGGGCATGAGAGAGAGGGTGAGAGAGGGGGGTTGAGAGAGAGAGAGAGGGGGTTTGAAAGAGCGAGAGAGCGCGGGTGAGAGAGAGAGGAGGATGAGGGAAATATGAGAGTGAGGGTGAGAGAGAGGGGTTGAGAGAGAGAGGGGGTTTGAGAGAGAGAGTGAGAGCGGGTGAGAGAGAGAGATGGATGAGGGGGGTGGGAGAGGGTGTGAGAGAAGGTGTTTGATAGAGCAAGAGAGAGCGGGTGAGAGAGGAGTTTTAGAGAATGAGGGGGGTGAGAGAAACAGGATGGGAGAGGGGTTGAGAGAGAGAGGGGGTTTGAGAAAGCGAGAGAGCGGGTGAGAGAGAGAGGAGGATAAGGGTGGTGAGAGAGAGAGGGTGAGAGAGAGGAGTTTTAGAGAGAGAGGGGTTTTAGAGAGCGAGAGAAAGCGGGTGAGAGAGAGAGAGGAGAATGAGGGGAGTGAGAGAGAGAGGGTGAGAGAGAGGGGTTGAGAGAGAGGGGGTTTGAGAGAGCGAGAGAGAGCGGGTGAGAGAGAGAGAGGAGGAGGAGCGAGGTGAGATAGAGAGTGTGAGAGAGAGGGGTTTTAGAGAGAGAGGAGTTTTGAGAGAGCGAGAGAGAGTGTGTGATAGAGAGAGGAGGATGAGGTGGGTGAGAGAGAGAGAGAGGTTGAGAGAGAGGGGTTTTAAAGAGAGAGGAGGTTTGAGAGAGCGGGTGAGAGAGAGAGAGAGGAGGATGAGGGGGAGAGAGTGAGAGGGTGAGAAAGAGGGGTTTTAGAGAGAGACGGGGTTTGAGAGAGCGAGAGAGCGTGGTTGAGAGAGGTTGAGGAGGATGTGGGCGGTGAGAGAGAGAGGATGAGAGAGAGAGGAGGATGAGGGTGGTGAGAGAGAGAGGATGAGAGAGAGGGGTTGAGAGAGAGGGGGTTTGAGAGAGCGAGAGAGAGCGGGTGAGAGAGAGGCAGAGAGAGAGGAGGATGAGGGGGGTTAGAGAGGGAGAGGGTGAGAGAGAGGGGTTTAGAGAGAGAGGGGGTTTGAGAGAGCGAGAGAGTGCGGGAGAGAGAGAGTGAGTAGGATGAGGCCGGTGAGAGAGAGAGGAGGATGAGGGGGGTGAGAGAGAGAGGGTGAGAGAGAGGGGTTTTAGAGAGAGAGGGGGTTTGAGAGAGCGAGGGAGAGCGGGTGTGAGAGAGAGGAGGATGAGGGGTATGAGAGAGAGAGGGTGAGAGAGAGTGGTTGAGAGAGAGAGGGTGTTTGAGAGAGCGAATGAGAGCGGGTGAGAGGGAGCGGGAGAGAGAGAGAGGAGGATGAGGGGGGTGAGAGAGAGAGGGTGAGAGAGAGTGGTTTTAGAGAGAGAGGGGGTTTGAGAGAGCGAGAGAGCGGGTGAGAGAGAGAGTGGAGAATGAGGGGGGTGAGAGAGAGAGGGTGAGAGAGAGGGGTTGAGCGAGAGAGGGGTTTGAGAGAGCGAGTGAGAGCGGGTGAGAGAGAGGAGGATGAGAGGGGTGAGAGAGGGTGTGAGAGAAGGAGTTTGAGAGAGCAAGAGAGCGCGGGTGAGAGAGAAAGAGGAGGATGAGGGGGGTGAGAGAGAGACGGTGAGAGACAGGAGTTGAGAGAGAGAGCGTTTGAGAGAGCGACAGAGAGCGGGTGAGAGATAGTGAGGATGATGAGGTGGGTGAGAGAGAGAGCTAGGGTGAGAGAGAGGGGTTTTAGAGAGAGAGGGGTGAGAGAGAGCGAGTGAGAGAGAGAGTGGAGCATGAGGGGCTGGACTAGAGAGGGTGAGAGAGAGAGGGGTTTTAGAGAGAGAGGGGTTTTCGAGCGAGAGAGAGCGGGTGAGAGAGAGAGAGGCGGATGAGGGCGAGTGAGAGAGAGAGGTTGGGAGAGAGGGGGTTTGAGAGAGCGAGAGAGAGCGGGTGAGAGAGAAGGGTTGAGGGGCTGGACTAGAGAGGGTGAGAGAGAATGGTTTTAGTGAGAGAGGGGTTTGAGAGAGCGAGAGAGAGCGGGTGAGAGAGAGAGGAGGATGAGGGGGTTGAGAGAGAAAGGGTGAGAGAGAGGGGTTTTAGAGTGAGAGGAGGCTTGAGAGAGCGAGTGAGAGCGTGTGTGTGAGAGAGAGAGAGGGGAATGAGTGGGGGTGAGAGAGAGAGGGTGAGAGAGAGGGGGCTTGAGAGAGCGAGATAGAGCGGTTGAGGAGAGAGAGGAGGAAGAGGGGGTTGATAGAGAGAAGGTGTGAGAGAGTGGGGTTGAGAGAGAGAGGGATTTTGAGAGAGCGAGAGAGAGCGGGTGAGAGAGGTTGAGGGGGATGGGGGCGTGAGAGAGAGAGGGTGAGAGAGAGGGATTTTGGAGAGAGAGGGTTTGAGAGAGCGAGAGAGAGCGGGTGAGAGAGAGGAGGATGACGGGCATGAGAGAGAGAGGGTGAGAGAGGGGGGTTGAGAGAGAGAGAGGGGGGTTTGAGAGAGCGAGAGAGCGAGCGTGAGAGAGAGAGGAGGATGAGGGAAATATGAGAGTGAGGGTGAGAGAGAGGGGTTGAGAGAGAGAGGGGGTTTGAGAGAGAGAGAGAGCGGGTGAGAGAGAGAGAGGTGGATGAGGGGGGTGGGAGAGCGTGTGAGAGAAGGTGTTTGAGAGAGCAAGAGAGAGCGGGTGAGAGAGGAGTTTTAGAGAATGAGGGGGGTGAGAGAAACAGGGTGGGAGAGGGGTTGAGAGAGAGAGGGGGTTTGAGAAAGCGAGAGAGAGCGGGTGAGAGAGAGGAGGATGAGGGTGGTGAGAGAGAGAGGGTGAGAGAGAGGGGGTTTGAGAGAGTGAGAGAGAGCGGGTGAGAGAGAGGCAGAGAGAGAGGAGGATGAGGGGGGTGAGAGAGGGAGAGGGTGAGAGAGAGGGGTTTAGAGAGAGAGGTGGTTTGAGAGAGCGAGAGAGTGCGGGAGAGAGAGAGTGAGTAGGATGAGGCCGGTGAGAGAGAGAGGAAGATGAGGGGGGTGAGAGAGAGGGGTTTTAGAGAGAGAGGGTGTTTGAGAGAGCGAGAGAGAGCGGGTGTGAGAGAGAGGAGGATGAGGGGTATGAGAGAGAGAGGGTGAGAGAGAGTGGTTGAGAGAGAGAGGGTGTTTGAGAGAGCGAATGAGAGCGGGTGAGAGGGAGCGGGAGAGAGAGAGAGGAGGATGAGGGGGGTGAGAGAGAGAGGGTGAGAGAGAGTGGTTTTAGAGAGAGAGGGGGTTTGAGAGCGCGAGAGAGCGGGTGAGAGAGAGAGTGGAGAATGAGGGGGGTGAGAGAGAGAGGGTGAGAGAGAGGGGTTGAGCGAGAGAGCGGTTTGAGAGAGCGAGTGAGAGCGGGTGAGAGAGAGGAGGATGAGAGGGGTGAGAGAGGGTGTGAGAGAAGGAGTTTGAGAGAGCAAGAGAGCGCGGGTGAGAGAGAAAGAGGAGGATGAGGGGGGTGAGAGAGAGACGGTGAGAGACAGGAGTTGAGAGAGAAAGCGTTTGAGAGAGCGACAGAGAGCGGGGGTGAGAGAGTGAGGATGATGAGGGGGTGAGAGAGAGAGCGAGGGTGAGAGAGAGGGGTTTTAGAGAGAGAGGGGTGAGAGAGAGCGAGTGAGAGAGAGAGTGGAGCATGAGGGGTTGGACTTGAGAGGGTGAGAGAGAGAGGGGTTTTAGAGAGAGAGGGGTTTTCGAGCGAGAGAGCGGGTGAGAGAGAGAGAGGAGGATGAGGGCGAGTGAGAGAGAGAGGTTGAGAGAGAGGGGGTTTGAGAGAGCGAGAGAGAGCGGGTGAGAGAGGTTGAGGAGGATGAGGGCCGTGGGAGAGAGTGGGTGAGAGAGAAGGGTTGAGGGGCTGGACTAGAAAGGGTGAGAGAGAGTGGTTTTAGTGAGAGAGGGGTTTGAGAGAGCGAGAGAGAGCGGGTGAGAGAGGTTGAGGAGGATGAGGACCGTGGGAGAGAGTGGGTGAGAGAGAGAGAGAGGAGGATGAGGGGGGTGAGAGAGAGGGGCTTTGGAGAGAGAGGGTTTGAGAGAGCGAGAGAGAGCGGGTGAGAGAGGTTGAGGAGGATGAGGGCGGTGGGAGAGAGAGGGTGAGAGAGAGAGAGGAGGATGGGGGGGTGAGAGAGAGGGTGAGAGAGAGGGTTTTTGGAGAGAGAGAGGGTTTGAGAGAGCGGGTGAGAGAGAGGAGGATGAGGGGCGTGAGAGAGAGAGGATCAGAGAGAGGGGTTGAGAGAGAGGGGTTTTGAGAGCGCGATAGAGAGCGGGTGAGAGAGAGCGGTTGAGAGTCAGAGAGGAGGACGGGGGGGTGATAGAGAGAGGGTGAGAGTGAGGGGTTGAGGGAGAGAGGGTGTTTGAGAGAGCGAGTGAGAGCGGGTAAGAGAGAGAGAGGAGGATGAGGGGGGTGAGAGAGGGTGTGAGAGAAGGTGTTTGAGAGAGCAAGAGAGCGGGTGAGAGAGAGGAGGATGAGGGGGTGAGAGAGAGACGGTGAGTGCGAGGGGTTGAGGGGGGGGTTTGAGAGAGCGAGAGAGAGCGGGTGAGAGAGAGAGAGGAGGATGAGGGGTATGAGAGAGAGAGGCTGAGAGTGAGGGGTTTTAGAGTGAGAGGGGAATTGAGAGAGCGCGAGAGAGCGTGTGTGAGAGAGAGAGGAGAATGAGGGGGTGAGAGAGAGAGGGTGAGACAGAGGAGTTTTAGAGAGAGAGGAGGTTTGAGAGAGCGAAAGAGAGCGGTTGAGAGAGAGAGGAGGATGAGGGGGATGAGAGAGAGTGGGTGAGACAGAGGGGTTTTAGAGAGAGAGGAGGTTTGAGAGAGCGAGTGAGCGGGTGAGAGAGAGAGAGGTGGAGGAGCGGGGTGAGATAGGGAGGGTGAGAGAGAGGGGTTTTAGAGAGAGAGGAGTTTTGAGAGAGCGAGAGAGAGTGTGTGATAGAGAGAGGAGGATGAGGTGGGTGAGAGGGAGAGAGAGGGTGAGAGAGAGGGGTTTTAAAGAGAGAGGGGGTTTGAGAGAGCGGGTGAGAGAGAGACAGAGGAGGATGATGGGGAGAGAGTGAGAGGGTGAGAAAGAGGGGTTTCAGACAGCGAGAGAGCGTGGTTGAGAGAGGTTGAGGAGGATGTGGGCGGTGAGAGAGAGAGGGTGAGAGAGAGAGAGGAGGATGAGGGTGGTGAGAGAGAGAGGATGAGAGAGAGGGGTTGAGAGAGAGGGGTTTTGAGAGAGCGAGAGAGAGCGGGTGAGAGGGAGAGAGAGGAGGATGAGGGGGCGAGAGAGAGTGGGTGAGACAGAGGGGTTTTAGAGAGAGTGGAGGTTTGAGAGAGCGAGTGAGCGGGTGAGAGAGAGAGAGGTGGAGGAGCGGGGTGAGATAGGGAGGGTGAGAGAGAGGGGTTTTAGAGAGAGAGGAGTTTTGAGAGAGCGAGAGAGAGTGTGTGATAGAGAGAGGAGGATGAGGTGGGTGAGAGGGAGAGAGAGGGTGAGAGAGAGGGGTTTTAAAGACAGAGGGGGTTTGAGAGAGCGGGTGAGAGAGAGAGAGAGGAGGATGATGGGGAGAGAGTGAGAGGGTGAGAAAGAGGGGTTTCAGACAGCGAGAGAGCGTGGTTGAGAGAGGTTGAGGAGGATGTGGGCGGTGAGAGAGAGAGGGTGAGAGAGAGAGAGGAGGATGAGGGTGGTGAGAGAGAGAGGATGAGAGAGAGGGGTTGAGAGAGAGGGGTTTTGAGAGAGCGAGAGAGAGCGGGTGAGAGGGAGAGAGAGGAGGATGAGGGGGCGAGAGAGACAGGGTGAGAGAGAGGGGTTATAGAGAGCAACGGGGTTTGAGAGAGCGAGAGAGAGCGTGTGAGTGAGAGAGAGGAGGATGAAGGGGGTGAGAGAGAGAGCGTGAGAGAGAGGGGTTTTAGAGAGAGAGGGTGTTTGAGAGAGCGAGAGAGAGCAGGTGAGAGAGAGAGAGAAGAGGATGAGCGGGGTGAGAGAGAGAGTGTGAGAGAGGGGTTGAGAGAGAGAGAGGGGTTTGAGAGAGCGAGAGAGAGTGGGTGAGAGAGAGAGAGGAGGATGAGGGTGGTGAGAGAGAGATAGAGGGTGAGAGAGAGGGGTTTTAGAGAGAGGGGCTTTGAGAGAGCTAGAGAGAGCGGGTGAGAGAGAGAGAGAAGGATGAGGGGAGAGAGAGAGAGTGTGTGAGAGCTGTTGAGAGAGAGGGGTTTGAGAGAGCGAGAGAGAGGGGGTTTTAGAGAGAGAGTGGAGGATGAGGGGGTGAGAGAAAGAGGGTGAGAGAGAGGGGTTATAGAGAGAGACGGGATTTGAGAGAGCGAGAGAGAGCGGGTGACAGAGAGAGGAGGATGAGGGGGGTGAGAGAGAGAGGGTGAGAGAGAGGGGTTTTAGAGAGAGAGGGGGTTTGAGAGAGCGAGAGGGAGCGGTGAGAGAGAGAGAGGAGGATGAGGGGGTGAGAGAGGGAGAGAGGGTGAGAGAGAGGGTTTTTAGAGGTAGTAGGTTTGAGAGAGCGAGAGATTGCGGGTGAGAGAGACAGAGGTGGACGAGGGGGTGATAGAGAGAGGGTGAGAGTGAGGGTTTGAGAGAGAGGGGAGGTTTGAGAGAGCGAGAGAGCGCGGGTGAGAGAGAGAGAGGAGGAGGATGAGGGGGTGACAGAGAGGGTGAGAGAGAGGGGTTGAGAGAGAGGGGGTGTTTGAGAGAGCGGGTGAGAGAGAGAGGAGGATGAAGGGGATGAGAGAGAGGGTGAGAGAGAGGGGTTTTAGAGTGAGAGGGAGTTTGAGAGAGTGAGTGAGAGCGGGTAAGAGAGAGAGAGGAGGATGAGGGGGGTGAGAGAGGGTGTGAGAGAAGATGTTTGAGAGAGTAAGAGAGAGCGGGTGAGAGAGAGAGGAGGATGAGGGGAGTGAGAGAGAGAGGGTGAGAGAGAGCGGTTGAGAGAGAGGGGAGGTTTGAGAGAGCGAGAGAGAGCGGGTGAGAGAGAGAGAGAGGAGGATGAGGGGGGTGAGAGAGAGAGGGTGAGAGCGAGGGGTTGAGAGAGAGGGGGGTTTGAGAGAGCGAGAGAGAGCGGGTGAGAGAGAGAGGAGGATGAGGGGGATGAGAGAGAGAGGGTGAGAGAGACGGGTTTTAGGTTGAGAGGAGGCTTGAGAGAGTGAGTGAGAGCGTGTGTGTGTGAGAGAGAGAGACAGGGGAATGAGTGTGGGTGCGAGAGAGAGGGTGAGAGAGAGGGGGCTTGAGAGAGCGAGAGAGAGGGGGTGAGGAGAGAGAGGAGGAGGAGGGGGTTGATAGAGAGAGGGTGAGAGAGAGAGGGGTTGAGAGAGAGAGGGATTTTGAGAGAGCGAGAGAGAGCGGGTGAGAGAGGTTGAGGGGGATGGGGTCGTGAGAGAGAGAGGGTGAGAGAGAGGGATTTTGGAGAGAGAGAGGGTTTGAGAGAGCGAGAGAGAGCGGGTAAGAGAGAGGAGGATGACGGGCATGAGAGAGAGAGGGTGAGAGAGGGGGGTTGAGAGAGAGAGAGAGAGGGGGGTTGAGAGAGAGAGAGAGAGGGGGTTTGAGAGAGCGAGAGAGCGCGGGTGAGAGAGAGAGGAGGATGAGGGAAATATGAGAGTGAGGGTGAGAGAGAGGGGTTGAGAGAGAGAGGGGGTTTGAGAGAGAGAGAGAGAGTGGGTGAGAGAGAGAGAGGTGGATGAGGGGGGTGGGAGAGGGTGTGAGAGAAGGTGTTTGATAGAGCAAGTGAGAGCGGGTGAGAGAGAGGAGTTTTAGAGAATGAGGGGTGTGAGAGAAACAGGGTGGGAGAGGGGTTGAAAGAGAGAGGGGTTTTGAGAAAGCAAGAGAGAGCGGGTGAGAGAGAGAGGAGGATGAGGGTGGTGAGAGAGAGAGGGTGAGAGAGAGGAGTTTTAGAGAGAGGGGGGGTTTTAGAGAGCGAGAGAAAGCGGGTGAGAGAGAGAGAGAGGAGAATGAGGGGAGTGAGAGAGAGAGGGTGAGAGAGAGGGGTTGAGAGAGAGGGGGTTTGAGAGAGCGAGAGAGAGCGGGTGAGAGAGAGGCAGAGAGAGAGGAGGATGAGGGGGGTGAGAGAGGGAGAGGGTGAGAGAGAGGGGTTTAGAGAGAGAGGGGGTTTGAGAGAGCGAGAGAGTGCGGGAGAGAGAGAGTGAGTAGGATGAGGCCGGTGAGAGAGAGAGGTGGATGAGGGGGGTGAGAGAGAGAGGGTGAGAGAGAGGGGTTTTAGAGAGAGGGGGGGTTTGAGAGAGCGAGAGAGAGCGGGTGTGAGAGAGAGGAGGATGAGGGGTATGAGAGAGAGAGGGTGAGAGAGAGTGGTTGAGAGAGAGAGGGTGTTTGAGAGAGCGAATGAGAGCGGGTGAGAGGGAGCGGGAGAGAGAGAGAGGAGGATGTTGGGGGTGAGAGAGAGAGGGTGAGAGAGAGTGGTTTTAGAGAGAGAGGGGGTTTGAGAGCGCGAGAGAGCGGGTGAGAGAGAGAGTGGAGAATGAGGGGGGTGAGAGAGAGAGGGTGAGAGAGAGGGGTTGAGCGAGAGAGGGGTTTGAGGGAGCGAGTGAGAGCGGGTGAGAGAGAGGAGGATGAGAGGGGTGAGAGAGGGTGTGAGAGAAGGAGTTTGAGAGAGCAAGAGAGCGCGGGTGAGAGAGAGAGAGGAGGATGAGGGGGGTGAGAGAGAGACGGTGAGAGACAGGAGTTGAGAGAGAGAGCGTTTGAGAGAGCGACAGAGAGCGGGTGAGAGAGAGTGAGGATGATGAGGGGGGAGAGAGAGAGAGCGAGGGTGAGAGAGAGGGGTTTTAGAGAGAGAGGGGTGAGAGAGAGCGAGTGAGAGAGAGAGTGGAGCATGAGGGGCTGGACTAGAGAGGGTGAGAGAGAGTGGTTTTAGAGAGAGAGGGGTTTTCGAGCGAGAGAGAGCGGGTGAGAGAGAGAGAGGAGGATGAGGGCGAGTGAGAGAGAGAGGTTGAGAGAGAGGAGGTTTGAGAGAGCGAGAGAGAGCGGGTGAGAGAGGTTGAGGAGGATGAGGGCCGTGGGAGAGAGTTGGTGAGAGAGAAGGGTTGAGGGGCTGGACTAGAGAGGGCGAGAGAGAGTGGTTTTAGTGAGAGAGGCGTTTGAGAGAGCGAGAGAGAGCGGGTGAGAGAGGTTGAGGAGGATGAGGACCGTGGGAGAGAGTGGGTGAGAGAGAGAGAGGAGGATGAGGGGGGTGAGAGAGAGGGGCTTTGGAGAGAGAGAGGGTTTGAGAGAGCGAGAGAGAGCGGGTGAGAGAGGTTGAGGAGGATGAGGGCGGTGGGAGAGAGAGGGTGAGAGAGAGAGAGGAGGATGGGGGGGTGAGAGAGAGGGTGAGAGAGAGGGTTTTTGGAGAGAGAGAGGGTTTGAGAGAGCGAGAGAGAGCGGGTGAGAGAGAGGAGGATGAGGGGCGTGAGAGAGAGAGGATGAGAGAGAGGGGTTGAGAGAGAGAGGGGGTTTGAGAGCGCGATAGAGAGCGGGTGAGAGAGAGCGGTTGAGAGTCAGAGAGGAGGACGGGGGGGTGATAGAGAGAGGGTGAGAGTGAGGGGTTGAGAGAGAGAGGGTGTTTGAGAGAGCGAGTGAGAGCGGGTAAGAGAGAGAGAGGAGGATGAGGGGGGTGAGAGAGGGTGTGAGAGAAGGTGTTTGAGAGAGCAAGAGAGCGGGTGAGAGAGAGGAGGATGAGGGGAGTGAGAGAGAGAGGGTGAGAGAGAGGGGTTGAGAGAGAGGGGAGGTTTGAGAGAGCGAGAGAGAGCGGGTGAGAGAGAGAGAGGAGGATGAGGGGGTGAGAGAGAGACGGTGAGTGCGAGGGGTTGAGAGAGAGGGGGGTTTGAGAGAGCGAGAGAGAGCGGGTGAGAGAGAGAGAGGAGGATGAGGGGTATGAGAGAGAGAGGGTGAGAGAGAGGGGTTTTAGAGTGATAGGGGGATTGAGAGAGCGAGAGAGAGCGTGTGTGAGAGAGAGAGGAGAATGAGGGGGTGAGAGAGAGAGGGTGAGACAGAGGGGTTTTAGAGAGAGAGGAGGTTTAAGAGAGCGAAAGAGAGCGGTTGAGAGAGAGAGAGGAGGATGAGGGGGATGAGAGAGAGTGGGTGAGACAGAGGGGTTTTAGAGAGAGAGGAGGTTTGAGAGAGCGAGAGAGAGCGGGTGAGAGAGAGCGAGGAGGAGGAGCGGGGTGAGATAGAGAGGCTGAGAGAGAGGGGTTATAGAGAGAGACGGGATTTGAGAGAGCGAGAGTGAGCGGGTGAGAGAGAGAGGAGGATGAGGGGGGTGAGAGAGAGAGGGTGAGAGAGAGGGGTTTTAGAGAGAGAGGGGGTTTGAGAGAGCGACAGGGAGCGGTGAGAGAGAGAGAGAGGAGGATGAGGGGGTGAGAGAGGGAGAGAGGGTGAGAGAGAGGGGTTTTAGAGGTAGGAGGTTTGAGAGAGCGAGAGAGAGAGCGGGTGAGAGAGAGCGAGGAGGAGGAGCGGGGTGAGATAGAGAGGCTGAGAGAGAGGGGTTTTAGAGAGAGAGGAGTTTTGAGAGAGCGAGAGGGAGTGTGTGATAGAGAGAGGAGGATGAGGTGGGTGAGAGAGAGAGAGAGGGTGAGAGAGAAAGGTTTTAAAGAGAGAGGGGGTTGAGAGAGCGGGTGAGAGAGAGAGAGAGGAGGATGAGGGGGTGAGAGAGAGAGGGTGAGAGAGAGGGATTTTAGAGTGAGATGGGGTTTGTGAGAGCGAGAGAGAGCGGGTGAGAGAAGGAGAGGAGGATGAGGGGGGTGAGAGAGAGAGAGGAGGAGGAGCGGGGTGAGATAGAGAGGGTGAGAGAGAGGGGTTTTAGAGAGAGAGGAGTTTTGAGAGAGCGAGAGGGAGTGTGTGATAGAGAGAGGAGGATGAGTTGGGTGAGAGAGAGAGAGAGGGTGAGAGAGAAAGGTTTTAAAGAGAGAGGGGGTTGAGAGAGCGGGTGAGAGAGAGAGAGAGGAGGATGAGGGGGTGAGAGAGAGAGGGTGAGAGAGAGGGATTTTAGAGTGAGATGGGGTTTGTGAGAGCGAGAGAGAGCGGGTGAGAGAGGGAGAGGAGGATGAGGGGGGTGAGAGAGAAAGGGTGAGAGAGAGGGATTTTAGAGAGAGAGGAGGTTTGAGAGAGCGAAAGCGAGCGGGTGAGAGAGAGAGAGAGGAGAATGAGGGGGATGAGAGACAGAGGTTGAGACAGAGGGGTTTTAGAGAGAGAGGAGGTTTGAGAGAGCGAGAGAGCGGGTGAGAGACAGAGAGGAGGAGGAGCGGGGTGAGATAGAGAGGGTGAGAGAGAGGGGTTTTAGAGAGAGAGGAGGTTTGAGAGAGCGAGAGAGAGTGGGTGAGAGAGAGAAGAGGATGAGTGGGGTGAGAGAGAGAGGGTGAGAGAGGGGTTGAGAGAGAGAGGGGGTTTGAGAGAGCGAGAGAGAGCGTTTGAGAGGGAGAGAGAGGAGGATGAGGGGGGTGAGAGGGAGAGAGAGGGTGAGAGAGAGGGGTTTTAAAGAGAGAGGGGGTTTGAGAGAGCGGGTGAGAGAGAGAGAGGAGGATGAGGGGGAGAGAGTGAGAGGGTGAGAAAGAGGGGTTTTAGAGAGAGAGGGGGTTTTAGAGAGTGAGAGAGCGCGGTTGAGAGAGGTTGAGGAGGATGAGGGTGGTGAGAGAGGGAGGGTGAGAGAGAAAGAGGAGGATGAGGGTGGTGAGAGAGAGAGGATGAGAGAGAGGGGTTGAGAGAGAGAGAGGCGGTTTGAGAGAGCGAGGGAGAACTGGTGTGAGGGAGAGAGAGGAGGATGAGGGGGCGAGAGAGAGAGGGTGAGAGAGAGGGGTTATAGAGAGCAACGGGGTTTGAGAGAGCGAGAGAGAGCGGGTGAGAGAGAGAGAGAGGAGGATGAAGGGGGTGAGAGAGAGAGGGTGAGAGAGAGGGGTTTTAGAGAGAGAGGGCTTTGAGAGAACGAGAGAGAGCGGGTGAGTGAGAGAGAGAAGAGGATGAGCGGGGTGTGAGAGAGAGGGTGAGAGAGGGGTTGAGAGAGAGAGGGGGTTTGAGAGAGCGAGAGAGAGTGGGTGAGAGAGAGCGAGGAGGATGAGGGTGGTGAGAGAGAGAGGGTGAGAGAGAGGGGTTTTAGAGAGAGAGGGGGTTTGAGAGAGCGAGAGAGAGCGGGTGAGAGAGAGAAGAGGATGAGTGGGGTGAGAGAGGGGTTGAGAGAGAGAGGGGGTTTGAGAGAGCGAGAGAGAGCGTGTGAGAGGGAGAGAGAGGAGGATGAGGAGGTGAGAGAGAGAGAGGGTGAGAGAGAGGGGTTATAGAGAGCAACGGGGTTTGAGATAGCGAGAGAGAGCGGGTGAGAGAGAGAGAGAGGAGGATGAAGGGGGTGAGAGAGAGAGGGTGAGAGAGAGGGGTTTTAGAGAGAGAGGGGTTAGGGAGAGCGAGAGAGTGCGGGTGAGAGAGAGAGAGAAGAGGATGAGCGGGGTGAGAGAGAGAGTGTGAGAGAGGGGTTGAGAGAGAGAGGGGGTTTCAGAGAGCGAGAGAGAGTGGGTGAGAGAGAGAGAGGAGGATGAGGGTGGTGAGAGAGAGAGAGAGGGTGAGAGAGAGGGGTTTTAGAGAGAGGGGCTTTGAGAGAGTGAGAGAGAGCGGGTGAGAGAGAGAGAGAGAGTAGGATGAGGGGGGTGAGATAGAGAGAGAGGGGTTTGAGAGAGCGGGTTAGAGAGAGAGGAGGACGAGGGGGTTGAGAGACAGAGGGTGTTTGTGAGAGCGAGAGAGAACGGGTGAGAGAGAGAGACATGATGATGAGGGGTATGAGAGAGAGAGGGTGAGAGAGAGGGGTTTTAGAGTGAGAGGGGGCTTGAGAGAGCGAGAGAGAGCGTGTGAGAGAGAGAGAGGAGAATGAGGGGGTGAGAGAGAGAGAGGGTGAGACAGAGTGCTTTTAGAGAGAGAGAAGGTTTGAGAGAGTGAAAGAGAGCGGGTGAGAGAGAGAGAGAGGGGGATGAGGGGGATGAGAGAGAGAGGGTGAGAGAGAGGGGTTTTAGAGAGAGAGGGGGTTTGAGAGAGCGAGAGAGAGCGGGTGAGAGAGAGAGAGGATGATGAGCGAGGTGAGATAGAGAGGGTGAGAGAGAGGGGTTTTAGAGAGAGAGGAGGTTTGAGAGAGCGAGAGAGAGCGGGTTAGAGAGAGAGGAGGATGAGGGGGTGTGAGAGAGAAGGTGAGAGAGAGAAGAGGATGAGGGGGTTGTGAGAGAGAGGGTGAGAGAGAAAGGGTTTAGAGAGAGAGGGTGTTTGAGAGAGCGAGAGAGAACGGGTGAGAGAGAGAGAGGAGGTTGAGCGGGGTGAGAGAGAGGGTGAGAGAGAGGGTTTGAGAGAGAGCGGGGGTTTGAGAGCGTGAGTGAGAGCGGGTGAGAGAGAGTGAGGAGGATGAGGGGGGTGAGAGAGAGAGGGTGAGAGCAAGGGGTTGAGAGAGAGGGGATTTGAGAGCAAGAGAGAGAGTGGGTGATAGAGAGAGGAGGATGAGGGGGGTGAGAGAGAGGGTGAGAGAGAGGGGTTTTAAAGAGAGAGGGGGTTTGAGAGAGCGGGTGAGAGAGAGAGAGAGGAGGATGAGGGGGGTAAGAGTGAGAGGGTGAGAGAGAGGGGTTGAGAGAGAGAGGGTGTTTGAGAGAGCGAGAGAGAGAGGGTGAGAGAGAGGAGTTATAGAGAGCAACGGGGTTTGAGAGAGCGAGAGACAGCGGGTGAGAGAGAGAGAGGAGGATGAAGGGGGTGAGAGAGAGAGGGTGAGAGAGAGAGAGAAGAGGATGAGGGGGGTGAGAGAGAGAGGGTGAGAGAGGGGTTGAGAGAGAGAGGGGGTTTGAGAGAGCTAGAGAGAGCGGGTGAGAGAGAGAGTGGCGGAGGAGGGGAGAGAGAGAGAGTGTGTGAGAGCGGTTGAGAGAGAGAGGGGTTTGAGAGAGCGAGAGAGAGGGGGTTTTAGAGAGAGAGAGGAGGATGAGGGGGTGAGAGAGAGAGGGTGAGAGAGAGGGGTTATTGAGAGAGACGGGATTTGAGAGAGCGAGAGAGAGCGTGTGAGAGAGAGAGAGGAGGATGAGGGGGATGAGAGAGAGGGTGAGAGAGAGGGATTTTAGAGAGAGATGGGGTTTGAGAGAGCGAGAGAGAGCGGATGAGAGAGAGAGAGGAGGATGAGGGGGTGAGAGAGGGAGAGAGGGTGAGAGAGAGGGGTTTTAGAGGTAGGAGGTTTGAGAGAGCGAGAGATTGCGGGTGAGAGAGAGGAGGATGAGGGGGGTGTGAGAGAGAGGGGTGTTTAGAGAGAGAGGGGAGGATGAGGGGGTGAGAGAGAGGGTGAGAGAGAGGGGTTATAGAGAGAGACGGGATTTGAGAGAGCGAGAGTGAGCGGGTGAGAGAGAGAGAGGAGGATGAGGGGGGTGAGAGAGAGAGGGTGAGAGAGAGGGGTTTTAGAGAGAGAGGGGGTTTGAGAGAGCGAGAGAGAGAGCGGGTAAGAGAGAGAGAGGAGGATGAGGGGGTGAGAGAGGGAGAGAGGGTGAGAGAGAGGGGTTTTAGAGGTAGGAGGTTTGAGAGAGCGAAAGAGAGCCGGTGAGAGAGAGAGAGGAGGATGAGGGGAGCGAGAGAGAGAGGGTGAGAGAGAGGGGTATAGAGAGAGACAGGGTTTGAGAGAGCGAGACAGAGCGGGTGAGAGAGAGAGAGGAGGATGAGGGGGGTGAGAGAGAGAGGGTGAGAGAGAGGGATTTGAGAGTGAGAGGGGGTTTGAGAGAGCGAGAGAGAGCGGGTGAGAGAGAGAGAGTTGGATGAGGGGGTGAGAGAGAGAGAGGGTGAGAGAGAGGGGTTTTAGAGAGTGAGGAGGTTTGAGAGAGTGAGAGAGAGTGGGTGAGAGAGAGAGAGGAGGATGTGGGGGGTGAGAGAGAGAGGGTGAGAGAGAGGGGTTTTAGAGAGAGAGGCGGTTTGAGAGAGTGAGAGAGAGCGGGTGAGAGAGAGAGAGGAGGATGAGGGGGGTGAGATAGAGAGAGAGGGGTTTGAGAGAGCGAGAGAGAGCGGGTTAGAGAGAGAGGAGGACGAGGGGGTTGAGAGAGAGGGTGACAAAGAAAGGGTTTAGAGACAGAGGGTGTTTGTGAGAGCGAGAGAGAACGGGTGAGAAAGAGAGAGGAGGATGAGGGGGTGAGAGAGAGAGGGTGAGAGCGAGGGGTTGAGAGAGAGGGGGGGTTTGAGAGAGCGAGAGAGAGCGTGTGTGAGAGAGAGAGGAGAATGAGGGGGTGAGAGAGAGAGGGTGAGGCAGAGGGCTTTTAGAGAGAGAGGAGGTTTGGGAGAGCGAAAGAGAGCGGGTGAGAGAGAGAGGAGGATGAGCGGGATGAGAGAGAGAGGGTGAGAGAGAGGGGTTTTAGAGAGAGAGAGGGGGTTTGAGAGAGCGAGAGAGAGCGGGTGAGAGAGAGAGAGGATGATGAGCGGGGTGAGATAGAGAGGGTGAGAGAGAGGGGTTTTAGAGAGAGAGGAGGTTTGAGAGAGCGAGAGAGAGCGGGTTAGAGAGAGAGGAGGATGAGGGGGTGTGAGAGAGAAGGTGAGAGAGAGAGAAGAGGATGAGGGGGTTGTGAGAGAGAGGGTGAGAGAGAAAGGGTTTAGAGAGAGAGGGTGTTTGAGAGAGCGAGAGAGAACGGGTGAGAGAGAGAGAGGAGGTTGAGCGGGGTGAGAGAGAGAGGGTGAGAGAGAGGGTTTGAGAGAGAGAGGGGTTTGAGAGCGCGAGTGAGAGCGGGTGAGAGAGAGTGAGGAGGATGAGGGGGGTGAGAGAGAGAGGGTGAGAGCAAGGGGTTCAGAGAGAGAGGGGATTTGAGAGCACGAGAGAGAGTGGGTGATAGAGAGAGGAGGATGGGTGGGTGAGAGAGAGAGAGAGGGTGAGAGAGAGGGGTTTTAAAGAGAGAGGGGGCTTGAGAGAGCGGGTGAGAGAGAGAGAGGAGGATGAGGTGGGTGAGAGTGAGAGGGTGAGAGAGAGGGGTTTTAGAGAGAGAGGGGTTTGAGAGAGCGAGAGAGAGCGGGTGAGAGAGAGAGAGAGGAGGATGAGGGGGTGAGAGAGGGAGAGAGGGTGTGAGAGAGGGGTTTTAGAGGTAGGAGGTTTGAGAGAGCGAGAGATTGCGGGTGAGAGAGAGAGAGGAGGATGAGGGGGGTGAGAGTGAGAGGGTGAGAGAGAGCGGTTTTAGAGAGAGAGGGGGTTTGAGAGAGCGAGAGAGAGCGCGGTTGAGAGAGGTTGAGGAGGATGAGGGGGTGAGAGAGGGAGAGAGGGTGAGAGGGAGGGGTTTTAGAGGTAGGAGGTTTGAGAGAGCGAGAGAGAGCGGGTGAGAGAGAGAGAGGAGGATGAGGGGAGTGAGAGAGAGAGGGTGAGAGAGAGGGGTTGAGAGAGAGAGGGGGTTTGAGAGAGTGAGAGAGAGCGGGTGAGAGAGAGAGAGAGGAGGATGAGGGGGGTGAGAGAGAGAGGGTGAGAGAGAGGGGTTGAGAGAGAGAGGGGTTTTGAGAGAGCGAGAGAGAGCGGGTGAGAGAGAGAGAGAGGAGGATGAGGGGGGGTGAGATAGAGGGTGAGAGAGAGGGGTATAGAGAGAGAGGGGGTTTGATAGAGCGAGAGAGAGCGGGTGAGAGAGAGAGAGGAGGATGAGGGGGGTGAGAGAGAGAGGGTGAGAGAGAGGGATTTCAGAGTGAGAGGGGGTTGGAGAGAGCGAGAGAGAGCGGGTAAGAGAGAGAGAGGAGGATGAGGGGGTGAGAGAGAGAGAGGGTGAGAGAGAGGGGTTTTAGAGAGAGAGGAGGTTTGAGAGATCGAGAGAGAGCGGGTGAGAGAGAGAGAGAGGAGGATGTTGGGTGTGAGAGAGAGGGTGAGAGAGAGGGGTTTTAGAGAGAGGGGGTTTGAGAGCGTGAGAGAGAGCGGGTGAGAGAGAGAGAGGTGGATGAGGGGGGTGAGATAGAGAGAGAGAGGTTTGAGAGAGCGAGAAAGAGCGGGTTAGAGAGAGAGGAGGACGAGGAGAGGTGTGTGAGAGAGAGAGGGTGAGAGAGAGGGGTTGAGAGAGAGGGGGTTTGAGATAGCGAGAGCTCACGGGTGAGAGGGAGAGAGAGGAGAATGAGGGGGGTGAGAGAGAGAGGGTGAGAGAGAGGGTTTGAGAGATGGTGTGAGAGAGAAAGGGAGAGAGGGCTGAGAAAGGCAGAGGGGGTAGAAAGAGAGAGGGGAGAGAGAGAGCTGAGAATGAGAGAGAGGGGATGATAAGGAGACGGGGTCCGAGAAAGAGTGAAAGTGTGGCAGGTGAGAGAGAGAGGAGGTGGGAGAGAGAGTGGGAGAGAGAGGGGGTGAGAGAGGGATTGAGAGAAAGGGGGTGAGATAGAGAATGGGTGAGAGAGAAAGGGGGGCAGCGAGAGAAAGAGGGATCAGAGAGATGGGACGCGAGAAAGAGCGCGAAAGGGGTGTGAGAGGGGGTGAGATAGACAGTGAATGATGGGTTGAGAGAGAGACAGACAGAGAGAGAGAACGAGTGAAAGGATGAGAGAGGTGGAGGGGTGTGAGGGAGATGGCGTGAGAGAGTGGGTGCTAGAGAGAGACCGAACGAGAGCAAGGATGAGGGAAGAAGAAAGGAGTCAAAAGAGAAAGAGAAATGGGGTGAACGAGAGAAAGAGGGAAGGGTAATGAGAGAGAGAAAAAGGGAGTGAGAGACAGAAGGTAATAGAGCGAGAGGGGGGTGGATGAGAGAGAGGGCGGGGGAGAGAGAGACAGAGAGTGGGTAAGAGAGAGAGGGTGTGTGCGGGGGAGATAGGGTGAAGGAGTAAGAGAGAGAGAGAGACGGGTGAGACAGGGTGTAAAGGGGAGAGGGGGTGAGGGGTGACAGAGAGACGGGTGAGAGTGAGAGGTGAGAGAGCAGGGTGGAGAGAGAGGGGGAGAGAGAGAGCGGGTTTGAGAGAGGGGGTGAGAGAGAGAGGGGTGAGAGAGATAACAAGGTGAGAGAGAAAGGGGGTGTGAGAGAGAGGGGCTGAGAGAGAAAGGGGCTGAGAGAGAGAGGGCTGAGAGAGAGGGGGCTGAGAGAGAGAGACGGTGAGAGAGAGATGGGGTAAGAGAGAGAGGTGAGAGAGGGGATGAGAAAGAGACAGAGAGAGGGTGGGAGAGAGGGAGGGATTGAGAGAGATAAGGGTAAGAGAGAGTGGTGGTGTGAGGAAGTAAGAGAGAGAGAAGGTTTGAGAGAGAGGGTAGAGAGAGAGAGGTTGAGAGAGGGGGTGAGAGAGAGGGGTTGGGGGGGTGAGAGCGAGGGGTGAGAGAGAGAGAGATGGTTCGAGAGAGGGAGGAGAGAGAGAGATGGGGATGGGAGCAAGAGGGGTGAGAGAGAGAGAGAGAGAAGGGTTGAGAGAGAGATGGTAAGAGTGAGATGGGGTAAAAGAGAGAGGGAGTGAGGAGGAGAGAGAGGGGATGAGAAAGAGACAGAGAGAGAGGGAGGGAGTGAGACACAGAGAAGGGTAAGGAAGAGGGGGTGTGAAAGAGAGTGGGTGAGGGGTTAAGAGAGAGAGGAGGTTTGACAGAGAGAGAGAGAAGGGTGAGAGACAGAGCGGGTGAGGGGGCAAGAAGGGGGTGAGATATGGGATTGAGAGAGAGGGTGAGAGAGAGGGGTTTGAGACAGCAGGCAAGAGAGAGAGAAGGGATCGGGGGTGAGAGAGAGGGTGAGAGAGAGAGAAGGGGGTGAGAGAGAGAGTGGGGTGAGAGAGAGTGTGGGTGAGTGAGAGAGAGGGGTGTGAGAGAGATGGCGATGTGAGGTGGGTGTAAGAGAGAAAGGGGGAGATACAAAGGGGAGGAGACACAAAGGGGAGAGAGAGTGGGTCAGAGAAAGAGTGGAGGTGAGACAGAGAGGGGGTGGGAGAGAAGATGTGGGGGAGAAAGAGAGGGTGAGAGTGAGATGGGGTGAGAGTGAGAGGGAGTGAGAGAGAGGGGGGATGAGAAAGAGACAGAGAGAGGGTGGGAGAGAGGGAGGATGTGAGAGAGAGAGGGTGAGAGAGAGAGAGAGGGTGTGAGAGACAGTGCGGGTGAGGGGGTAAGAGGGAGAGGAGGTTTGAGAGAGAGAGGGGAGAGAGAGCGGGTGAGCGGGTGGACTGGTGAGGTAGGTGTGAGAGAGAAAGGGGTGAGAGAGTGAGGGGCTGAGAAAGAGAAAGGGGGTGAGAAAGAGGGGGTAAGAGAGAGGGATGTTTGATAGAGCAAGAGAGAGCGGGTGAAAGAGAGGGGGATGAGGGGGTGTGAGAGAGAGAGAGTGAGATGAGAGGGTGTGAGAGAGAAAGGGTGAGAGAGTGGGTGAAAGAGAGAGGGGCGAGAAAGGGAGAGAGGGGTGAGAAAGGGGGAGGGGGAGAGAGAGACGTGGAGAAAGAGAAGGGGTCAGAGAAAGAGTGGATAAGGGGGGTGAGAGAGGGGGTGTGGGAGAGGGTGGTGAGAGAGAGGGAGTGAGAAGGAGGGAGAGGGGATGAGAAAGAGACAGAGTGGGGGTGAGAGAGAGGTTGGTGAGAGAGCGGGGATGGGAGAGGGGAGGGTGAGGGGGGTGCTGAGAGAGAGATGAGAGTGAGAGAGAGGGGGTTATGAGAGAGGGGTGAGAGAGAGCGGGTGAGAGTGAGAGGGGGTTAGAGCGAGCGGGGTGAGAAGGACGGATAGGGGATTAGAAAGAGACAGAAAGAGGGGTGGGAGAGAGGGAGGGTGTGTGTGAGTGTGTGTGAGAGAGAGAGTGAGAGAGGCAGGTGAGAGAGAGGGGAATAAGAATAAGAGAGATTGGGGTGGGAGAGAGAGAGGGGTGACAGAGAGAGAGGGTGAGGGGGTGAGAGAGGGAGTGAGGTGGGAGAGAGGAAGGGGGTTGAGAGATGGGGGTTGAGAGATGGAGGTTGAGAGATGGGGGTTGAGAGAGGGGTATGAGAGAGAGTGGTGGTGAGAGAGGGGGTGAGAGAGAAAGGGGGTGAGACAGAGGGGCGGTGAGATAGAGAGGGGGTGAGAGAGAGGGAGTGAGAGAGGGGGAGTAGAGAGGGGTTTGGGAGAGAGTGGGTGAGAGAGAGAGGGGGAGAGAGAGAGGGGTGAGTGGGGGGTTGAGAGAGAGGGGCAGTGAGAGAGAGTGGGTGGAGAGAGGGAGTGAGAAAGAGAGGGGGTTAGAGAGCGGGGTGAGAGAGGGGTGAGAGAGAGAGAGTGAGAGAGAGAGTGGGGTGAGAGAGAGGGGATGAGAGAGAGAGGGGGGTGAGAGAAAGGGGAGTGTGGGGGGGTGGGGTGAGAGAGAGGGGCGGTGAGAGAGAGGGGCGGTGAGAGAGCGCGGTGAGAGAGAGCAGGGTGAGAGAGAGAGTGGGGGTGAGAGAGAAGGGATGAGAGAGACAGAGGTGGGTGAGAGAAAGGGGAGTGAGAGAGGGGGTTGAGAGAGAGGGACGGTGAGAGAGAGTGGGGTGAGAGAGAGTGGGGTGAGAAAGAGAGGGCTGAGAGAGAGGGGGTGAGAGAGAGTGAGAGAGAGTGGGGCTGAGAGAGAGGGGATGAGAGAGAGAGGGGGGTGAGAGAAAGGGGGGTGAGAGAGAGGCGCGGTGAGAGAGAGCGGGGTGAGAGAGAGAAGGGTGAAAGAGAGAAGGGATGAGAGAGAGAGGGGGATGAGAGAAAGGAGGTGAGAGAGAGGCGCGGTGAGAGAGAGTAGGGTGAGAGAGAGAGAGGTGTGAGAGAGAGAGGTGTGAGAGAGAGAGCGAGAGAGGGGCGGTGAGAGAGAGGGGGGTGAGAGAGAGGGGATGAGAGAAAGGGGGGTGAGAGAGAGGCGCGGTGAGAGAGAGTAGGGTGAGAGAGAGAGAGGTGTGAGAGAGAGGTGTGAGAGAGAGAGCGAGAGAGGGGCGGTGAGAGAGAGGGGGGTGAGAGAAAGGGGGGTGAGAGAGAGGCGCGGTGAGAGAGAGCGGGGTGAGAGAGAGAGGGGGTTGAGAAAGAGGGGCGGTGAGAGAGAGCGGGGTGAGAGAGAGAGGGCTGAGAGAGAGGGGGTGAGAGAGAGAGAGAGTGGGGCTGAGAGAGAGGGGATGAGAGAAAGGGGGGTGAGAGAGAGGCGCGGTGAGAGAGAGTAGGGTGAGAGAGAGAGAGGTGTGAGAGAGAGGTGCGAGATAGAGAGCGAGAGAGGGGCGGTGAGAGAGAGGGGGGTGAGAGAAAGGGGGGTGAGAGAGAGGCGCGGTGAGAGAGAGCGGGGTGAGAGAGAGAAGGGTGAGATAGAGAGTGAGGGAGAGTGGGGGTGAGAAAGAGAGGGAATGTGAACGAGACGGGGTGGGAGGGGGTGGGAGAGAGTGGGAGAGAGAGGGGGAGAGGGGGAGAGAGGGGGTGTGAGAGAGAGGGGGAAGAGAGAGAGGGGTAAAAGAGAGACGGAGTGAGAAAGATAGGGGGTGAGACAGAGGGGGTGAGAGAGAGAGAGGGGGAGAAAGAGTGACGGGTTGAGAGAGAGAAGAGAGTGAGGGAGAGGAGTGAGAGAGAGGGGTTGAGAGAGAGGGATCGAGAGAGAGGGGGATGAGAGAGAGGGGGATGAGAGAGAAGGATGAGCGGGGGGGTTGAGAGAGAGGGTGTGAGAGAGAAAGGGGTTTGAGAGAGACAGGGTGGGAGAGCGATGGGGATGGGAGAGAGGGGTGAGAGAGAGAGAAGGGTGTGAGAGAGAGAGAGGGTGAGAGAGAGTGGGTGGGAGAGAGAGAGGGGTGGGAGAGAGAGTGGGGTGGGAGAGACAGCGGGTGAGTGAGAGAGAGGGGTGAGAGAGAGAGAGGGCGATGTGAGGGGCGTGAGAGAGAAAAGGGGAGAGACAAAGGGGGTGTGAGAGTGGGTCAGAGAAAGAGTGGAGTGAGATAGAGAGGGGCTGGGATAGAGGGCGTGGGAGAGAGAGGGGTTGAGAGAGAGAGAGTGACAGTGTGAGTGAGATGGGGTGAGAGAGAGAGACACTGAGGGGGAGAGAGGGAGGGAGTGAGAGAGAGAAGGGTAAGAGAGAGAGGAGGTTTGAGAGCGAGAGAGAGAGGTGAGAGAGAGTGTGGGTGAGGGGTTGAGAGGGGAGTGAGAAAGGGGGTTGAGAGAGAGAAGGGGGTGAGATAGAGATGCTGAGAAAGAGAGAGGGGTGAGAGAGAAAGAGAGAGGAATGAGAGAGAGGGGGTAAGAGAGAGATAGTTTGAGAGAGCAGGTGAGAGAGAGGGGATGAGAAGTCGTTGAGAGAGAGGGGTGAGATGAGAGGGTGAGGGAGAGAGAAGGGTGTGAGAGAGAGTGGGGTGAGACAGAGCGCGCGGGTGAGTGAGAGAGAGGGGTGTGAGAGAGGGGGTGATGTGAGAGGGTTGAGAGAGAAAGAGGGAGAGACAAAGGGGGAGAGACAAAGGGGGAGAGAAAGAGCGGAGGTGAGACTGAGAGGGGGTGGGAGAGAGGGCGTGAGAGAGAGAGAGGGGTTGAGAGAGAGAGTTGGTTTGAGAGAGCGAGAGAGCAGGTGAGAAAGTGGGGGTGAGAGTGTGGGAGAGAGAGGGTGAGAGAGAGGGGTGTGAGAGAGGGGTGGTGAGAGAGGGGAGAGAGAGGGGGAGTTGAGGGGGTGAGAGAGAGTGAGGGAATGAGAGAGAGGGGAGAGATGAGAGAGGGAGTGGGGTGAGGGGGGTTGAGAGAGAAAGCGGGCTGAGTGAGAGGGGGCTGAGAGAGAGGGGGTGAGAGAGAGGGGGTGAGAGAGAGGGCGTGAGATGAAAAGAGAGAGTGAGAGAGAGGGGCAGAGAGAGGAGATGAGAGAGAGAGCGGGGCGAGAGAGAGGTGGTTGAGAGAGAAAGGGGGTGAGAGAGAAAGGTGTGTGTGAGAGAGAGAGGGGTGTGAGGAACAGAGAGAGAGAGTGAGAGGTTAAGAGGGTGAGAGAGAGAGTGTGTGAGAGAGGGGTGAGATGAGAGAGAGAGCATGGTATGAGAGAGAAAGGGGGCTGAGAGAAAGGTGGCTGAGAGAGAGAGAGGGGTGAGAGAGAGCGGGGTGAGAGAGCGAGTGGGCTGAGAGAGAAAGGGGGCTGAGGTAGAGGGGGGAGGGAGAGAGGGGGTGAGAGAGTGGGGTGAGAGAGCGAGTGGGCTGAGAGAGAAAGGGGGCTGAGAGAGAGAGGGGGTAGGGAGAGAGGGGGTGTCAGAGAGGGGGGAGAGTAAAGGGTGTGTGAGGGAGGGGGAAAAAGAGAGGGGGAGAGAGAGGGTGCAGAGAGAGAGTGGATGAGGGGATGTGAGAGAGACGGTGGGATGAGAGGGTGAGAGAGAGAGAGGAGGGTGAAAAAGGGAGAGAGGGGGAGAAAGAGAGAGGGGGAGGAATGAGAGGGGGTCAGAGAAAGAGTGGAGGTGAGGGGGTGAGAGAGAGGGAGTGGGAGAGAGGAGTTTGGAGAGAGCGAATGCGAGAGAGAGAGGGAATGAGAGAGAGAGAAGGGTGAGAGGGTGAGAGAGAGAGGGAGAATGAGAAAGATCGGGGTGGGGGAGAGCGCGGGTGCGAAAGAGAAAGGGGGTGAGTGAGAGGGGGGAGAGAGACGGGGTGAGAGAGACGTAAGAGATAGAGGGGGGTGAAAGAGAGACGGGTAACAGAGAGAGGGTGAGAGAGAGAGGTGTGAGAGAGAGATCAGCGTGGGAGAGACTGGGGAGAGAGAGAGGGCTGAGAGAGAGAGATGTGAGAGAGAAGGTGTGAGAGAGAGATCAGGGAGTGAGAGACTGGGGTGAGAGAGAGGGGTGAGAGAGAAGCGGTGAGAGAGAGAGGATGAGAGAGAGGTGTGTGAGAGAGAGAGGGGGTAAGAGAGAAAGGGGGGTGAGAGAGAGACAGGCAGAGAAAGAGAGGGTGAGAGAGAGAAGGTGAGAGAGAGGCGTGAGAGAGATGGGGTAAGAGAGAGGAGAAAGAGAGACAAGGTTGAGAGAGAGGGGTGAGAGAGAGAAGGGTGAGAGAGAGGAGGTGTGAGAGAGAGGGGTGTAAGAGTGAGAGGGGGTGAGAGAGAGGGGGTGAGAGAGAGAGATGTGAGAGAAACAGGGTGTGAGAGAGGGGGGTGAGAGAGACAGGGTGAGAGAGAGAGAGGGTAAGAGAGAGGGGTGAGAGAGAGAGGGTGAGAGAGAGAAGCGGTGTGAGAGAGGGCTAAGAGAGAGGGGGAGAGAGAGAGGGGGGGTGAGAGAGAGAGAGAGGGGTGTGAGAGAGACAGAGTTGAGAGAGAGGTGGGTGAGAGGGAGGGGTGTATTAGAGAGAGGGGCTGAAAGAGTGGGCGTGAGAGAGAGGGGGTGAGAGAGAAGGGGTGAGAGAGGGTGGGAGAGAGAGGTGAGAGAGAGAGAGGGGTAAGAAATAGAGGGGTAGGAGAGAGAGAGGATGAGTGAGGAGGTGAGAGAGAGGGGTTGAGAGAGAGGTGGGTGAGAGGGAGGTGTGTGAGAGAGAGGGGGGTAAGAGAGAGAGCGGTAGGAGTGAGAGAGGGCGAGAGAGAGGGGGATGTGAGAGAGAAGGGGAGAGAGAGAAGGGTGAGAGAAAGAGGGGTGAGAGAGAGAGGGGTGAGTGTGAGAGAGGGGTGAGTTAGAGAGCGGGTGTGAGAGAAATCAGGGTGAAAGAGAGAGCGGGTGTGAAAGAGAGAGGGGGTGAGAGAGAGACAGGCTGAGAGGGGGGAGGGTGAAAGAGGGGGGGGTTAGAGACAAGGGGTGAGAGAGAGGGGATAAGAGAGAGGAGGTGAGAGAGAGAGGGTGAGAGAGAGGGGGTGACAGAGAGGGTTAAGAGAGAGGGGGAGAGAGAGGCGTGAGTGAGAGAGAGAGAGGGGTGAGAGGGAGAGAAGGGTGAGGGAGAGAGAGGGGTGAGGCGATGGAGGGTGTGAGAGAGAGATCGGGGTGGAAGAGAGAGCGGGTGAGAAAGAGACGGGGCTGAGAGAGACAGGCTGAGTTAGAGAGACAGGGGTGAGAGAGAGAGGGTGAGAGGAAGTTAAGAGAGAGAGATAGAGATAGGGGTGAAAGAGAGAGGGGCTGAGAGAGAAAGGGAGTGAGAGAGAGGGGGTGAGATAGAGAGAGGGGAAAGAGAGAGAGAGGGTGAGAGAGAGAGACGCGTGTGAGAGAGATCAGGGTGGGAGAGACTGGGGAGAGAGGGAGGGGTGCTGAGAGAGAGAGAGGGCTGAGAGAGAGGGGTGAGAGAGAGAGGGGTGAGAGAGAGAGAGAGGGATGAGAGAGAGAGGGGGTGTGAGAGAGATTGGAGTGGAAGGGAGAGCGGGTGATAAAGAGAGAGGGGGTGAGAGAGACAGGCAGAGAAAGAGAGGGTGAGAGAGAGAAGGTGAGAGAGAGGTGTGAGAGAGGGGGTAAGAGAGAGGGGGAAAGAAGGAGAAGGGTGAGAGGGTGAGACAGAGAGGGAGGATGACAAAGATTGGGGTGGGGGAGAGAGCGGGTGAGAAAGCGAAAGGGGGTGAGTGAGAGTGGGGAATAGAGAGGGGGTGAGAGAGAGACGTAAGAGAGAGAGGGGTGAGAGAGAGCTGACTCTACTTTCAATGAACCTGTACTCCAAGGTTTCTTTGGTCAGCAACACGCCCTAGGACAACACCATTAGGAGTATAACTCCTGCTAAGATTTGCTTTCCCAAAATGCAACACCTCACATTAACGTAAATTCAACTCCATCTGCCACTCCTAAGCCCATTGGCCAATCTGATCATGTTGCAATCCGAGGTAATCTTCTTTGCTATTCTCTACACTCCAATTTTGGTGTTGTCTGCAAACTTACTAATTATACCTCTTATGCTCACATTCAAATCATTTATATAAATGACGAAAAGTATTGGACCCAGCACCGATCCTGGTGGTACTGCACTGGTCACAGGCCTCCAGTCTGTAAAACAACCCTCTGCCTTCTACCTTTGAGCCATTTCTGGATCCAAATGGCTACTTCTCCCTGTATTCCATGAGATCTAACCTTACTAATCAGTCTCCCATGGAGAACCTGGTCGAACGACTTACTGAAGTTCAAATAAATCACATCCACCACTCTGCTCTCATCAATGATCATTGTTACTTTTGCAAAAAATTCAAAGAAGGTTGTGAGACATGATTTTCGAAATACGTGTCCATCCTGTCCCTCAAGATTCCCTCCATCAACTTGCCCACCACCACTGTCAGGCTCACTGGTCTATAGTTCCCTGGCTTGTCCTTACCAACTTTCTTAAACATTGGCACCACATTTGCCAACCTCCAGTCTTCTGGCACCTCACCTATGACTATCAATTATACAAATATCTCAGTAACAGGCCCAGCAATCCGTTCCCTGGCTTCCCACAGAGTTCTCTGTACACCTGATTAGGTTCCGGGGATGTATCCACTTTTATACGTTTCAAGACATCCAGCACATCCTCTTCTGTAATATGAACATTTTTGTAGATGTCACCATTTACTTCCCTACATTCTATATCTTCCATGTCCTTTCCAACAGTAAACATCGATGCAAGATACTCATTTAGTATTGCCCGCAACTCCTCCATTCCACACAAATGCCTCCAAACCGATCTTTGTGGGGCACTATTCTTTCCCTATTTACCCTTGGATTTTCCTTAATTCTATTTACCAATGTTATCTCATGTCCTCTTTTCGACCTCCTGATTTCCCTCCTAAGTATACTCATATTATACTCAATGTATTCAAGAAGAACGGATACTCAAAAATACAGTGCGCAGATTCCTCAAGAACAAACCACGACAAGCAGACCAAACACAGCCAGATACCCTAACCACCTTACCATACATCAAAGATGTTTCAGAAATGACAGCCAGACTACTAAGACCCCTCAGAATCCTAGTAGCATACAAATCCACCAACACTCGCAAACAAAAAGTAACAAACTTAAAAGACCCAGTACAACCTATGGACAAAACCAACGTCATCTATAAAATTCCATGCAAGGACTGCCACAAGCACTACATAGGACAAACAGGAGGAAAGTTAGCCACCAGGATACACGAACACCAGCTAGCCTCAAAAAGACATGACCCTCTCTCCCTCGTAGCCCTACACACGAATGAAAACCCCACCACCATTTCGACTGGGACAACACTTTTATCCTGTTACAGGCCAAGCAAAGACATGCCAGAGAATTCCTAGAGGCCTGGCACTCCAACCACAACGCCATAAACAACCACATAGATCTTGAAGCCATCTATCAACCCCGCTGAAAATGAACAGGAAATGACATCACCACAAACCCCAGGAACCCCATCCAGGACAAACATTTAAATAGAAAGCAGGAGACAACAGCTTCGCTTCACTTGGAGGTCGCCACTGATGATGTTACCTAGCCAGGTAATGAAACGTCTGGATATCAAACCTACAGCTCAGCGAACAAACCTACACCCTAAACCTCAACCTGAGCTACAAACCTTGCATATACTCATATTGCCTTTGTACTCTTCTAAGGGTTCACTCGATCTACCTTGTCTGTATCTGATATATGGTCCCTTCTTTTTCTTAACCAGACCCTCAATTTCTTTAGCCATCCTGCATTCCCTATATCTACCAACCTTTCATTTTACCGTAACAGGAATATACTGTCTCTGGACTCTCCTTACCTAATTTCTGAATGTTTCCCACTTTCCAGCTGCCCTTTTATCAGCGAACATCTGCCTCCAGTCAGCTTTTGAAAGTTCTTGCCTAATATCATCAAAATTAGCCTTACTCCAATTTAGAACTTCAACTTTTAGATCTGGCCCATCAGTTTCCATCACTATTTTAAAACTAATAGAATTGTTGACAAATAGCTGAAGCTCACACACTTCAGTGAGAATTAAATCGATTGATTATATATAAATGTGTCAGAATGATAATTCTATCGATTGTTCAATCGTTTGCTCACTCTGAATATGCAATCAGTCAGAGGTTAACCACTTTGTAAATGATATAGCGACAATGTATAGATTTGAATACTGGCATTCAATGTGTAATTGTGATCACCAGAATGATCAGACAACATTTTCTTTTTGGTATAAAACAAAACGCGCACTCTTTACTTTTGTATCATAAAATGTTGTTGGGTGTTTACATTTTAGTTCCTGCAATAGAGAACCAACTTAATTGTTTTCAGAGATGATGCAATTATTGTTCAGTTGAATAATTGTAGTTCATATCTCATCATTGCCCAATTCACAAACATGGCTAACTCCTGATTATTGTTCAAGTCAGTAAACCCACCACGTTGCAATCAGGCACGTGCTACTGGACCTCACAGCTGCCTGTGACACTGAGTGAGATACTGGCCTGCTCCAGAATCTGACCAGAACGATTCCAACCTGGGTCAGGACAATCAGGAGGTCGGCGTGGAGGCGGAGACGCATGAAACGTCGATTCTCCTGCTCCTTGGATGCTGCCTAACCTGCTGCGCTTTTCTAGCAACACATTTTTCAGCTCTGATCTCCAGCATCTGCAGTCCTCACTTTCTCCTCAGGACAATCATTCAAACATTCCTTCAAAGGAAATCATTTGGATTCCACCTTGGGCAGGAGGAAACTGACCAACAGGCTATCAGTCATCATTCCTGATGAAGGGCTTTTGCCCGAAACGCTGACTTTCCTGCACCTGGGATGCTGCCTGACCTGCTGTGCTCTTCCAGCACCGCTCTAATATAGACTCTGGTTTCCAGCAGCTGCAGTCCTTGTTTTTACCTATCAATGTTCTCAGTGTAGTTACAAATACTGTCTATATTAGATATCAATGTTTGATCAGGAACCAGGTCTTACAAATTCATCTTCAGTCACAGCATGACCCAGAGAGCATTGTCTGGACATGGAGTGTCAGAATCACATGGTACAGCTTACGGTGCTGACATCTGGCATGTTCCCCATACTTCCTACATCTGCTCCCTGGTCCAGACGCTGTGTGAAAATGTTCACAATTGACAGCTTTCTGCAGCATCTTGTGTCTCACAGTGAATCCTCTGAAATTATATCCAATAAATGTACCTTCACATTCACCAGTATCAAAATAAAATTGTACATGTCTGTGGATGATCAGATATTAATACATTGGTCACCCATCAGAATGTTTTCTGAAGAAAACAGGAGCTAACGACAAACCAAAAATCAGTTTAATAACTAAACTTGGTGGATTTTGTCTGGTCGAGGTAACCACACATATTGTGCTGGCACTCAGTTGATTGTAACCATGCACACCATAACTGGAAGTCTTGGCCTCACGCCCCTTCCAGCTTCCTGACCTCACACACCTCACTCCCTCACACATTCATCAATTGATGCGACTCTACCAGCTGAGAGAAACTTGGAATATGGAACAGTACAGCACATTAAGAGCCCTTCAGCCCTCAATACTTTTATCCTACTCTAAGATCAGACTAACCTACATAACCTTCAATGCACTACCTTCCATGTGCCTATTCAAGAGTCTTCTTAGTTATCCCTAATGTATCTGACACTACTTCTATCACTGGCGGTGCATTCCAACCCCACCATACTCTGTGTAAAGCAGCTACCTCTGACATCATCCCTAAACCTTCCTCCAATCACCTTAAAATTATGATCCTTGTAGATAGCCATTTCTGCCATGGGAAAAGACTCTGGCTATCCAATCTTTGTCTCTCAGCATTTGTACACCTCTATCAAGTCAGCTGTCATTCATCTTCGCTCCAGGGAGAAAAGCCCTAGCTCCCTCAAACTTTCTTCCTAAGACATGTCCTCCAGTCCAGGCAGCATCCTGGTAAATCTCATCTGCACACTCTCTGAGGCTTCCACATGTTTCCTATACTGAGGCTACCAGATCTGAACACAATATTCCAAGTGTGGTTGAACCACAGCTTTATTGACCTTAGCATTAAACTCGTCGCTCTTAAATTCAATTCCCCATAATGAAAGCCAACACGCCATACACCTTCTTAATAACCTTATCAACTTGGGTGACAATTTTGTGGGATCTATGGACATGGACCCCAAGATCCCTCTGTTCCTCTCCATTGCCAAGAATTCTGCCTTTAACCCTGTATTCTGTTTCAAATGCAACCTTCTAAAACAAATCACTTCACACTTTATAAGGTTGAACTTTATCTGCCACTTATTAGCCCAGTGCTGCATCCTGTCAATGTTCTGTTGCAACCTACAACACTATCCACAACTACATCAATCTGCATGTCTTCGGTAAACTTACTAACCCACTATTCCACTTCCTCATCAAAGTCATTTATAAAAATCACAAACAGCACAGGTCCCAGAGCCGATCCCTGTGGAACACCACTGGCCACTGACCTCCAGGCTGAATACTTTCCATCTGCTACCATCCTCTGTCTTTTATGGGCCAGAAATGCACGTATGCAGACAGCCAAATTTCCGTGTCATTTCCGTGTCCCATTCCTCCTCAACGTCTGAATGAGCCTACAATGGGGAGCCTAATCAAACGCCTTGCTAAAATTCATGTTCACCACATCTACCGGTCTACCTTCATTAACATGTTTTTTTTCACATCTTCAAATAATTCAATAAGGTTTGTGAGGCATGACCTGCTCCTCAAAAAGCCATGCTGACTATCTCTAATCAAATTATCATTTTCTGAGTAATTGTAAGTCCTGTCTCTCAGAAGCGACTCCAATACTTTGCCCACCACTGATGTAAGACTGACTGTTTGGTCATTCCCAGGGCTATCCCTATTCCCTTCCCTGAACAAGGGAATAACATTTGCCATACTCCAATCATCTGGCACCACTCTAGTTCACAGTGAAGACACAATGATCATCACCAAAGGAACACCAATCTCTGCCATCACTTCCTGCAGTAACCTCGTGTCTACCCGATCTGGCCCAGGAAATGTTTGTACTTCAATCAGTCTGTACTTCCACTCAACTTGACTACCCCCTGTCCAACCAACTGACTGACTGCTTTCCATTTCAGTGCAATATATAGTGCTGCCTTCCTAAGCAAGTATGGTTTCCAACGTCCTTCGAATCACAGAAAAAAACAAAAAAAATGCACCAATCCCTTCCTGATAAAAAGCTCATGCTCGAACCATTGAATCTCCTGATCCTGGGATGCTGCCTGATCAGCTATGCATTTCCAGCACCACACTTTTCGACTCTGATCTCCATCAACTGTAGTCCTTGCTTTCTCCATTACTGAGGGCTATCCCCTCTACACACTGAGCGGGGAATTAACCATCAGAAACTCATTGTATGTGGAGCTGACTGCTCAGATCTGGAAAGTTGCACTTGAGAAATACATTTTTAAAAAAGAAATTACAATTCAACAAATAGTCATTCAGTCCCAGCGTTACAATTTTGGTTCATGGTTTGGGCAGCCTATTAATAAATAGTGAATTATTGAGGAACTACGAGATACAGAGTATTCCAGGTGTTATAATCCAGCTTACCTTAATGCTGGGAGCATTATCAGACAGACTGATGTGATAATAGCATGAATTGACATGTGGAGGTGGAACATTTTTGCCATCACAGAGACGTGTTTGAGGGAGATCAGGACTAACAACTCAATACTCTGCTGTACTGGAACTACAGGCAGGACGGGAGAGGGTTTTGAAGAGGAGAAGGTATTGCATTATTAATTAAGGAACAGCTACTGCAATAAGGAGGGACGATATCTTGGAAGTGTATTCAAATGAGGCTTTATGGGTCGAGGTTAGTGTCAAAATGATGACAAACACACTGCTGGGGATATTTTATAGAGCCCCAGGAAGATGAAAATTCAGGAAGCAGATATATAAACAATTCACTGAGGTACGTAAAATCAAATTCACTGAGGTGTGAAGGAAAGCAGAGATATTAAAGCAAGGCTGGAGATATTACAGAGACAGGAAAGCAAGGCTGGAGATATTACTGAGACAGGAAAGCAAGGCTGGAGATGTTACAGAGACAGGAAAGCAAGGCTGGAGATGATACAGAGAGAGGAAAGCAAGGCTAGAGATGTTACAGAGGTAGGAAAGCAAGGCTGGAGATGTTACAGAGGTAGGAAAGCAAGGCTGGAGATGTTACAGAGGTAGGAAAGCAAGGCGGGAGATGATACAGAGACAGGAAGGCAAGGCTGGAGATGATACAGAGAGAGGAAAGCAAGGCTAGAGATGCTACAGAGAGAGGAAAGCAAGGCTAGAGATGTTACAGAGGTAGGAAAGCAAGGCGGGAGATGATACAGAGGTAGGAAATGAAGGCTGGAGATGTTACAGAGATAGGAAAGCAATGCTGGAGATGTTACAGAGAGAGAGGAAAGCAAGGCTGGAGATGTTACAGAGAGAGAGGAAAGCAATGCTGGAGATGTTACAGAGAGAGAGAAAGCAAGGCTGGAGATGTTACAGAGAGAGAAGAAAGCAAGGCTGGAGATGTTACAGAGAGAGAGAAAGCAAGGCTGGAGATGTTACAGAGAGAGAGGAAAGCAAGGCTGGAGATGTTACAGAGAGAGAGAAAGCAAGGCTGGAGATGTTACAAAGAGAGAGGAAAGCAATGCTGGAGATGTTACAGAGAGAGGAAAGCAAGGCTGGAGATGTTACAGAGAGAGAGAAAGCAAGGCTGGAGATGTTACAGAGAGAGAGAAAGCAAGGCTGGAGATGTTACAGAGAGAGAGAAAAGCAAGGCTGGAGATGTTACAGAGAGAGGAAAGCAAGGCTGGAGATGTTACAGAGAGAGAGAAAGCAAGGCTGGAGATGTTACAGAGAGAGAGAAAGCAAGGCTGGAGATGTTACAGAGAGAGAGAAAGCAAGGCTGGAGATGTTACAGAGAGAGGAAAGCAAGGCTGGAGATGTTACAGAGAGACAGAAAAGCAAGACTGGAGATATCAAAGAGAGTAAAGCAAGGATGGAGATGACACAAAGAGAGGAAAGCAAGGCTGGAGGTGTTACAGAGAGAGAGAAATGGAAGGCTGCAGATGTTACACAGAGAGAGAAAAGCAAGGCTGGAGATTTCAGAGAGAGGAAAGCAAGGCTGGAGATGTTACAGAGAGAGAGGAAAGCAAGGCTGGAGATGTTAAAGAGAGAGAGAAAAGCAAGGCTGGAGATATCAAAGAGAGACAGAGAAAAGCAAGGATGGAGATGTTTGAGAGATAGGAAAGCAAGGCTGGAGATGTTAAAGAGAATCAGAAACGCAAGGCTGGAGATGTGACAGAGAGAGGAAAGCAAGGCTAGAGATGTTAAAGAGAGACAGAAAAGCAACGCTGGAGATATCAAAGAGAGAGAAATGGAAGGCTGGAGATGACACAAAGAGAGGAAAGCAAGGCTGGAGATGTTAAAGAGAGATAGAAAAGCAAGGCTGAAGATGTGAAAGAGAGACAGAAAAGCAAGGCTGGAGATGTTACAGAGAGAGAGAAAGCAAGGCTGGAGATGTTACCGAGATAGAAAAGCAAGGCTGGAGATGTTACAGAGAGAGGAAAGCAAGGCTGGAGATGTTACAGAGATAGAAAAGCAAGGCTGGAGATGTTACAGAGAGAGGAGAGCAAGGCTGGAGATGTTACAGAGAGAGGCAAGCAAGTCTGGAGATGTCAGAGAGAGAGAAAAAAGCAAGGCTGGAGATGTTACCGAGATAGAAAAGCAAGGCTGGAGATGTTACAGAGAGAGGCAAGCAAGTCTGGAGATGTCAGAGAGAGAGAAAAAAGCAAGGCTGGAGATGTAACAGAGAGACAGAAAAGCAAGGCTGGAGATACAAAGAGAGAGAGAAAAGCAAGGATGTAGATGACACAAAGAGAGGAAAGCAAGGCTGGAGATGTTACAGAGATGGGAAAGCAAGGCTGGAGATGTTACAGAGAGAGAGAAATGGAAGGCTGCAGATGTTACACAGAGAGAGAAAAGCAAGGCTGGAGATTTCAGAGAGAGAGGAAAGCAAGGCTAGAGATATTACAGAGATGGGAAAGCAAGGCTGGAGATGTTAAAGAGAGAGAGAAAAGCAAGGCTGCAGATGTTACACAAAGAGAGAAAAGCAAGGCTGGAGATGTTACAGAGATAGAAAAGCAAGGCTGGAGATGTTAAAGAGAGAGAGGGAAAAGCAAGGATGAAGATGACACAAAGAGAGGAAAGCAAGGCTGGAGATGTTACAGAGATAGGAAAGCAAGGCTGGAGATGTTACAGAGATAGAAAAGCAAGGCTGGAGATATCAAAGAGAGAGAGAAAAGGAAGGATGGACATGACACAAAGAGAGGAAAGCAAGGCTGGAGATGTTAAAGAGAGAGAGAAAAGCAAGGCTGGAGATGTTTCAGAGCGATAGGAAAGCAATTCTGGAGATGTTACAGAGAGACAGAAGAGCAAGGCTGGAGATGTTACAGAGAGAGAGAAAAGCAAGGCTGGAGATGTCAGAGAGAGAGGTAAACAAGGCTAGAGATATTACAGAGATGGGAAAGCAAGGCTGGAGATGTTAAAGAGAGAGAGAAAAGCAAGGCTGGAGATGTTTCAGAGAGATAGGAAAGCAATTCTGGAGATGTTACAGAGAGACAGAAAAGCAAGGCTGGAGATATTAAAGAGAGAGAAAAGCAAGGCTGGAGATGTTACAGAGATAGAAAAGCAAGGCTGGAGATGACACAAAGAGAGGAAAGCAAGGCTGGAGATGTTACAGAGATAGAAAAGCAAGGCTGGAGATGTTACAGAGAGACAGTAGAGCAAGGCTGGAGATATTAAAGAGAGAGAAAAGCACGGCTGGAGATGTTACAGAGATAGAATAGCAAGGCTGGAGGTGTTACAGAGATAGAAAAGCAAGGCTAGAGATGACACAAAGAGAGGAAAGCAAGGCTGGAGATGTTACAGAGACAGGAAAGCAATGCTGGAGATATTAAAGAGAGAGAAAAGCACGGCTGGAGATGTTACAGAGATAGAAAAGCAAGGCTGGAGATGACACAAAGAGAGGAAAGCAAGGCTGGAGATGTTACAGAGATAGAAAAGCAAGGCTGGAGATGTTACAGAGATAGAAAAGCAAGGCTGGAGATATTAAAGAGAGAGAAAAGCAAGGCTGGAGATGTTACAGAGATAGAAAAGCAAGGCTGGAGGTGTTACAGAGAGAGGAAAGCAAGGCTGGAGATGTTACAGAGAGAGGAAAGCAAGGCTGGAGATGTTACAGAGAGACGGACAAGCAAGGCTGGAGATATTAAAGAGAGAGGAAAGCAAGGCTGGAGATGTTACAGAAATAGAAAAGCAAGGCTGGAGATGACACAAAGAGAGAAAAGCAAGGCTGGAGATCTTAAAGACAGAGAGAAAGGCAAGTTTGGAGATGTTACAGAGATAGAAAAGCAAGGCTGAAGATGTTACAGAGAGACGGAAAAGCAAGGCTGGAGATATTAAAGAGAGAGAAGCACGGCTGGAGATGTTACAGACATAGAAAAACAATCTGGACATGTTGCAGAGAGAGGAAAGCAAGGCTGGAGATGTTACAGAGAGACAGTCAAGCAAGGCTGGAGATATTAAAGAGAGAGAAAAGCAAGGCTGGAGATGTTACAGAGATAGAAAAGCAAGGCTGGAGATGACACAAAGAGAGGAAAGCAAGGCTGGAGATGTTAGAGATAGGAAAGCAAGGCTGGAGATGTTAAAGAGAGAGAGAAAAGCAGGCTGGAGATGTTTCAGAGCGATAGGAAAGCAAGGCTGGAGATATTAAAGAGAGAGAAAAGCAAGGCTGAAGATGTTACAGAGAGACAGAAAAGCAAGGCTGGAGATGTTACAGAGAGAGAGAAAAGCAAGGCTGGAGATGTTACAGAGAGAGAAACGCAAGGCTGGAGATGTTACAGAGAGAGAGAAAAGCAAGGCTGGAGATGTTACAGAGAGAGAAAAGCAAGGCTGGAGATGTTACAGAAAGATAGGAAAGCAAGGCTGAAGATGTTACAGAGAGACAGAAAAGCAAGGCTGGAGATATCAAAGAGATAGAAAAGCAAGGCTGGAGATGTTTCAGAGAGAGGAAAGCAAGGCTGGAGATATCAAAGAGAGAGAAAAGCAAGGCTGGAGATGTTACAGAAAGAGAGGAAAGGAAGGCTGAAGATGTTACAGAGAGACAGCAAAGCAAGGCTGGAGATATTAAAGAGATAGAAAAGCAAGGCTGGAGATGTTACAGAGAGAGGAAAGCAAGGCTGGAGATGTTACAGAGAGACAGAAAAGCAAGGCTGGAGATATCAAAGAGAGAGAAAAGCAAGGCTGGAGATGTTTCAGAGAGAGGAAAGCAAGGCTGGAGATGTCAAAGAGAGAGAAAAGCAAGGTTGGAGATGTTACAGAAAGAGAGGAAAGGAAGGCTGAAGATGTCACAGAGAGACAGAAAAACAAGGCTGGAGATAATGAAGAGATAGAAAAGCAACCTGGAGATGTTGCAGAGAGAGGAAAGCAAGGCTGGAGATGTTACAGAGAGACAGTAAAGCAAGGCTGGAGATATTAAAGAGAGGAAAGCAAGGCTGGAGATGTTAAAGAGAGAAATGAAAGCAAGGCTGGAGATGTTACAGAGACAGGAAAGCAAGGCTGGAGATGTTACAGAGATAGGAAAGCAAGGCTGGAGATGTTACAGAGACAGGAAAGCAAGGCTGGAGATGTTACAGAGAAATGAAAGCAAGGCTGGAGATGTTACAGAGACAGGAAAGCAAGGCTGGAGATGTTACAGAGATAGGAAAGCAAGGCTGGAGATATTACAGAGATAGGAAAGCAAGGCTGGAGATGTTTCAGAGAGAGGAAAGCAAGGCTGGAGATATCAAAGAGTGAGAAAAGCAAGGCTGGAGATGTTACAGAGAGACAGAAAAGCAAGGCTGGAGATGTTGCAGAGAGAGAGGAAAGGATGGCTGAAGATGTTACAGAGAGACAGAAAAGCAAGGCTGGAGATATTAAAGAGATAGAAAAGCAAGGCTGGAGATATCAAAGAGAGAGAAAAGCAAGGCTGGAGATGTTACAGAAAGAGAGGAAAGGATGGCTGAAGATGTTACAGAGAGACAGAAAAGCAAGGCTGGAGATAATAAAGAGAGAGAAAAGCACGGCTGGAGATGTTACAGAGATAGAAAAGCAAGGCTGGAGATGTTACAGAGAGAGGAAAGCAAGGCTGGAGATGTCAAAGAGAGAGAAAAACAAGGTTGGAGATGTTACAGAGAGAGGAAAGCAAGGCTGGAGATATCAAAGAGAGAGAAAAGCAAGGCTGGAGATGTTACAGAAAGAGAGGAAAGGAAGGCTGAAGATGTTACAGAGAGACAGAAAAGCAAGGCTGGAGATAATAAAGAGAGAGAAAAGCACGGCTGGAGATGTTACAGAGATAGAAAAGCAAGGCTGGAGATGTTACAGAGAAAGGAAGGCAAGGCTGGAGATGTTCCAGAGAGAGGAAAGCAAGGCTGGAGATGTTACAGATATGGAAAGGTAAGGCTGGAGATGTTACAGAGACAGAAAAGCAAGGCTGGAGATGTTACAGAGGGAGGAAAGCAAGGCTGGAGATATCAAAGAGAGATAGAAAAGCACGGATGGAGATGACACAAAGAGAGGAAAGCAAGGCTGGAGATGTTACACAGAGAGAGAAAAGCAAGGCTGGAGATGTCAGAGAGAGAGAGAGAAAAGCAAGGATGGAGATGACACAAAGAAAGGAAAGCAAGGCTGGAGGTGTTAAAGACAGAGAGAAAGGCAAGGCTGGAGATGTTACAGAGAGAGGAAAGCAAGGCTGGAGATGTTACAGGGAGACCGAAAAGCAAGGCTGGAGATATTAAAGAGAGAGAAGCACGGCTGGAGATGTTACAGAGATAGAAAAGCAACCTGGAGATGTTACAGAGGGACAGTAAAGCAAGGCTGGAGATATTAAAGAGAGAGAAATGCAAGGGTGGAGATGTTACAGAGATAGAAAAGCAAGGCTGGAGATGACACAAAGAGAGGAAAGCAAGGCTGGAGATATTAAAGAGAGAGAAAAGCAAGGCTGGAGACGTTACAGAGAGAGAGGAAAACAAGGCTGGAGATATCAAAGAGAGAGAGAAAAGCAAGGCTGGAGATGACACAAAGAGATGAAAGCAAGGCTGGAGATGTTACAGAGAGAGGAAAACAAGGCTGGAGATGTTACAGAGAGATAGGAAAGCAAGGCTGGAGATATCAAAGAGAGAGAGAAAAGCAAGGCTGGAGATGACACAAAGAGATGAAAGCAAGGCTGGAGATATTAAAGAGATGGGAAAGCAAGTCTGGAGATGTGACAGAGAGAAAGGAATGCAAGGCTGGAGATATCAAAGAGAGAGAGAAAAGCAAGGCTGGCGATGCTACAGAGATAGAAAAGCAAGTCTGGAGATGTGACAGAGAGAGAAGAAAGCAAGACTGGAGGTGTTACAGAGATAGGAAAACAAGGCTTGGGATGTTGCAGACACAGGAAAGCAAGGCTGGAAATGTTACAGAGATAGTGTGACGTGTTAATGCTAGACTAGGTTAGCGAGATATATTTATATTCATTTACAGAATATGGGGAAAGATGAAGCAACTGAAGATTAGAGAGATAGGGACCGTTGTAGGGGCTGGCCGAATTTACAGCGATAGATGGTACTAGAGTAATAGATAAAGATTGTAGTGATACGGTGGGTTACTGAGATGCAAATGAATGTTGCAACTGGAGCAGCTGACAGGGAAAGAAACAGAAATACACGTAGATAGTTTAAAAACGGAATTATGCAATGCCGTTATGGAGAAAATATTGTAGAAATCTGTGGAATAGACAAGGCACTTGGAGGAACTGAAGGAGTGAGACCTTGGACTGTCCAATCACAAGAGTCATAGAGTGGGCGTCATACAGCACAGAAGAGGCCCTTCGATTGATCGTGACAAAAAATAAAAGCCCTGCAGACCCTGGAAATCCCTACTTCCTAACATCTGGGGGCTAGGGCTAAATGTGGGAGAGGCGTCCTACAGACTCCTCAAGCAACAATGTGTCATAACAAAACCTCATTATGTCAGATCAAACACTGACACGGAAACCTCCTGCTGACTCCCTTCCCTCAGCTGATGGATCAGTTTCCCTCTGATGGAAGCCGAGAGTGACAAAGCTGGAGAAGATATACTGGGTGGGTCATTTCAGAACCACCTCCCAGAGGGGCTCAGCAGCAGCATTGCACATCAAGACGGTCGGGTCCAAAAGGACATAGCTGCAAGACAGGGACTGCACGGAGTGGAAAGGGAACGACTGAGAGGGAGAAACATTCTTGACCTTGTCATTACCAACCTACGGGCTGCAGGCACATTGATCGATGACAGTATTGGGAAAGGTGACTACCACACACAGTATTTCTATAGACAAAGTCCCGATTTTACATTGTGAATTTTGTGAGTGTGAGAGTGTGAGAGAGTGTGAGTGACAGAGAGAGAGTGAGAGAGTGAGAGTCAGAGTGAAAGAGTCAGAGTGAGAGAGTGAGAATGTGAGAGTGAGAGTGAGAGTGTGAGTGTGATTGTGTTTGTGATTGTGAGAGTGAGTGTGAGAGTCAGAATGACAGTGACAGTGACAGTGAGTGTGTGAGCGTGAGTGTGAGAGTGAGAGTGAGAGTGACAGTGAGAGTGTGAGTGTGTGCATACACATGAGCACACATGTGAGAGATACTATCAACATGTTCAACGGAACAAACTTCAAAGAGATCTAGAACTCAGCACTGGCATGTGTGAGGTGATGCGGGACATTACCAACAGCAGCAGAATTGTACACCTGCACAATTTTCACTGTAACTGCCTGACATGTGCTCCACAATACCCTGACCATCAGGCCAGGGGATAAACCCTTGTTCAATGAAGAACACAGGATGGCCGGTCAAGAGCAGCACTAGGTACACCTCACAATGATGTGACATTACCAAACAGGACCACTTACTCACCAAATAGCATAAAAAGCCAGTGACAGACAGATCTAACGAACAAATCAGACCTAATTTCTGCAATCCTGTCACATGCAATCAGCGTGAATTGCGTGGTCAATTAAACAACTCACTGGAAGAGTAGGATACACAAATATCACCTTCCTCAACTATGGAAGGGCCCAGCACAACAATGGAAAAGCTAAGGATGAAACATTCACAACAATGTTCAGACTGAAGTGTCGATAGGTTGATCTATTTTAGTCTTCTCCAGATGGGAGTCTTCAGCTAATTTGATTCAGTGTGTGTGGTAAATCCAAACGCTGATGGGATGGGATAATGCAAAGGATATGGGCTCTGATAGCATTCCATTCAAATTGTTCCAGCAGGGATATTGCACTGGTCCTACCTGACAATGTGGGAAACTATCCGCGCGGGTCCTGTACTCACACAGACAAAACATCAGACAATCAATGACTGCCCCATTGCTCTAATCCCTATCATTAATAAAGTGATGGAAGATGTCACTCACAGTGGGATCAAGCAGCACTTCCTCAGCACCAACCTGCTCACTAAAGCTCAGTTTGGGCTCTCATCCCTTGTGCTCATTGAAGCCTTGGTTTAACTATGTACAACAAGAAAACACACTGCTGAATTCTAGAGATGAGGCGACAGGGACTGCACTTAACATCATCATAACCGCATTTGATCAAGTGTTGTATCCAGGATTGACGGCAAAATTGGAGCAAACAGGAATCGTCTGCACTGGCTGAAGTGATACCTGGTACAAAGGAAGGTGGCTGGGGTTGGTGGGGAGCAGCCATCTCAGCTCCAGTTCTCCGGGGGAGGGGTTCTGGGTAAGCCTGCAGATCAGAAATTGAAGAGTAAGCCACCATACTCCTACAGGATGATAGGGGTGCTCTCTTGTTAGACAGAGACGACTGGTGGCAATTTAACTGGACAGTCATCATGCATCAAGTAAGGGAGAGGTTGAGTAGGACAGTCCGTTAGTCACCCCAGTCAGTACAGGAATTGAACCCGTATTGTTGGCATTAATAACTAACCGTCCAACCGATTGAGCTAACCAAGTCCTCACTCAGCTTCTTGGGATAAATATTGTAACATTAATCCGTTCAGATATGTTGTCAGAAACCTCTGGAGCAGGTCGAACTCGAAGCCAGCTTCCTAGTTCAGAGAGAGGGGCAGAATCAGTGAGCTCTCAGAGTGCTCTCTGCCCTAAGCCTAATCATAAATGACCATCCCTAAGCTCTAAAATCACAAGTGGAGATGCTTGCTAATGATTGGACAATGTTCAACACTATTTGTGATTTACTCAGGTACTGAAGCAATCCTTATCCAAATGCAACAAGGACCTGGAAATATGCGGGTTTGTGCTTAATAGTGACAAGTACCATTTCCATTACACATGTGCCAGACAACGATTACCTCTAACAATAGAAAATTGCACCATATTCTCTAATGTTCAATGCCACCACCATCACTGAACTCCCACCTAGCAATATCCCGGGGATTACCATTAACCAGAACTGGACTGACCGTATAATTTCATTACCCATTCCTGTGAAGGGCTAATGCTAAAACGTCGAGTTTCCTGTACCTCAGTGCTGCCTGATCTGTTGTGCTTTTCCAGCGTTACACTTTGACGCATATAAATTAGTCGACTACAATAATATGCCAGGGGCGAGGAATCCTGCAGAAGTAACTTACCTCATGATTTCCAAAAGCCTGTCACCCATCTAGAAGACACACACTGAATGTGTGTGTGATGAAATACCCACCATTTGCCTGTGTTAGTGCAGCTTCACCCCTCATCCACTGACACTCAATAGCAGCAATACCTGCCATCTACACGGTGCTCTGCAGAAATTTACCAAGGCTCCTTACAACGTACCTTTGAAGCCCGACCATCAACAAGGACAAAGGAAACAGATACATGGGACCCCCACCATGTTCACGTTCCGATCCCAGCCATCCACCATCCTGATTTAGGAAGTATATTGCTGTTCCTTCAGTGCCACTGTTTCAAAGACCCTCGCTAATGCACATCTACAGCATATGAACTGCAACGGGTCAATGTGACAGCTCAACGCCACCTTCTCAAGGGCAACGCGAAACAGGCAAGAAATACCGTCCCAATCATATTCCATGAAGAAATTAAAATGAAAAATATTGTCCAAACATGCCAAATGCTGGACCCTGACTATTGGACTTTGTGAGCTCAGGCTGGTTGGGTCTAGGCAGTATCTTGCTTGTTCTGAACAGCTGAAGGGATATATTGTTTGAAATAATCTGTCAATCTTTCAGACGCATGGCCTACATACCGAGCATCACACATACACTGACATTCACATCCCACATTACTACGCTCTAAGATAGGCAGAAGCAATTGAAAATATATCCATATCTGACTGTAACATGTTTAAACACACAGTGATATTGTTGCCACGAAAATGATTATGAATGGATATTAGCAGGGAGAAAGTGAGGACTGCAGATGCTGCAGATCAGAGTCAAAGAGTGTGGTTCTGGAAAAGCACAGCCATTCAGGCAGCATCTGAGGAACAGGAGGGTCAACTATTAGTTCACAATAGTAATACAAAGGAAAATAATTGCATATTTTCAAAGTCCTTGCACTTAATAATAATTTGGTCTTGGGTGTGGTAATGCATCTCAACATTTCAATGCTCCTTACCGTGAGTTGGGCACTGTTTTCATCATATCGTTGTTATAAAAGTGAACGGAATAAATGGGTGGATTTTGGGCTTTTTGGACAATCTAAAAGTTGGTATTATGAAAGGCTATCATTCCTTCAGTAAAGAGACTTTGCAGTTAACGGTTAAAACAACGCTGTAAACATTTACACAGACATTTCCAGCTCAAGTTACACATAAGATTGTTGGGCTGGGATCATACTGGCCATCAATGGAGCTGCACAATTCTGTTTGGATATTGGATATTATAACACTGGATATGTTTTATGAGGGATTCAATGTATGATGCCATGTGCTGCAGGAGCCCATCACCTTTATAACACCTTCATTCAGGATCGGGTCCAAGGTGCAGAATTACAGAGTTTAGGGGCCATATCAGAAGAGATATACTTGCAAGACATGGTTGTTCATAGGCCATTGTTACAAATGTTGAACTGGGTCTAGACCAGCGCCATGTGCTAGTACATTGACCAGTTTTCCCCACTCACATCTCCCTGCTGTGCAGATATGTCTCTACCAGTCCATTGTGAGGGATTATGTCAGTAACTGCCCAGCTCCAGTTTGGAAGCTCTCTGGACAGATGTTGGAGATGGCCAGTGTTTTGGAGGTCATGGTGAGGCCCAGTAACACTGTGTCTGAATTCAGGCTTTTTCTGAAAGTCTTTTTCAACAGCTTTGCTGCCTGCAAGATGGTGTGTTCATTCATCTGAACATCAATGAGCTGTTTACTACAGTCACTGAATTGTGTAATAGTTAGGTGTGCGCTCTGGTATTTCAATTATTGTTCACTTCAATTGTTTTCAACTGAAAAATAATGATGTTTGGTTTCTTTTAAATATGTAAGAAAAGTGATGTTAACTCTTCATTATACAAAAAGGAAAAGTGATCTGTTTTATATTTCCCAAGGACTAATCAAGCAACAGTCAGATATTGTCTGTAAAGCAGGATTCTGTGAACAGGACTATATCCCAGGCAACATCATCACCCTCTCTGGTGGGGTCTGCCCCACTGGCAGCACATAGCCAGGCTGAGGGGGCAGCTCCTTGGTATATAGTCAGTATAGTGCTCGGTATTGATGCTGGATTCTGTGGCTGCTAGACTGCTCTGTGGCTGGTTATGGGGGAATCAATAAAAGGGAAACCTATAATTGACCACATCATCACCGATCTGCCTGCTGCAGGTACGACTCTCCATTTCATATATCGGTAAGAATGGTCACTGCATAGTCCTTATGGAGAGCAAGGGCTATCTTTACATTTTGCAGACCCACCTCACCATGATATGTAGCCCCCTGGGCAGTGAATGGCACAGTATTTAAATAGATTGAGAAACTAATAATGATGCATCCATGAAGTGTAGAGGGCCATCGGCAGGAGCAGAATCATATTCTGCACAACTCATACAGTCTGCAACCACACAGTCCAACATAACCCCCACTGTACAGTAACCACGGCCCGACATACTTTTTTTTATTTCAAAAATATACTTTATTCATAAAATAATTTGATGGTCTGTACAGTTGGTCATGCCATACATATGTAAACATGTACATACAGAGATCAAAACTTATCATTTTTATACAGGTCTGTACATTTTTTGATCATATGCCCATATAATTAGCTGAGGTGTCAGCAGAGCCCAAATGACTGCATGGGCCCCTTGTTCTTCGTTAGGCAGGCAGACTTTACACAGTGGTCTTTCCCCACCGCGCCTTGGCGGCAGCTGCCCCAAGCTTCAGCGCGTCCCTCAACACATAGTCCTGGACCATGGAATGTGCCAGTCTGCAACACTCAGTCGGGGTCAACTCCTTCAGCTGGAAGATCAGCAGGTTTCGGACCACCCAGAGAGCGTCCTTCACCGAGTTGATAATCCTCCAGGCACAGTTGATGTTCGTCTCAGTGTGCGTCCCGGGGAACAGATCGTAGAGCAGGGAGTCCCGCGTCACGGCGCTGCTCGGGACGAACCTCGACAAACACCACTGCATTCCTCTCCAGACTTCCTCTGCATAGGCACATTCCAGAAGGAGGTGTGTGACAGTCTCGTCCCCCCCGCAGCCGCTTCGAGGGCAGCGTGCGGTGTGGCTGAGAGTCCGGGCGTGCATAAAGGATCTCACAGGCAGAGCCCTTCTCACCACCAGCCAAGCCATGTCTTGGAGTAACCATCACGGCCCGACATACCTCCCACTGTACAGTAACCATCACGGCCCAACCTACCTCCCACTGTACAGTAACCATCACGGCCTGACATACCTCCCACTGTACAGTAACCGTCACGGCCCAACCTACCTCCCACTGTACAGTAACCATCACGGCCCGACATACCTCCCACTGTACAGTAACCATCACGGCCCAACCTACCTCCCACTGTACAGTAACCATCACGGCCCGACATACCTCCCACTGTACAGTAACCATCACGGCCCAACCTACCTCCCACTGTACAGTAACCGTCACGGCCCGACACATCTCCTACTGTAGAGTAACCATCACGGTCCAACATGCCTCCTTCTCTACGGTAACCATCAAGAGCGGCATGGTGGTTCAGTCGTTAGCTCTGCTACCTCACAGCACCACGGACCTAGGGTGAATGTGTGGAGTTTTCACGTTCCCCCCCGTGTCTTCGTGGGTTTCCTCCCAAAGGCAAAAGATGTGTCGGTCAGGTGAATTGGCCATGCTAAATTGCCCATAGTGTTAGGTGCTTTAGTCAGAGGGAAATGGGTCTGGGTGGGTTACTCTTCGGAAGGTTGCTGTGGACTGGTTGGGCCGCTGGTCCTGTTTCCGCACTGTAGGGAATCTAATCTACTCTCCAAGGTTCAAGTCGGGAATATGATGGAATAATCAATTATCTGAATGAGTGCAGCTCCAACAGTACTCTAGTATGGACTTACTCGCAACAGGCAACACAGTTGTGTGGGGAAGATCCTGTCTCACAAACTTGATTGATTATTTTGAGGAAGTGAGAAAATTGATTGATGAGAGCATGGGGCTGGATGTTGGCCGTTTGGACCTTAGCATGGCCTTTGATAAGGTTCCTTATGGCAGGCTCATACAGAAGGTGAAGTGAAATGGGATCAGCGGTCAGTTAGTAAGGTGCATAGAGAACTGCTTGGTCATAGAAGACAGAGTAGTGGTGGAACAGTGTTTGTGTGACTGGAGATCTGTAAATACATGGTGGAGTTGCAGATTGTGAGGATGATTGCTAGAGAATACAGCAGGATATAGGTCAGCTGCAGACTTGGACAGAGAAAACACAGATGTAACTTTATTTGGACAACTGTGACGTGATGCGTTTTAGAATGTGCAATGCAGGAGAGAAGTGGATGGAAAAACTACTGGCCGCATCAACATCTAAAGAGATCTAGGTGTATAGCTCCACAGTTCCCTGAAAGTGGCAACGCGGGTGGATAGGGTGATCAAGAAGACTGACGGCAAACTTGCAGACAGGCATGGAAGCATGAAGTATGAAAATTAGCAGGCCATATTGCAGCTGTAGAGAAAATTAGTTTGGGCACATTGGAATATTCTGTCGAGTACTGTTTGCCACACGATGTGGAAGTGTTGGCGAGGATATGGAAAAGGTTTACCAGAGTGTTGTCTGGTTTGGAGGGTATTAGCCGGAAGGAGAAATTGAACACACGTGGTTTGTTTGCACCTGGGCATCATTGACTATGGGGCTACCTGATAGATATTTATAAAACTGTCAGAGGCATAGATAGAAGGACAGTTAGAGGCTTTTTCCCAGAGGAGAAATATCAATTACTAGGGAGAACCATAGGTTTTAGTTAAAATGGAGAAAGTTCAAGAGACATGATTGGTAAGTTTTTTTTTTGCTTTTTCAGACATAATGTGCAAGTGACTGGGATGCACTGATAGAAGGGAAGGAGCTAATATAGCAAGAATTAAGAGGTATCTTGGCACAGAGAAGAGAAAGCACCGAAAAGAATGACATAGAATGTGTAGAAGCAAAAACTTTCATTTGAACTTTCGAAGGGCATCATGTGTCAGTGTGGGCTTCCTGGGCGGGACGGCCTGTTCCTGTGCTGGACTGTTCTTTAAGTCAAGATTTGAGTGCAGCAGTGACAAGGTGCTGACTGAATGATGACTGATGATCAACAGCCACATTATTGTAGATCTCTCCTCATCAATTTTTACCTTCATATCCTCCCTCCCACTGTGGGGAAGCTCAATATGGAGAATTTGACATGAATGCCAGAGTTGGTAACTGGTGACTCCATCTTGCACCTTGCTCCTGCGGCCTTCTCTCTTGGACACCAATGTCTCGTGTGACAACGCACGAACAGAAACTACATGTACTCCACACCCACCAATGCTGGCATCTGTCACATGCCAGCCTCACCATGTATTCCCAGCACATCTCTGACCCACTGACAGTACACTTCTGTGTTTCAATGCTGCAGCTCGGGGTGCACTGACAACTCTCATTGTAAGGACACTGCTCAGGGATAAACACACTGGTGCAAGGACACTGTGCTCAGGGATACACACCCAGATCATGGTCTGTCCTGCTGGGCTGCTCACTGTGTGCTTGTACACACTCAATGCTGCCACAAGGACACTGTGCTCAGGGACATACACTCAGCTCATGGACTGTCCCGCTGCTGTGCTCACTCCGTGTTTGTACACTCACTTTGAGCAGACTTGAATACTTACAGAATTATTGCCTTTCCTTACCCTGCCTTTAGCAGTGTGCCCCCTCAGCCAGAGCTACCAGACTCATCCGCCTGCTGTATTGTCTTGGTATTTAGAACAGACACAAACACAGGATGCTTGATATCATTGTCCACAGTCAGTCACGGTGCCCAGGACAGTCAGTCAACGGGAGTCTCAGGTCCCAATCCGGGAGCTTGGACACGGCCAGTCAGCTTATCGTGGTTGTTAGGGTCAGGATCTCTCCCCTGTGAGGGGGTGAGGAGCTGAATGTTGGGAAACGCCTATCCCTCTTGGCTCTTTCTCTCCTATTGTGGGATGGTTCCTTCTGGAATGTAACAATTAGCAAGAGGTATTAAGGAAGATGGAAAAGGTTGGTGCAGGTGTTAGTGCTGGTACAGCTGTGGGGTAAGCTGGTGAGGTGTCCTGAATGAGTGATTAAGCAACACAGACACCAGGCAGAGTTGGGTAGAGGGGCAGTGATGAGATTGGAGAGACTGACAGAAGGTGCTGCATTCAGTGACAGTGGGAGAATATGAGCCTTGGTGGGAGGTGGGTTCAGTAACAGAGATAGAGTGAGGGCAAGGTCACAAAGTGCAGATGGTGGCACTTCCCCTGGTGGAGTGGGGAAGGTCACTGACCTTCTTCCTACTCTGCTGGGCATTCACCCAGAAGGCTGGCACCTCACTGACCCGGGGTCAGCCTCGTAGCAAGCTGGCATAGTCTGGTGTCATAGCCTTCCCTGCCAGTCCTTGAGGAAGGCAATGTCCCTCTTCTACACCATGTCATTCACCAGAACCTCAGGGGCTTGTCCACAAAGTGAAGTCCCAGTTTTACCCCTCTGCCATGTCTAGGGCAGTTTCAGATTGACAATCTAAGAGTGTAATGTCTTTTTACAAATGGCACCTGAAACAGGGAGGCCACTGCATTCTGGGATATCCAGGCAGTGGGCAGCTGTTATGATGAAGGGGAAAAATCATTGCGTTAGTATCAGATGAGAAGGCAACCACGTGGGCAGGGAGGTAGTTAATGAGGCAGATTGGGGATGGTATCATGAGAAAATGCACTTCACTTTGTGGAGAGAAACCCCCTCTATAAAACCTGACTAAAATGAGACTTGACCACATCGTCAGTTGGTTTCGGCCTCTGTCTGTCTGAATCAAAATAGGGATGCAGTGTGAAATATTGGGAGCAACAAACTTGGAACGGATTCTAGATTAGTGGTGCTGGAAAAGCACAGCAGTTCAGGCAGCATCCGAGGAGAAGTAAAATCGACGTTTCGGGCAAAAGCCTTTCATCAGGAATACAGGCACAGTGCCTGAAGGGTGGATAGATAAATGACAGGAGGGCGGGGTGTGGAGAAAGTAGCATAGAGTACAATAGGTGAGTGGTGGAAGGGATGACGGTGACAGGTCAGGGAGGAGGTGGAGTGGATAGGTGGAAAAGAAGATAGGCAGGTAGGACAAGTGCTGAGCAGGAAGTTTGGAAATAGGGTGAGGTGGGGGAAGGGGAAATGAGTATTTCTTTTCCACCTAACCACTCCATCCTCCTCCCCGACCTGTCACCTTCATCCCCACCCCCATTCAGATATTGTACTCTATGTTACTTTCTTCCCACCCCGCCCTCCTCTCATTTATCTCTCCACCCTTCAGGCACAGTGCCTGTATTCCTGATGAAGGGCTTTTGCCCAAAACGTTGATTTTACTGTTCCTCGGATGCTACCTGAACTGCTGTGCTTTTCCAGCATCACTAATCCAGAATCTTGTTTCCAGCATCTGCAGTCATGTTTTTTACCTAAACTTGGAGTGGTGAATTATAAAGGAGATTCAAATCCTTAAAAAGGGGTAACACAATGTGCCAGATTTTTAAAAGGAGCCGGGGAAAATCCGCTGCGTTACAGTTACTTACATTATCCAATCCTCCCTGGATGCAGGGATGATGCCGGAGGCCTGGAGAATGGCTAACCCTGCAGCTTTGTTTAATGTGGAGCAAGGGACTGACTGAATAGGTCGAGGCTGGAATTCTGAGACAGTGGATAAACGGTCACTAAGGAAGTCCCAAGGACTCCAGGACAATCGATCTGGAGTTGTTCAAGGAAGATCGTGTGTAATTGATCTGACTGTGTCGGTTTGAGGCAGTAACTTGTAACTGCATGTGACTGACTTGGATTTGATGAGAGATCCCATGGCAGGCTGTTTAAAAAAAGAAACTATAGGATCCGGGTGAATGGAGCAAACAACTCAGAAGTGCAAGGCATGGCATTTGGGGACATCCACAATAGAGAGGAATGGACAATAAATGAGAGCATAGTCAGTGTGGGCAGATAAATGAAGGTAGCTGGAAACACCAATAATCTCATTAATGTAGCAAATGGCACCATTTCCTCTATCAGCCAAAGTGCAGGAAGCTTATGCAGGAACTGTATAAATAATGAGCTCAGTCACAGCTTGGGGATTGTGTGCAGTTCTGGTCACCCCATCACATGGAAAGCTGGAATTCGACTGGAGAGGGGAGAGAGGAGATTCTTCACCCTGTGACAGTGGAAGTGCAGTTATGAGGAAAGATTGGAACGGAGGATGCTGAGAGGAGATTTGATTGGAGTGCATATATTGTCAGGAGCCTGGGTAGAGAGGGAGCGAACACCTTGTTCCTGTTGGAGAGCTCAGTTACCAGTGGCGAATATTTAATATAATTGGTTGAAGTATTAGAGAAGTGGTGAGGAAAGTTGTTATTTCACCCAGAGTATGGTCGGGATCTGGGAGGCACACATGGAAGCCGAGTAGAGGCAGAAATTCTCAAACCATTTTAAAAAGGTGCCGGGATCTGCACCTGAAGTCCTACAGTGTCCGGGGAGACAGAACTCGGGCTTTACAAAACAATACATCTTGACCAGTGCAGACAGTGGGCAGAGTCACCCCCTCTATACTGCTGTTTTCTGAAGTTTTCAAAAGGTTACCAATATCTGACGGGATCAATATCTCATAGGACACAGGCATAAGGGGTGAGGGCAGAGAGGAGCAGTGTGTAAAATGATTAGCATCACAATAATACTGATCCCATCCTTTATACACAATGCTACTTTACTGTGTTGGTCTATTAATCCTTCCTGTAGAAATGGGAAAAAACTTTTAATTATCCAGTTCCCAATCATGGTCACACTGCAGCCCCATCTCCATAATCCCAGCTACATCTAATTTGGTTCACACAATTTAAAGCTAGCCTTTCACTGGCCTCGTTGAAAAGTTCCCAGCTTCATTCTTGCCCTATTGAAGGCTGCTCTCAGTTAACTAATGTTTCTCACTCTCAATTATTGCATAGCATTCTCTATCATCATCCTGAACGTTACAATAAAATGATCGCTGACCCCCAAAACATTCCCCTACTGACAATGGATAGACTTACCCCACCTCTTCCCCAAGGACCAGGTCCAACAGTACATGCTCTCTTGGGCTGGACACATACTCCTGCAGTGATCTCTCCTCCATGTAATCCTGGGATACTGGCCCCTCAGGACGCTGCACCACCAGTAACCCAGTCAATATCTGAATAAATTAAGTTTCTCATTATAACTAATCTGTAATACTGTCTTCGCTCTCAAATGACTCTGCATATTTATTCTCTCCATCCTTTCCAATGGTTGCTGGCCGACAGACTGTACCTCACAGTGTACTTTTTGTTCTGTAGCTCCAGCCAAATTCATTGTGTCCTTGGACGGATCCTCTTTCTCTTGGACTCCTTAACTAACGCTAATCTAAACCAATACTTCTACCTTCATCCTTTCCCTTCCCTTCTATCATTTTGGAATATTTTATACCCAGCAATATTTAACATCCCATCCTGCCATTCCCTGAGCCAGCTCTCAGTGATCAGTACATCAGATTTCCACGCACCAATCTGCGTCTGTAACTCCGCACACTCCCAGTATTCAGGTCCATGCAGAGGACCTCCGATTAAGGCTTTCTTTCTCACTCTATCTTCCACTGTTAATCGTGTTGTTGTAAATTAGTACCAACTGTATCTCCCATTATTTTGAGAATCCTGGTACTCTCCTCTACTATTTCTTTTTGGATCCTAAGCACACACCAAGTTATTTTCAATCCCTCCCAAAAAAACCCTGTAAGAAATTCAGTCCCAGCTCTGTAACGTTAGCACATCCAGCTTGTACAGTTGCTGTCTTCCCCAGAACCAGTACCAAGGTCCCAGAAATCTGAAGCCCTTCCTGCTGCACCATGGTTCCAGTCACACTCTCATCTACCTAAAGCTCGAAGTCCTGTTCTCACTTGGACACGGCACTGGGAGTATTCTAGGGATTGCTACATTTGTGGACCGGCTTGCTAACCATCCACCAAGCTCCCTAAATTCTGTCTCCCAGACCACGTCACCCTTCCTACCCAGGTCATTCCTACCAACATGGGCATGACCTTTGACTGCTCACTGTCTCCCAGATGAATGTTCTGCACACACAGTGACATTCGTAACCCCACTATCCTGGAATTACACACACACTGACACCTTCTTCACTTCCCTGTCCCCCCTGTGACTGTCGCCCCTCCTTCCTTCTCCCTCCCCTCCTGTGCAGTCAGGCTGCATGTGGGGCCACAGACATGGCCCAGTCTGCCTTCCCCTGAGCAACCAGCACCTTTATCAGCTTCCAAACTGGGAAACCGAATTGGGAGGGAGACACCAGGATATGCTTCTATTCCCTGACTTTTTCTCTCCGATGGCCTAGTCCCCCAGACCCTTCCTTCTTCCAGGCTGTCATGACTGTAGGGTGATCTGCTCTGTGTGTGTGTGCTTTCCACTTAATCTCAGCATCACAGATGTCCCATAGTGTCTCTCGTCACTGTCTGAGCTCCATGACCCAGTGTCCATCTCGGACACGAGCAGGGGCTATGACTTCCCAATTAATAGAACACATTTTCCATCTCACAAACATGTGCTAATATGCATTTTGTCTCGAGTTACTTAATTAATTACTTAGAATGATGTTAACATCCAGGAAATAACAATATGCTTAAATCCCTTATTCAACTGTGGCTTACTGAGGGTAATTTATTATATTGGCTCACAATTTTACTTCTCCCTCTTATTTCTGTGTTCAACCCTTATTTCAGAAGTTGAAAAAAAATGTTAACTTATAGCAATTAACTGACAGTCGCTAATAACAGCGAATTTATCAGCCAATGAACTTACAGCATTTTCTGTGCTGGCTCTTGGACTTGTTTCAAACTCAGTGCAGGCAGGTCCCAGCAACAGAAACTTATCTCTGTGACTCCCAGGTGTGTGTAATCCTCCAGCTCCCACTCCACTCTGCTCCCTCACAGCGTCAATATCTCTGTGACTCCAAGGTACGTGCAATCCTCCAGCTCACACTCCACTCTGCTCCCTCACAACGTCACCGTCTCTGTGACTCCCAGGGACGTGTAATCCTCCAGCTCCCACTCCACTCTGCTCCTTCACAGGGTCACCGTCTCTGTGATATCCAGGTATGACTAGGCCTCGATCCTCAGTGCTGATTTATATCCTCCCACTTTGGTGCTTCTGTAACTCCCAGGTGTGAGTGAACCTCATGTTCCTGCTTCAAGTAACTCCCTCACATGGTCACTCCCTCTGTAACTCGCTGCTGATTTCGCCCCTCCTGCTCTGCTCTTTCTCCAACTCCCAGTCCCAGTCGCCCTCGACCCTCGCTGCTGATTTATATTCTTCTGCTCTGTGCTGCTCTCTCTCAGGTTCTCTCCCTTTGTGACTTCCAGGTAATGGTAGGCCTCAAGCCTCAGCTGAGATGTATAACATCATATTGCACACTGGTCCCTCACAGGATCGCCATTGTGCCTGGAAGACAGTGGAAAAGAGAAGGATTAGATAGAGCAGAGGATGTTACAGTGATTGAGGGAGCTGTCGGGGATGGAACAGGTTATCTGGAGAGGTAGGCAGACCTGCAGAGTCTAAAGCAGGTTACTGGAAGATACAGGGAGGGTTGTAGGCACTGAGGGAAGCAAAAGAAGTAGAGAGATGGCGGCTTGTTGTTGATGGAGCCTTGTAGAGTCTAAAGGGATTTTTGTGAGCTGCGTACTGAGATGTGAAGACTTCAACAAATTCAAATTGACAGCCAGGGAGTGTTCTGTGGCACTGGAGACTGTTGGATGTTACAGAGTTAGAAGACTCTCAGTAACTGGCAGGGGGGGGGGGGGGGCGGGGTTACAGATGTTTGAAACACTCGTGGTGTTCAAGGACCCTCAGAACATAAGGAGGTACAGAGAATGGGAGCATTCTAAATAGTGGGATTGCAGGGGCTGGAAGAGCCAAGATGGATGAGGAGGATGAAAAGTACCAGTGCAGCACAACCAGCCGCTGTAATTCACAGAGATTTAAGGAAGGGAACGTGTGCTGTCATTGAATACAGTTATATGGAGAGTTACAGGTACTGAGGGGTTACAAATTTAGAAAAGAAGAGGTTATGGGTGATCAGAAGTTTAAATAAGTATAAAGAAATTTGAGAGATCACTAGCACAGATGGGAATGGAGGTGGTGAGACATTCTGATGAATAATAAGCGTTGTTGGCAGAGGAGGATGTCACATACAGGAAGAGCTGCATTGGCTGTATGCAGTTACAGATGTGAGGAGTATTGCAGCGCCTGCTGGAGGGTACACAGGTAACAACAGTTCCAACGACTGGTGCAGTGGCTCAGGAAGGCAGCTCACCACCACCTTCTCAGGGACAACTCTAAATCAACAATACATCCAGCAATGCTCATAACCACGAGTGAATAAATAAAGTATCTACAAGCAGCACTGAGGTTACTGAGGAAGGCCATTTCATCACCACTTCACAAACACGGAGCAACTATACCCTGGAAGGACAGGAGCTCCAGGTGCACGGTAATTTCAGCATTTCCAAGGTGCCCTTCAAGCCACGCTCCATCCTCCGAGCACTGTGTCTGTCCCTACACCTAAAGGATTGCAGTGGGTGAGGAAGGCAGCTCCCCAACACATTCTCCAGGTAATTACAGATGGGAAGGTAATGATGGCCAAGCAAGTGATGGCCACATCACATCAATGTATTTGTACGACGGAAACTCATGGACTGTTCATGTCCCCTTTGCTTCCTCCACACAACCCACGTTCCCATCTCGTTCTGTGTCAGCAACAAACATGGAAACAGTATTTTGTTCATCCATCAAATGCATCGAATCCCTTTGTGAATAGTTGGGGATAAAGCACTAATCCATTTATTCCCACTTAGTTTTCTGTTAAAGAATTCCCAATCCATGCCAGCACATTCCCTCCAATCCCACATTTGCCAAATTTGCTTATCCACATCTTCAGTGGGACCTTGTTGAAAGGTTTCTGAAAATCCCGACAAACCATTCCTCCCTTTTATCTACTCTGCCAGACAGGAAAACAAACCCAGCAGGGTTTGTGAAATAAAATTTCAGTTTCAGAACAACATGTTTGATATGAATAGAGGATTGGCTGATTAGCAGAAGACAGAGTAGGTATAAAGGGGACGTTTTCATGATGGGAACTGGTGACGAGGGGAACTCCGCAGGGGTCAGTGTTGGGACCACACTGTACATGTTATACATTAACAGTCTGGACAAAGGATGTGAGTGGGTACAAGAACCAGTTTTACAAGAAAGAGCCCAAGATGAAATGTTTGTCATATGAGAAGCTGGTGAAGTCTCTGAGTCTGTACTTGATGAATTTTCAGAGTTGGCGGTGGCAGGATCTCATTCAAACTTACAGAATACTGAGGGGCCTAGATGGAGTGGACGGGGGTGGGGAGATGTTTTCACTGCTGGAGAGACCAGGGCTCAAGAGCACGGCTTCAGAGTGAAGGAACAACCCTTCAGAATGGAGATCTGGGGGAATTTATTCAGCCAGAGGGTGATGAATCTGTGGAACGGTTCCTACCGTAGGGAGGGTTATAGATGAGGGTGATATTTACTAGATAGGGTACAAGAGCTGGAGAAGGTTATGGAGATGATTAGATGGATGGAGATACTAGAGGAGCGTACATTGACAGGGTGGACGATAGTGACAGGAGACTGTTACACAGATAGTGAGTCTTGCAGGAACTGGATTGGGAGAGTCACAGGCATTGGATTGGGTTCTACATGTCGGGATCTGTTGGATTACACAGATAGGGAGTATTGTGGGGTCTCCACATGTTGAGAGGTTTTCAGGAAGAGGTTACACCGATAAGGAGGGATGTTGGAGCTGTCGTAATTTACAGAGTTTGGGTTGTTTGGAGCTGTTTAATTGTTAGAGGGATATTTTTAGGGTCATTAATATGGAATGCAGATGGAGAGTTTAGATTTTATTAGATTCCCTACAATATGGAAATGGCACTTCGGCCCAACACGTCCACACCAACTCTCCAAAGAGTAATCCACCCAGACACACTTCCCTCTGAATGATGCACCTAACGCTCGGTCAGTTTAGAATGGCCAATTTATCTGACCTGCACATCTTTGGACTGTGGGAGGAAACCCATGAAGACACGGAGACAATGTGCCAACTCCATACAGACAGTCACGCGAGGCTGGAATTGAACCTACGTCTCTGGCGCTGTGAGGCAGCAGTGCTCACCACTGAACTACCCCAAACTGCAGAGCTGCACAAAGAGAGAGTCTTTGAGGGGCAGGGAGGAGCACACAGAGATGGGAAGTGTTTGTGCAGCTGGAAAAGGGTCTGGAGGTGTTTACACAGATAAGGAGTCCGGTCAGGATGGGAGATGGTTACAGAGGTCATGTGGTGCTATGGGTCAGGAGGTAGGAATGTGATCTGGCCTGCAGAAGGTTACAGTGAGATCATGTTCTCTTGGGGCTTGGGGAAAGTACACAGGTGGGTATTGTGGTCCAGGCTGGAGGATTTAAAGAGACAGGGTGGACTGTAGTTATTGCGGAAAACTATAGAAATAGAGATTATTGTATTAAGTGCAGGATGAGGTTACTGAGATTGGGCACGTTACCGAGTTTGGAGCAAATTATACATAGGGAGCGTCGTCAGCATTGGAGTAGGTTTCAAATAAATTATGGGAGGAGTGGAGGTTACAGAAATTGGAACGTTTCTGGGAATTACAAGCATTCAAGACACTGGCACAGATGCGTTGGCCCAAAAGGTATATCTCCTTGCTGTATGACTCTATCACACGACAAGAGACAGTGTGACAGGGGAAATATAGAACAGAAAGACCCCAGGTTTCAATACCACCTTCTTAAGGGAGGCCTGCTTTCCCCTCTGTTGTCCTGATTCTCACTAAGACAGCACAGGCCTGGATTGATAACTGTAAACTTCCTATATTGATGTAGGAAGGCTCAGTACAGCAGTGATGAAAGTGAACAAGAGAGTGTGGATTGAGTCTGGGCCCATCATGCTCTGTATTCACCCTTCAACACTCTATCTGTGTCATGTCTTCCGGACTAAACTTCGATCCCTCAAATCCGCTCTGCTCTGTTCACTGTGAGTGATCTTATCTCGCTGCAGGATTTATTGAAGAAACCAGATCTCCCTGCCCTCTGGCTGACCCATTGCGTGCAATGAGATGATGAATGAAACACCCAGCAATTGGGAGGTTTATTGAGTCAGGAACATCCTGAGTACCTGCAGGAGACAGAGAAATAGACAGAATGGGAAATTAGACTGATGCAGTGAGAGTTGCACAGAGAGAGTGGCGCTGTGTACCACAGAGATCTGGAATATTCCAGTCTCCATCCCTGGCCTGTGCTGCTGCGTCTCTCTGGAGTGGAGAGTTCTGTTGGCTCAGGATCTGGAGTAACTACAAAAGCTGCAATCACTGGCAGCAATTAGACTCTCGCAGTGACAGATACCACATGGAGAGAGACTGAGAGAGAGAGTGTTACTCTCACTAGACTGTTCATCCAGAATATAATGCCAGTGGTAGGGATACCCATCTGAATGTTCAATATCCTTTCAGGAACGAAATCTGCGATAGGCAGCTGGTCTGACCTACATATGACTTCAGACCCACAGCAATGGAGTTGACTCTAAACTGTCTTCTCTAATAGTCTCACAAGGCACTCGGCTCAATGGCAGCTCGAGGGTGGGCATGGAATGTTGGCCAGCCTGAAACAGCAACATCCCATGGAATGAATTAAAAACAGCATCGTTGGGACCAGTGTCCTGGCAAATTATGTCGGTGGTTTTATGGACAGTGCTTTAATTGACAGAGAAGATGCAGGGACAGGGTTCAGGTGAAAGGAGCTTTCCAAATCCAAACAGAAAAGGTGACACATTGGAACAGCATGGGAATGTGGCTAAAGACAAGCAGGAGAGAACTGGATGGGACAGAGTTTAACTAAAACTGTACATCAGGGAATTAGGCTGTGACAGGACATTCTGGGAAAAAGTCAATTACAATGTTCTTTCTTTGGAATGGACAAAGTTTCTGCAATAAGGTAATAGACTTGTGGCACAGAGATAAATAAGATTTAGTCACCAGGAAGATGTGGCTAGGGGAGAAACAAAGGCAGAACATAAATATTCAATTGTACCTATCCCTGAGTGGTCTCAGGGAGTGCAGGATGGGTAACCCTGACAGTAATGGGTAACAAAGGCAGTACAGAGAAAGCATTTGGCATTTGATGCTGCAGTTGAATCAGCCTGAATGCAGATTCTGGGTAATACGTGTCAAAAACACAAGCAGGAGAACAGTTTTTAGGCTGCCTGACAGTATTTCATTGCTCAACACTGTTACACTTTCCAATGAATTCCTGTGTAATGCAAAGGCAATGTGATCATTTTGGGAGACTTCAATCTTTGTCAAAAATGATATTCTCTGAACTCCTCTTCAAATGTTTGTGCCAGTGTTTCTTTGAATAACACATTGTGAAAGTGGCCAGGGACGTGACTATCTCAGATCGACCGTTGGGTGAAGAAGCTGAGTGAAGGAGTAATGTCACACTGAGATATCCTCTGGGAAATTGCAGTATAGTGGAATTCAGTGAGATGATGGATTTTTAAAGTGACCATAAAGCACACCCTACAATCACAACCAAAGCGATTGACATGTGTTTGAGAGGAGAATTGACCAAGGTAAACAGGGGAAACAGTGAAGTGTGTGGCTGGAAATGTACAGTGCAAAACATTTTGTCATAGAGATGTACAGCACGGAAACAGACTCTTCAGTCCGTCTCGTTCATGCTGCCCACATACGCGAACATAATTTTGTCTCACTTGCCAGCACTTGGCCCAAACCCCCCTCACCCCTTCCTGTTCGTATACCCATCCAGATGCCTTTTAGATGCAGTAATTGTACCAGCCTCCACCACTTCCTCTAGCAGTTCATTGCATTCACGCATCACCCTCTGCCTAAAAAAGTTGCCCCTTAGATTCCTTTTATTTATTTCCCTTCTCACCCTGACCTAGGCCGTCCGGTTCTGGACTCCACTACCTCAGGGAAAAGACCTTGTCTGTTAAACCTATCCATACCTCTCATGATTGTATAAATCTCTATATGGTCACCCCTCAGCCTCAAGTAGCCCCAGCCCATTCAACCTCTCCCTTTAGCTCAAATCTTCCAATCCTGGCAACATCCTTGTAAATCTTTTCTGAAACCTTGCAATTTATACAACATCCGATAGGGAGGAGACAAGAACTGCATGCAATATTCCAAAAATGGCTTATCCAATGTCCTGTACAGCCACAACATGACCTCCTAACTCCTCTACTCAGTGCTCTGATCAGTAAACGCAAGCAGAATAAACACCTTCTTCACTATCCTATTTACCTGGGATTATACTTTCAAGGAACTATGAACCTGGACTCCAAGGTCTCTTTGTTCAGTAACACTCCCTAGGACCTTACCACTCAGTGCACCAAGATCCTTCTGTATATCAATGTCCCTCAGTACCCTCACTTTCTTCTTGAATTTGACATGACCTCACACTTGTACAGATTACACTTAATTTGCCATTTCTCTGCACATCTTTCCAACTGATCAGTAACCTCCTGCAACCTTGGATCTCCTTGCTCATTCACCCCAACTCCACCAATTTTCAGATCATCTGCAATAATTATCTTTGTGACTTCCTTTTGTTTCAATTGTGTGAGAATGTGTAACCAGAAAATCCCAGCAAGAGCTCACCCATTTAAGATGGAGATGAGGAGGAATGTCTTCACTCAGAGGGTAGGGAATCTGTGGGAATTCCTGACTGCAGGGGGCTGTCGAGGCTGGGTCATTAAGAATATTTACAGCAGAGATGGTCAGATGTTAATGGATCAGGGAAATAAGGGTTTTATGGAAAAGGCAGGAATGTAGAGTTGGAGAGTATCAGGTCAGCCATGATCTGATTGAAGGGCAGAGCATCCTCAATGGGCCAAATGGCCTCATTCTGCTCCGACATTGTCTGGTCTTAACTCAAACTCAATATCTGCATTATCACACTATGGGTGTTTCCTCACAAAACTCCTCTAAAATGGGACGATTGGATATTTATTATTACACAGCATTTGAAATCCAATGGACAATTTTGTTGCTGGCTCCTTGATATGATGTTATAGAAAACCATCTCGTATACAATCCAGGATTCCATCCATGACAGCCCTGATACTCATTAGTGATCCAGTCGGGATGGAGACCACTGTCACACACAGTTACTGTACTGCCCTTGCTACAAGTACATTCAGTGTCCTGACTGTAACCATATTGACATTCCCATCACTGGTTGATTCCGTTAAAGGAATTCCAGCCAATGATTGCTGCTGCTGCTTGTTCATTCCCAGCTCCATCCAAATAGACTCCAAATTTTGATCTTCAGTTCCACGTGGCTATCTCATTAATGCATTAACCTCATCCTTTCTTCACAACTTGTTGGATTTTTGCCTATCCTGCCTAGATCCCAACAACCCTTCAATAGTCTCTTCCCAGCGATGGTCATTCTGCAGCTCCATGACGATTCCAGCATATCTGTTCACTGTCATTCCATCTGCCTTATGGCGAATGCAGGGTGTCATTCCTCAGTAGTGGGGGGGGGGGGGGGTTGAACAGATGGATAGAGGTTACAGAGACAGGGAGGCTTACAGCGACTCGAGGATTTTCGAGCTAAATCTGGGCATAATGTTCATGGGATAAAGGGGTTTGCAGATTGGAGGAATTTACAGAGGTAGAGGGAGCTGGATTAGATTCTGGAGATAGGAATAGGGATGGATCTAGGGAGAGGCAGGCAGACTGAGAGGAACAGATAGGGAGTGTTTCAGGAGGAGATTATTGTGTATATTGACAGAGATATGGAAGGTTGTAGTGACTGCAGATGTTTACAGATATAAGAAGGCTTCTAGGTTCTGGAGGCTGCATAGATAGGAAGGCAATGGAGAATGCCAGGTTACTGGGTTGGAGACAGTTACACAAATGGGGAGGGTCGCACAAACTGAAAGAGGTCCCTGTGGTCGGGAGGGTTGGTGGGGAGAGGGTGCAGTTTAAATAGATTAAGATCGAAGATTAGTAGAACAATAAGGAGGTTACGATTTTTTTCACAGGTAAGGAAGGGTTGTAAGAGCTGGAAAAGTTTACCCAGATAGGGATGGATGGAGAGGTTAGAGATAAAACACATTTACATGGAGGGTGGCATTGGTAGGAGGAGCTTACAGGGATAGACAGGGCTCGGCAATTACAGGGATGAAGGAATTTATTATCTACTGGACAAGTTTAGGAATTAGGGTGTCAGGGATTGGAGAACCTGACAGAGACAGACAACATTCTGTGTACTAGAGGAGATTCCAAATAGAGGAAGGATTATCGGGGCTGTAGTATATTACAGAGATCACTAATAGAGTATGTGCCAAGATTGATGCCTGGGACCTCCTGTGCAGTCTCAGGGAGTTCCAGTACAGCAGAGGTGACAGCAGGGCCCTCACAAGATGGTGGGAATGAAGCCTAGAATGTTGCTGTTCCTTGCCCAGCTCTGTAACTATGTCCTGTGTTCCAGGTCTGAATAAAGAAGGCCACTAACTCCACCCTGTGCTGTTTACTATGATTGATCTTACCGGCTGTAGGATTTACTGAAGGCTCCAGATCTCCCTCTCCATCTCTCTCTGGCTGACCAAGCGTCTTCAATGAGGTGATGGATGAGACAGGAGTTAGAAACATCCTGATTACCTGCATGAGAGAGAAATAGACAGAATGGGAAATTAGATTGATGCAGTGAGGATGACTCATGTAGAGTCTAGCAGAGATCACAAAAATCCCAGTCTTCATCCCTGGTCCGTACTGTTGCGGATTGGAGGATTCTTTTGGCTCCGGATCCGGAGGAGCTGTAAGAGTGAGAGACGCTGACAGGAGCAGCAATTAGACCCACACGGTGAGGGATACCAAATGGAGAGAGACTGAGTGATATCACTAGAGATTTCAGGATCAAACCATAGTGTCAGAAGAAGTAGGTCTGATGCAGTGGGCACTGCTACCAGTACTCAGGGAGGAGTCAGCTATTTTATTGAGATGGTTCAGTGCTGGGACCAGTGTGTGTCCTGGTCAATCATATGACCAGGACAATGTAGACTGCTTTAAACTGACACAGACAAGGAGGGACAGGGCTCAGCTGAAATGAAATACCCAATTCCATAGAGAAATGTTCAAATATTGAAACATGGGGCTGAGGCTGAGGAAAAACAGGAAGAAACAGGAAGAGACTAAGTTTAACTAAAACTATACATCAGCAGATAGGTTTGTGAGAGGAATTTGTGATTTCAAAAGTAAATTACTATTTCAGAATTTGAATGCATAAAGCATTTGTAATAAGGGATATGCTGGTGTGACTGTGATTTCTATCTAATCACCATCAGGGAGACGTGGTCACAGGGTGAACAAAAGGTGGGGCATTAATATTCACGGCTACACAACATTGTGGAAAGTCAGGCAGAGTGGGAAGGAGAATGGGGAACTCTCATCGTTAGGGATAACAATGGGATTATATGTGGCCTCACACTATCAAACATTAGGAAACCAAATTCTGGGTAATAAGAGTCAGATCACAGAAGGTGAAGGGCAGTGTTAAGGCCCCATTACAGCATTACATTGTGAGGCATGGCATGGACAGGGAATTATTGGAATTTGTAACAAAGACAGTAGGACAACTGAAAGGGGATTCAACTTCCCTATCTCACCATCTCATTGGCGGTGGGTCACAAACGAAGCTGACTCTCTCCCACTCTCAGGGGAGTCTGTGTGTTGCTGTACAGGCCGATGTGGCCTTCCACACTTGGGGCAGAAGGTGGCCGTGGGATGGGGGTGGGTGGGATGTTGGTGTGACAGCGCGCTCCTTGTGCTGTTTTCTCCTGGATTCCCCTTTTTCTCCACATCAAGTGTCCAGCTGCTTGACGCCGTCCCAATGCTCCTCCCCCACTTTGGACGGTCTTGGCTCAGTAATTCCCAGGATTTACCTGACTTCATTAAGCGATGCGCAGAAGACAAATTCTGAAGAAGCCAATGCTTTAGAAATATGGAAGTATTTGTTAAAGGGATCGCTATAGGTCTACTAGCAGGAGGCGTGCAGTCGGAAGGGGAATCAGATGATAGGAAGAGGGAGAGGTGAAGGTGCTGGAGGTGGTGAGAGTGTTACAGAGAGGGACAAGGGCCTGAACGGTGTTACAATGCCAGTACGGATTGCTGCGCTGGAGGGGATTGCAGTGGTAGGGAGGAACACTTTTTTTAATGTATTCATTCATTCATTCATTCGATAAGGATGTCACTGATTCAGTCAGCATTCTTTGCCCCACAGCTAATTTCGCAGCGGGCAGCTCAGAATCAGCTATATTGCTACAAGTCTGGAGTCACACGTGAGCCATGGTGTCAGATGTCAGGTAACAATGTCAGATGTCCTTCCCTAAAGGACAGGCGTGAACCAGTTAAGTTTTTCCAGGTAATCAACACTATTTTTATGGTGGCCTCACTAATGTCCTGTACAGATATAACATGACATGGTATCCCAACTCCTAATCTCAATGCACTGACCAATGAAGGTAAGCATCCCAAATATCTGCTTCACCAACCTGTCTACCTGAGACACCACTTTCAAAGAACCTTTTACCTGCATCCCTGGGTCTCTGACTGTACCAGTCCAGCTCTGGTCAGCTTTACCAGAGTGCAACACTGTGTATTTCTCCACTTGCTATTCCTAAACTCACTGGCCCACTCTCAGATAATCCTCTTCACTGTCCACTTTACCACCACTTCCAGTCTCACTTACAAACTTGCTAACCATGACTCCTGTATTATCATCCAAACCGTTCATATAAATGATGCACAACAGTTACCCAGCACCGAACTCCATGACACACCGTTGGTCACAGGACTTCAGTTTGAGCAGCAACTCTCTATGAGCATGCTCTGTCTCTTACCGTCAATCCAATTTTGTTTCCAGTTGGTGAGTGATCCCTGGTTATGAGTGATCTAAACTTATTAACCAGTCTGCCGTGCAAAACCTTGTCAAAGGCCTTGCTAAAGTTAATGTGGACATCATCCACTGCTCTGCCTTGCTCTATCACTTTTCTACCTCCACAAACACTCAATCCAGTTTGTGAGACATGCTTTCCCGTGCACAAGGTCATGCTGACCGTCGCTGATCCATCCTTGCCTTTCCAAATGCATGATGATCCTTTCTCTCAGAATCTCCTCCAACAACGTACCCACCTCTTCCATCACTGGTCTGAGGTGGCTGTTGATGATACAAATATCCCTGTGAGGTGCCCTGTAAATTCCTCCCGAGCTTCTCACAGAGCGCTGGGATACATCTGATCATGTCCCAAGGTTTTATCAACCTTTTTTCATTTTATACCATCCTGCTATCCAATGTGAACTCTGTTCAATACATCACTATGTATTTGCCCAAGTTCCCGAGCTTCCAATCTTTCTCCAAAGTAAATCAAAATGCAAAATATTTGTTTCGAACCTCCCCCATCAGCAGTGATTCCTCACAGACAGCCTCATTGACCTTTCAGGGGCCCTATTCTCTCCTGAGCTAATATTTAACCCTTGTTGAAACTTATCAAAATGCTTCCTAAATTTCAAATATATTTCGACCGCTACTAGCCTCCCCCACCCTTATCTATTCTGCCATTTATGGTCACACCAAAATATAGAATCCAACTGATTTTTTTAAAATTCCCCTTTTATAAAACTACGCATCGCTCATTGCACAGACTGGGAGTGTTGTACGCAGTGGAAGAGATCACACTGATAGGGATGGTTTTAAAGACGAAGCAATGTTGAGTAATAATGGGGGTTGCAATGGTGACAGCAGGTTTCAGCAAGTTGGAGGATAAAGACCTGAAGGAGGTTACACAGACAGCATGGCTTTAGGGTCTGATGGGGGCTACACAGTAAAGAGGCTGTAGTAACTGGAGGCAGTTACACAGACAGGGACAGTAATAGTGATAGGCAGAATTCACAAAAACGGGGAGGATTGTAGGGTCTGCAGGGCACTACAGACATGAGACGAGTTGTATCAACTTGATGATGAACACAGGCAGGGAGGCTTGAGAGGTTTGGAGCAGTTCACCATGATCGGCAGGGGCAAGGAGACTGGAGGTGTTATTGAATTGCAGAAGTTTCAAATCACTGTAGGCAGTCAGAGATCATGGATTCTGGATTAGTGGTGCTGGAAGAGCATAGCAGTTCAGGCAGCATCCGAGGACAGGCAAAATCCGAGGACAGGCAAAATCGACGTTTCGGGCAAAAGCCCTTCATCAGGAAGCATGAGCGAGTCACAATGTCTGCTGGAGTTTCCTCAGATCTGGAGGATTGCAAGGACTTGATGATGTTGTATATGGAAGTAGGGTTGTCGGGACTGAAGCTGGGAAAAGAGATAGAGGGATCAGCAGGGGATTAGAAATATGGTGGGTAGTGGTCTCTGGTGGAAGTTCCACATAGAGGGCTGTTTTGTGGAACTGCAGGACAATGCAGAGATGTGGAAAGGTGGAGGGGTTTCACTGAGCAAAGAAGATTGGGAAGGGTGGAGCACTTTACAGGGATAAGGAGGTTGTTAGGTTGGGGAGGTTTACACAGACAGGGGTTGTTTAGGGACCGGAGCAGATGACATAGGTAAAGACGGTTGTACGGTGGGAAGAACATGCAGACTTATGGAGGATAGTCGTGACAGTAGATGTTTATTGATACAGGAAGGTTTAGGTTGTGAAGGTTATTTAGACATGGAGGATGTGGAATCAGACAGATTTTCCAGGAGATAACAAGGGCAATTTTGGTTGGAGACAGTTTCACAGATAAGGGAACATTACTAATCTCTTACAGTTGGTCAAAGTGGGAAGTGTTGTTAGGGGACGGTGATTTTTACGTAGATAGGGGTGTAAGAGCTGGAGAAGGTTACAGAGATGGGTGGATAGATAGAGAGACTGGAGGAGCTTGTATTGACAGGGTGTGTGCTGGCGACGGTTGGATGTCACACAGATAGGGAATCTTATAGGAGCTGGATTGGGAGAGTCACAGGCATTGGAGCGGGTTCTACAGATCGGAATGCTGCAGGGACCTGAGAGGATTGTAGGGTCTTCACAGATTGATTGTGTCAATCAGTCTGGTGAGGTAGGTGAGGCAGATATGGAAAGCTTAAATCCAATGTATACCATCTTTATTTTCCAGACCGGAACTTCAATATCCCTCATAAGCCACGAATCCCTAAACCTGCCAGCTTTTCCCTTCACTCTAACAGGATCAAATTTGTCATGGATTCTTAATATCACACTTTTAAAAGGCTCCCATTTGCCAGTCATTCCTTTACCTTCAAACAGACTCACCCAGTTGATGGCAGCATGATGTGGAGGAGCCGGTGGTGACTGGGATGGACAAAGTTAAAAATCACACAACACCAGCTTCCAGTCCAGCAGCTTTAAGTGGAGGCACTAGGTTTCAGAGCGCTGCTTCATCAGGTGGTTGTGGAGCACAATCATAAGGTACAGAATTTATAGCAACAGGATTGCAGTGCCATGGAATGTAATACCAAACAAATTTAGTTTAAGTTTTCATCTTTTAGGATGATCACCTGCGCTTTGAAAGCTGGTGCTGTGAGATAAACTTGTTGGAGTATAACCTGGTTTTGTGCTATTTTTAATTCACCCAATCGACCTCTGCTAGATCCTGCCGAATGGCCCCAAACCTGGCCCTGCTCCAGTTTCACACCTTAATCTGTGGACCTGTCTGATCTTTTTCCATAACTATGTTAAAACTAAGACAGTTGTGGGCACTGGACCCAAAGTGCTCTCTGACTGACACTTCAGTCACTTGCCCGACCACGTTTTCTGAGGGGAGGTCCAGTGTTGCACCCGCCTGAGTAGAGTTAGGCCTTGTTAGAGTTGCATCTTGATTTTGGAAACGTTCTTGGACACATTTGACAAACTGCACTCCGTCTGGGCCTTTTACTCTCTGGGTAGCTCAGTCGATACTGGGAAAATTAAATTCTCCAACCAATACTACTCTATTATTCCGACAGGTATCTCCAATCTCTCTACACATCAGCTCCTCTCGTACTTGCCGGCTATTTGGGGGTCTATAATACAGTCCCAACAGAGTGACCACCCCTGGTTTGTTTCTAAGTTCTAAACATGTGGCCTCATTTGATGACTCTTTAAGAATATCCTTTCTAATCACTGTTGTTATGTCCTCCCTTATCAAAAGGACAACTCCCCTCCTCACTTATGTGTCCTTCTGTCCCACCTGTAGTTTCTGTATCCTGGAACACTGAGCTGCCAGTCCGGCCCTTCTCTCAGCCATGTTTCAGTTATGGCTATAATATCCCAGTCCCCAGTGCCAATCCATGCTCTGAGCTCATCTACCTTACCAGTCAGGCCTCATGCGTTGAAATAAATGAACTTTAAACCTGAAGTCTTTTCCCTCCCTCGTCTGTGCCTCTGGATATCCTGAATAGGAAACTTGCTCTCGATGGCTAATGTATTTTCCCCTGACTTTTTGATGTACCCTCTCTTAGTCAGAGTCCCAACCTCCTGCTAAACTACTTTAAACCTTCCAGAATAACACGAACAAATCTTCCCGCATTGATACTGGTGCCCCTCTGGTTCAAGTCTAACCCATCCACCCCAATTCCCCCCCGCCCCCTCATACAGGTCACCTCTACCCCAGAAGAGATCCCAATGATCCAAGAACTGAAAACCCTGACCCTCCAACAGCTCCTCAGGCATACATCCACCCCCCCGGCCTATCTTTCTATGTCTATCCTCACTGGGGCATGTGGCACTAGGAGTAATCTAGAGATCACTGCCCTTGAGGTCGTGCTTTTTAACTTCTTACCTAACGCCTGATACTCATTTCATAGGATCCGATCCCATTGTGTTCATGAAGAGGGAGTAGTGAAGGCAGCAAGTCCAGCGAATACAGATCAAGCGATATCGTGAGTTTGATGAAGAAAACACAGTGCAATAAAACCAGGTGAAGCCATTCACAAGTACAGGGAGTGCAACGGGGTCCTTAGAAATGGCTGTGAAATAATCATGTCAGATACTATGAAGGAAAAGCCACAAGGTACTTTGTCAGTATAGTTAGAATAAAAGGGTAACTGAGGAAAGGTGAGGCCTATTAGAAAGCAAAGAAACAATCTGTGCATGGAGCCAGAGGAAGTGGGTGAGGTCTTCAATGATAACTTCCCATCTATATTCATGCAGGAGAAAGACTTGTAGCCAGGAATTTCAGACGGGATGGTGAGGTTCTCTAACATGTTAAGATCAATAAGGAGGAGGTACTAAATATTTTCACAGGCATAAAAAGGTGGAGAAATCCCCAGTGCCCAATGAAATGTATCCAGGCTGCTATGGGAGGTAAGGGAGGAGTTTGCTGGGGCCTGGTGGATATATTTAATACTTTGCTGGCCACAGGTGAAGTGCCGAATGACTGAAGGATCGCGAATGTGGTTCATTTGTTCAGGAAGGGCAGCAGGGATAGGCCAGGTAATTACAGAGCAGATAGTCTAACAGCAGGGGGAGGGATATTATTGGATACCACCCTGAGGATGAATCAACACTTGCAAATGCAAGGATCAAAAGGAAAGAGCCCATGGGATCCAAGGCAAGTTGGCAAATTGGATACAAAATTGGTGGATAATCTTTTTCATGTTTAAAATTGTTTCACCAGCGGGTGTACCACAGAGATCTGTGCAGGAACGATCGCTGGTTATTCTGGGGAATAATAACTTCGATGTGAAAGCAGAAGGTATCATTAGTCGGTTTGCAGATGACATGAAAGGTGAGGGTGTTGTTCAGTGTGGGGGGATGGTCTCAGGCTACAGTCTGATGACGATCAGATGATAATCTGAGCAGAGTTTAGTTCTGATCAATGTGAGATCATACCCTGTGGGAGGTACGATAAGTGAAGGACAGACATAATGAGTGTTCGGACTTTGCGGAGTACTGAGGAACACAGGGACCTGAGTGGATAACTCAAAGATCGCTGAAGGTGTCAGCACAGGTGGACCGGGTGGGAAAGGCACCTGAACTGGGAGCGGGAGGGGGACCCATATCCTAGTGGGGCAAATTGCTAGAGCTGCTTGAGATGATTTAATCTAATTAGATTAGATTAGATTACATTACAGTGTGGAAACAGGCCCTTCGGCCCAACAAGTCCACACCGACCCGCCGAAGCGAACCCACCCATACCCCTACCCCTACATTTACCCCTTACCTAACACTACGGGCAATTTAGCATGGCCAATTCACCTGGCCCTGCACATCTTTGGACTGTGGGAGGAAACCGGAGCACCCGGAGGAAACCCACGCAGACACGGGGAGAACGTGCAAACTCCACACAGTCAATCGCCTGAGGCGGGAATTGAACCCGGGTCTCTGGCGCTGCGAGGCAACAGTGATAACCACTGTGCCACCGTGCCGCCCACAAATCTGGCAGGGTGTTGTATCTTAAACTGTCGAAGGGTCAGAAAGAAGATTGAGGCTGGTACACAAGTTAAAGAGAGCAATTTCAAGAGATAAGGCAGAAAAGAACATAACAGGGAATTGGGGGAAAACTGATGATTAAACTACATTTATTTCAATGCAAGGGGCCTGACAGCTAAGGAAGATGAACTTAGGACATGGATTTGAACATGGGACTGGGAGATTATAGTTATTACAGAAACAAGCTGAGGGAGGGGCAGGACTGGCAGCTCATTGTTTCAAGGTAGAGGAACTGCAGGAAGCTTTGAAGGGGAGGCAAGGGAGGACGTGTGGTGATGTGTTTTGATTGCATGACTCATCCTAGCAGTACTTAGAGAGGATATTCCTGTGGGATCACCCAGTGAAGCTATGTTAGTGGAACTGAGAAATAAGAATGGGTCATCACTTCGATTTGATTGTCCTACTAATCCCTAATAACAAGTGGCAGACTGAGGAACAAATATGTCGGGAGATCTCAAATGTCAATCATAATAATAGGGCTGTTATGGTAGATGTTTTTTAACTTTCCATCTTAGACCGGGACTGCCAGTGTTCAGCGTTTGCAAGGGAGGAATTTGGTAATTGATTTCCAGTAAACTTGCAATCAATATATAAATGGCATGAAAACAGAATTGGGCAAGACCTGACCTCCCTTGGGAAACAAGGTAGGGAAAGGGACTGAGGTGTTAGTGGGAAAGCATTTTGCCAAAGTGACCACAGTTCTAGTAGTTTGAAACAGCGATGGAAAAGGACAGGCCTAGTCCATAGGTTCAAGTTATAAAATGGGGCCAGACCAATCTTGATCGTACCAGCCAGGAACTTTCAAAAGGTTACCGTGGAGTCGATTTGCAAGGAAAGGGAAGTCTGGCAAGTGAGAATATTTTAAAAGTGAGTTAAATTGAGCGATCAGCGCCAGCATGTTCCTGTTTGTGTGCAGCTCAATGCTGACAGCTTTCGGGAACACTGGCTGTCTATTGAGGGTCTGGTCAAGGAAAAGGGGGCACGTGTCAGGTGTAGCCAGCTGGATCAAGGGGATCCCTGAGGAGCACAGGGGCTGTAGGATGGAAATCAGGAATGCAAAAAAGGGACAAGAAATAGCATTGGCAAAGGAGGATGAGTGCAATCCAAAACTGATTTTAGATAATATAGATACAATAAGAGTAAACGACTAACTCGGGACAAAGTAGGGGCCCTGAAAGATCAATGAAGCCGTCAATGTGCATGACTTCTGGATATGGCTAAGATCCTAAACAAATTGTTCATTCCAGGACTTACTGTGCACCAAGACTGGGGAACTCAGATTACTACGTTACAACACAATTGGAGTACTCTGTGCAATTCTAGTCTCCCTGCTGTCAGAAGGATGTTGTGAAACTTGAAAGGGCTTAGAAAAGATTAATAAGATGTTTCCAGGGTTGTTGCTGAATAGGCTGGGGCTATTTTCCCTGGAGCGTCGGAGACTGAGGGGTGAACCTACAGAATTTATATAAACATGTTTATATCCAGTTACCCCTTCACCTAACACTTTGGGCAATTTAGCATGGCCAATTCACCTAATCTGCACATCTTGGACTGTGGGAGGAAACTGGAACACCCGGAGGAAACCCACACAGAGACGGAGAGAATGTGCAAACTCCAAACAGACAGTTGGCTGAGGCAAGAATTGAAGCCGGGTTTCTGGTGCTCTGGGGAAGCAGTGCAAAGCACTGGGCCATCATGCCACCCCAAGCAGGGGAGTGGAGAAATCCTGGTAGTTATAGACCTGCGAGCTTTACTTTGACTCTGGGTAAAGTGTTGGAAAGGCTTGTAGGGGATAGGATTTATAATCATCTGGAGATGAGTTAGTTGATTAGGGACAGTCAAAACGGTTTTGTGAGGGGCAGGTCGTGCCCTCACAAACCTTATTGAGTTCTTTAAGAAGGTGAACAAAGAGAAGGATGAGGATAAAGCCGTTGATGTGGTGTATATGTATTTCAGTAAGGCTTTGGTTAAGGTTCCCCATGGTAGGCTATTGCCGATAATATGGAGGCATGGTATTGTAGGTGATTTAACAGTTTGGATCAGAAATTGGCTCACTGAAAGAAGGCAGAGGGTAGTGGTTGGTGGGAAATATCGATCCTGGAGTTCTGTTACTGGTGGGTACTTCCTGGATGTGTTTTGGGTCCACTGTTGCTGTCATTTATATAAATGTCCTGTATGAGGGCATTGAGGAATGGGTTAGTAAATTGCAGAAGACACTAAGGTCGGTAGAGTTGTGGATAGTGACGAAGGATGTTTTAGGTTACAGAAAGGTATAGATAAGCTGCACAGCTGGACTGAAAGTTCGCAAATGTAGTTTAATGTGGAAAGGTGTGAGGCGATTCACACTGGAGGGAGTAACAGGAACACAGCGTTCTGGGATAATGGTAAGATTGTTGGTAGTGTAGATGAACAGAGAGATCTCTATGTCCATGCACATAGATCCTTGGAAGTTTCAACCCAGGTTTAGGGGATTTTTAGGAAACCATTCAGTGTGTGAGCTTGTCTTGGTAGAGGGATTGAGTTTCGGAACCATTAGATCATGCTGCAGCTGTACAAAAGTCTGGGTGTGGCCACATTTGATTAGATTCGATTAGATTACTTTACAGTGTGGAAACAGTCCCTTCGGCCCAACAAGTCCACACCGTCCCGCCGAAGCATAACCCCCCATACCCCTACATTTACCCCTTACATAACACTACGGGCAATTTAGCATGGCCAATTCATCTGACCTGCACATCTTTGTGACTGTGGGAGGAAACCGGAGCACCCAGAGGAAACCCACGCAGACACAGGGAGAACGTGCAAACTCCACACAGTCAGTCGCCTGAGGCGGGAATTGAACCCGGGTCTGCTGGCGCTGCGAGGCAGCAGTGCTAACCACTGTGCCACCGTGCCGCCCACGGTTACTGCATTACAGGATTAAAAATCACACAACACCAAGTTATAGTCCAACAGGTTTAATTGGAAGCGCACTAGATTCCGGAGCAACGCTCCTCCATCAGGTGTCAGCGGAGGGCTCGATCGTAACACAGAATCCACAGCAAAAATTTTCAGTGTGATGGAACCGAAACCACACATTGAAAATTTGACTGTCTGTCAAGCCTTCCATCTGCTAGAACACAGCGACAGTTTCACCCCTTCCATGTGTAAATCACAAAACCCCTTCCGAATGTTGCATTCCCAGCCAGCCGTCAACAATGGTGATAACTAGATAACACGCTGAAGGTGTTGCCCCCCCCCCCCTCCGCCCCCCCCCCCCCCCCCACCGTGCTGTCCGTCCACCTTCAGCGTGTTGTCTAGCTATCGCCATTGTTGACGGCTGGCCCGGGAATGCAACTTTCGGAAGGGGTTTTGTGATTTACACATGGAAGGGGTGAAACTATCGCTGTGTTCTAACAGATGGAAGGCTTGACAGACAGTCAAATTTTTAATGTGTGGTTTCGGTTGCATCACACTGTAAACTTTTGCTGTAGATTCTGTGTTGCGATCGAGCCCTCCGCTGTCACCTGATGGAGGAGCGTCGCTCTGGAAGCTAGTGCACTTCCAATTAAACCTGTTGGATTATAACCTGGTTTTGTGTGATTTTTAATCCTGTAATGCAGTAACCTGAACAAATGTGACCATACCCAGACTTTTGTACAGCTGCAGCATGATCTAATGGTTCCGAAATTCAATCCCTCTACCAAGATAAGCTCACACACTGAATGGTTTCTTAAAATGCACATGAACCTGGGTGGAAACTTTCAAGGATCTATGGACATGGACATAGAGATCTCTCTGTTCATCTACACTACCAACAATCTTACCATTATCCCAGAACGCTGTGTTCCTGTTACTCCCTCCAGAGTGAATCGCCTCACACCTTTCCACATTAAACTCCATTTGCGAACATTCAGTCCAGCTGTGCAGCTTATTTATACCTTTCTGTAACCTAAAACATCCTTCGTCACTATCCACAACTCTACCAACCTTAGTGTCTTCTGCAAATTTACTACCCATCCTTCAATGCCCTCATTCAGGCCATTTATATAAATGACAGCAACAGTGAACACAAAACACATCCTGGAAGTACCCACCAGTAACAGAACTCCAGGATCGATATTTCCCATCAACCACTACCCTCTGCCTTCTTTCGGTGAGCCAATTTCTGATCCAAACTGCTAAATCACCCACAGTCCCATGCCTCCGTATTATCGGCAATCGCCTACCATGGGGAACCTTAACAAACGCCTTACTTTATCCTCATCCATTCTTTGTTCATCTTCTTAAAGAGCTCAATAAGGTTTGTGAGGGCACGACCTACCCTTCACAAAACCGTGTTGACTGTCCCTAAACAACTTAATCATCTCCAGATGATTATAAATCCTATCCCTTACAAGCCTTCCCAACACTTTCCCCAGAGTCAAAGTAAAGCTCACAGGTCTATAACTACCAGGATTTCTCCACTCCCCTACTTGGGGTGGCACGATGGCACGGTGGTTAGCACTGCTGCCTCACAGCGCCAGAGACCCAGCTTCAATTCCTGCCTAAGCCAACTGTCTGTGTGGAGGTTGCACATTCTCTCCGTGTCTGGGTGAGCTTCCTCCGGGTGTTCCAGTTTCCTCTCACAGTCCAAAATGTGCAGGTTACTTGAATTGGCCATGCTAAATTGCCCGTAGTGTTAGGTGAAGGGGTAAATGTATATAAACATGTTTATATGAATGTCTATCGGTTCACTCCTCAGTCTCCGACGCTCCAGGGAAAATAGCTCCAGCCGATTCAGCAACAACCCTGGAAACATCTTATTAATCTTTTCTAAACCCTTTCAAGTTTCACAACATCCTTCTGACAGCAGGGAGACTAGAATTGCACAGAGTACTCCAATTGTGTTGTAACCTAGTAATCTGAATTCCCCAGTCTTGGTGCACAGTAAGTCCTGGAATGAACAATTTGTTTAGGATCTTAGCCATATCCAGAAGTCATGCACATCGACGGCGTCATTGATCTTTAAGGGCTCCTACTTTGTCCCGAGTTAGTCGTTTACTCCTATTGTATCTATATTATCTAAAATCAGTTTTGGATTGTACTCATCCTTCTTTGCCGAGGCGATTTCATGTCTCCTTTCTACATTCCTGATTTCCATCCTACAGCCCCTGTGCTCCTCAGGGATTCCCTTGGTCCAGCTGGCTATACCTGACATGTGCCCCCTTTTCCTTGACCAGACCCTCAATAGACAGCCAGTGGTTCCGAATGCTGTCAGCATTGACCTACACACAAACAGGAACGTGCTAGCGCTGATCGCTCAATTGAACTCACTTTTAAAATATTCTCACTTGCCAGACTTCCCTTCCCTGCAAATCGACTCCACAGTCACCTTTTGAAAGTTCCTGACTGATACGATCAAGATTGGTCTGGCCCCATTTTATAACTTGAACCTATGGACCAGGTTTGTCCTTTTCAATCGCTGTTTTCAAACTAATAGAACTGTGGTCACTTTGGCAAAATGCTTTCCCACTAACGCCTCAAACCTTTCCCTATCTTGTTTCCCAAAGGGAGGTCAGGTTTTGCCCAATTCTGTTTTCAGGCCATTTAAATATTGATTGCAAGTTTACTGGAAATCAATTACCAAATTCCTCCCTTGCAAATGCTGGAAAGTTAAAAAACATCTACCATAACAGCCCTATTATTATGATTGACATTTGAGATCTCCCGACATATTTGTTCCTCAGTTTGCCACTTGTTATTAGGGATTAGTAGGACAATCAAATCGAAGTGATGACCCATTCTTATTTCTCAGTTCCAGTAACATAGCTTCACTGGGTGATCCCACAGGAATATCTTCTCTAAGTACTGCTGGGATGAGTCATGCAATCAAAACACATCACCACGCGTCCTCTCTTGCCTCATATTCAATGCTTCCTGTGGTCTCTCTACCTTGAAACAAAGAACTGCCGGTCCTGCCCCTCCCTCAGCTGTGTTTCTGTAATAACTAATATCCCAGTCCCATGTTCCAATCCATGCCCTGGTTTCATCTTCCTTAGCTGTCAGGCCCCTTGCATTGAAATAAATGCAGTTTAATCATCCGTTTTCCCCCATTCCCTGCTATATTCGTGCCTGCCTTATCTCTTGAAATGGCTCTCTTTAACTTGTGTACCAGCTTCAATCTTCTTTCTGACCCTACGACTGTTTAAGATACAACACCCTGCCAGATTATATTATATCCTCTCTAGCAGCTCCAGCAATTCGCCCCACCAGGATATGGGTCCCCCTCGCGTTCCCAGTTCAGGTGTCTTCCCTACCGGTCCATCTGTGCTGACACCTTCAGGGATCTTTGGGTTGTCCACTCCGGCCCCTGTGTTCCTCAGCACTCCACAAGGTCCGAACACTCATTATGTCTGTCCTCGCTTATCGGACCTCCCATAGGGTATGACCTCACATTGATCAGAACTAAACTCTGCTCAGATTATCATCTGATCGTCATCAGACTGTAGCTAGAGACCATCTGCCTCACTGTGAACAACATCCTCACCTTCCATGTCATCTGCAAACCGACTAATGATATCTTCTGCTTTCACTTCAGAGTAATTATTCCACAGAATAACCAGCGATCGTTCCTGCACAGATCCCTGTGGTACACCCCCTGGTGAAACAATTTCAAACACGAAAAAGATTATCCACCAATTTTGTATCCAAATTACCAACTTGTCTTGGATCCCATGGGCTCTTTCCTTTTGGACCAGCCTTCCATGTGGGAACTTGTCAAAGGCCTTAATGACTCCATGTAACCCACATCATCTGCACTGCCCCCTTCGGTATTTTTAGACACCATTTAAAAAAAAATGAAACTGAATTCCTCCGACAGTATCTTCCTCTATCAAATCCGTGATGACTAATCCGAGTTGATCCTTTCAATTGTCGATTCATCCTCAGAGTGGTATCCAATAATTTCCCTCCCTCCTGCTGTCAGACTATCTGCTCTGTAATTACCTGGCCTATCCCTGCTGCCCTTCCTGAACAAATGAACCACATTAGCGATCCTCCAGTCATTCGACACTTCACCTGTTGCAAGCAAAGCATTAAAGATATCCACCAGGGCCCAGCAATCTCCTCTCTTACTTCCCATAGCAGCCTGGGATACATTCACTGGACACTGGGGAGTTCTCCACCTTTTTATGCCTTTGAAAATATTTAGTAACTCCTCCATATTGGTCTTAACATGTTATAGAACCTCACCTTCCCGTCTGAAATCCCCGGCTACAATGCCTTTCTCCTGCATGAATACAGATGGGAAGTATTCATTGAAGACCTCACCCACTTCCTCTGGCTCCATGCACAGATTGTTTCTTTGCTTTCTATTCGGCCTCACCCTTTCCTCAGTTACCCTTTTATTCTAACTATTCTGACAAAGTACCTTGTGGCTTTTCCTTCATAGTATCTGACAAGGATTTTTCACAGCCATTTCTAAGGACCCCGTTGCACTCCCTATCCTTGTGAATGGCTTTACCTGGTTTTATTGCACTGTGTTTTCTTCATCAAACTCACGATATCGCTTGATCTGTATTCGCTTGACTTGCTGCCTTCACTACTCCCTCTTCATGAACACAATGGGATCGGATCCTATGAAATGAGTATCAGGCGTTAGGTAAGAAGTTAAAAAGCACGACCTCAAGGGCAGTGATCTCTAGATTACTCCTAGTGCCACATGCCCCAGTGTGGATAGACATAGAAAGATAGGCCGGGGGGTGGATGTATGCCTGAGGAGCTGTTGGCGGGGGCAGGGTTTTCAGTTCTTGAATCATTGGGATCTCTTCTGGGGTAGAGGTGACCTGTATGAGGGGGCGGGGGGGAATTGGGGTGGATGGGTTAGACTTGAACCAGAGGGGCACCAGTATTACTGCAGGGAGATTTGCTCAAGTTACCCTGGAAGGTTTAAACTGGGTTGGCAGGAGGTTGGGACTCTGACTAAGAGAGGGAACATCGAAAAGTCAGCGGAAAATACATTCACCATCGAGAGCAACTTTCCTACTCAGGACGTCCAGGGGCACAGACGAGGGAGGGAAAAGACTTCAGGTTTAAATTTCATTTGTTTCAATGCATGAGGCTTGACTGGTGAGGTAGATGAGCTCAGAGCATGGATTGGCTCTGGGGACTGGGATATTATAGCCATAACTGAAACATGTCTGAGAGAAGGGCCGGACTGGCAGCTCTGTGTTCCAGGATTAAGAAACTACAGGCGTGACAGAAGGACAAGTAAGTGAGGAGGGGAGTTGTCCTTTTGATAAGGGAGGACATAACAACAGTGATTAGAGAGGATATTCTTAAACAGTCATCAAAAGAGGCCACATGCTTAGAATTTAGAAACAAAACAGGGGTGGTCACTCTGTTGGGATGGTATTATAGACCCCCAAATAGCCAGCAGGTACTAGAGGAACTGATGTATAGAGAGATTGGAGATACTTGTCGGAATAATAGAGTAGTATTGGTTGGAGAATTTAATTTTCCCAGTATTGACTGAGCGACCCAGAGAGTAAAAGACTCGGTCGGAGTGCAGTTTGCCAAATGTGTCCAAGAAAGTTTCCTAAAGCAAATTGTAGCTTTAACAAGGCCTAACTCTACTCAGGCGGGTGCAAGACTGAACGTCCCCTCAGAAAACGTGGTCGGGCAAGTGACTGAAGTGTCAGTCAGAGAGCACTTTGGGTCCAGTGACCACAACTGTCTTAGTTTTAACATAGTTATGGAAAAAGATCAGACAGGTCCACAGATTAAGGTATGAAACTGGAGTAGGGCCAGGTTTGGGGCCATTAGGCAGGATCGAGCAGACATCGATTGGGTGAACTAAAAATAACACAAAACCCGGTTATAGTCCAACAGGTTTATCTCACAGCACCAGCTTTCAAAGTGCAGGTGATCATACTAAAATATGAAAACTTAAACTAAATTTGTTTGGCATTACATTCCATGACACTGCAAACCTGTTGCTATAAATTCTGTGCTGAAAATGTTTTGCTAGAAAAGAGCAGCAGGTCAGGCAGCATCCAAGGAACAGGAGAATCGACGTTTCGGGCATAAGCCCTTCTTCAAGAATCAGGCTTATGCCCGAAACGTCGATTCTCCTGTTCCCTGGATGCTGCCTGACCTGCTGCACTTTTCCAGCAACAGATTTTCAGCTCTGATCTCCAGCATCTACAGCCCTCACTTTCTCCCGCTATAAATTCTGTGCCTTATGATTGTGCTCCACAACCACCTGATGAAGCAGCGCTCTGAAACCTAGTGCCTCCGAATAAACCTGCTGGACTGGAAGCTGGTGTTGTGTGATTTTTAACTTTGCCCGTCCCAGTCACCACCAGCTCCTCCATATCATGCTGCCATCAACTGGGTGAGTCTGTTTGAAGGAAAATGAATGATTGCAAATGGGAGCCTTTTAAAAGTGTGATATTAAGAATCCAGGACAAACATTTCCCTGTTAGAGTGAAGGGAAAAGCTGGCAGGTTTAGGGATTCGTGACTTATGAGGGATATTGAAGTTCTGGTCTGGAAAATGAAGATGGTATACATTGGATTTAAGCTTTCCGAATCTACCTTACCTAGCTCACCAGACTGATTGACACAATCAATCTGTGAAGACCCTACAATCCTCTCAGGTCCCTGCAGCATTCCGATCTGTAGAACCCGCTCCAATGCCTGTGACTCTCCCAATCCAGCTCCTATAAGATTCCCTATCTGTGTGACATCCAACCGTCGCCAGCACACACCCTGTCAATACAAGCTCCTCCAGTCTCTCTATCTATCCACCCATCTCTATAACCTTCTCCAGCTCTTACAACCCTATCTGTGTAAACGTCATCCTCCCCTACAACCCTTCCCACTTTGACCAAATTGTAAGGGATTACTAATGCTCCTTTATCTGTGAAACTGTCTCCAACCAAAATTGCTCGTTATCTCCTGAAAAATCTGTCCGATTCCACATCCTCCATGTTGATATAACCTGCACAGCCTTCCTGTATCTATAAACATCTACTGTCACGACTACCCTCCATATGTCTGTATATTCTTCCAGTCTGTACAAACGTCTTTACCTCTGTCATCTGCTCCGTTCCTTAAGCACTCCCAGTCTGTGTAAATCTCCCCAACCTAACAACATCCTTATCCCTGTAAAGTGATCCATCCTCCCAACTTGCCCATCTCCATGAAACTGCTGAAGGCCCTCTAGCTCTCCACATTTTTGTAGCACCCTGTGGCTTTATGGCCTTCCCTTCCTGCGAAACCACCTCCAGTCCCCACAACCCTCCCAGTCTGGGCCATCTGCTCCAGATCAGACCATTGCTGTCTCTGTAGGCTCCGACAATCCTAGCAACCCTTCCTATTTGTGTCTCTTCCTTCAGATCCCATCCTCTCCAGCTTTCTTAAATCTCTTCCTGCCATTGTAACCCTCCCTACTTAGAACATGGAACAGTACAGCACAGTGCAGGCACTTCAGCCCGCGATGTTGTGCTAATCTTCTGTCCTACTCTAACCTATGAAGGTTTTCTGCAGATTCCTCCAGTTTTAAACCCGCCCTATTTGGTAAATTCCTCCAGTCCCAACAACACTCAAACTGTGAAACTTCTTCAAGTCCCTCCAATTCTCCTTAGCTCTCTGACCTCCTTTATGAGCATCAACCCTCAAAATTACCGAAGCCTCTTTTAGTCACTGCAATGTTCCTAATATCTGCAAAACCTCCAGTCCTGATATCGCTCTTTCTCCATAACATCCAACTTGTTCCAGTGCCTTTCTGGGGAACACCGCAGAGGATGGAAGATTTGTAGAGTCCAGTCCATGTTATAGAGGTAGGACGGGCTGCCAAACCTGGAGGGTGGTACTAATGTAAGAAGGGACGTGGATCCTGCAGGAGGTTAGAGATAGCATGATTCATAGAACCTGCAGGATGGGATCGAGAATGGGTTGTGGAACCTGAAGAATGTTACAATTTGAACCACAGATCTTTTTTGACTGAACCATTGGACTGATCGTAATGTCCTTATTCTGAACATCTTTACCAGAATTTCTGGGCACAGTTTTAGATTCCCAGGCTGGGAGATGTGAGTTAAGATGTGAATCTATTTACCCATTCTGCCTGTGTGCCTGACACTGACCTGGTGCGGCTCTGGTACACAGCACTCTCCGTGCATCTGGTAACCTCCTGATCTATGTAACTGACAGAGCTCACCTCATGGAAGCCTTCATTTGGAATGTTCTTTATTTTAATATTTTTAAGTGGCAGTTGCGTGAGATGCAGGATTGGGAAGTTTCCATTTTGAGAAAATGAAATTTTTACCTTTAATCCTGACCCATGCAATGGGATTTTGTTTTTTTCTGTTGTTTTCTGCAGACTGCCACTCAGATGATTGTGTAACCAGGGAATCTGAGTGCAGATGGTCTTTTCATGGGAGAGTGTGTATTTACCAGTTTATGTCGGCTAGGAGAATGTATAACTGTGTAAAAACCTCACCGACTCCGTAAGGGGGTGAGTGCACTGGGCCCTGAGCACCAGGAGCTGGGAAACCTCATGGTGTTTGTATGTGGGCCGTGGCACCAGACTGGGTGAGAGCAGTTCCCTGAGTAAATAACAGGTATGGAGCTTGGGATCCTCCTGCTGTGTTTGACCTTGTACCATATCGTTACCTCCCTCTCATGAGTGAGCGTGTCATGTTCTCCAGTCCTGACAGTGTCCACACCCTGTAAACCCTTCCAGCTGTTGAACACTCCCTTCTCTCTCACGCTGTCCAGCCCTTCCAACCTGGCCTTCGTCTCGTATCTCCTGCAGCCCCAAACGACCTTGCTCTTTGTTATTGCATTGCCTTGCTTTGATCTGTATGGAAGTAGGTTTGGGCCACTGAGAAATATGATAACGCCCACACTCTCCATTTTGGTCAAACATTTCTGCTTGTTTGTCTCTCTCCCATAAGGGGAAGTGGGCATCCTTTCCGCATCCACCCTGCCCATTTTCCTGAGGATCTGTACATTTTAATGACAACTGTCCTGATGACCGTCAGTGACACAGCACCGAAGTGACATGATTATGTTCCTCTATTCTCTGCGACTGTTTCCTTTTGCTCTACCCCTCCCTCATTCTGAAACCTCCCTCAGTCTGGACAGTGCTCCAAACCAATAAGTCCTGAGAATGCTCCAACCTCCCTATCTCTGTAAACTCCTCACACTCCTACAATCCTCCTTGTGTGTATGAACCCCTCCAGCTTCTCCAGTCCAATCAAATTATTCCATCTCCTACAGCCCTCACCATCTCTGTATTCTCCAGTCACTACATTTCTCCATGCCTCTGTATACCACTCCAGCCCCTTCAAATCTGTCAATATCTGCAAGGTCCTGCAGTTCCACAAAACAGCCATCAACATGGAACCTCCACCAGAGACCACTACCCTATATATCTCTGTAATCACCTGCTGTACTCTCTATCTCTGTTCCCAGCTTCAGTCCTGACAACCCTACTTCCATGTACAACATCATCAAGTCCCTGTAATCCTCCCAAACGGTGCAACCTCCACCAGACCTTACAACACTGCCATGGTCTCGGACTGCTTGCAGTAAATTCAAACTTCCGGAATTGTATAACATCTCATTTCTCCATGCGCCTCTCTATCATGATGAGCTGCTCCAAACCTTCCAAACTTTCCTGCCTATGTACACCATTAAGTTGATACATCACTTCTCATTCCTGTAATGTCCTTCACACCCTACAATCCTCCCTGTTTTTGTGAGTTCTGCCGACCACAAGTACTCTCCCTATCTGTGTAAATGTCTCTAGTCACTCCAACTCCTTTACTGTGTAGCCCCCACCAGACCCTAAATCTATTGCTATGTGTGTAACCTTCTTCAGGTCTATATCCTCCAACTTGCTGAAATCTGCTCTCACCGTTGCAACCCCCATTATTTTGTAACATTAATTAGTCTGTAAAACCATCCCTATCAGTGTGTTCTCCTCCACTGTGTATCACAAAATCATGAAGGGTGTCGACACAGTGGATAGAGACAAGCTTTTTCCCAGGGTGAAGGATTCAATAACAAGAGGTCACGATTTCAAGGTGAGAGGTGGAAAGTTTAAGGGGTGTACACGCGGCAAGTACTTCACACAGAGGGTGGTGGTTTTCAGGAATGCGTTGCTAGCAGAGGTGGTAGAGGCAGGCACGGTAGATTCATTTAAGATGCGTCTGGACAGATGCATGAGTATGTGGGGAGCAAAGGGATACATATGCTTAGGAACTGGGCGACAGGTTAGACAGTAGATTTGGACTGGCTCAGGCTTGAAGGGCAAAGGGTCTGTTCCTGGGCTGTAAACTTTCTTTGTTCTTTGTGTACAACACTCCTGGTCTGTGTAATCTCTTTAAATCCTTCATTTCCTATATACCTATGTATTGTTGTGTCTGTTTTGAGGCCATTATATTCTCCTTTCTACCTGTAAACAGCTCCACACACGCTGCAACCTATCCTTTGCTCATTAGCGACTCAAGTCTCTCTCAACCCTTTCTATGACTGTAACCTCCTCCAGTCTCAACACACCTCCCTATCCCTATCATATTTTCGTACATGCACAACACTCACGCTCACTGAAATATCTTCCAGTGCTTAAAACCAGCTTTCCCTCTAACTTTCTCCAGTCCATAACTCCCTCCCTATCCCTGGAACATTGTCTAGTCCATACAACACTCCCTAACTCTGTCAAATTCTACAGTCGACAACTTACTCCCTATGCCTGTAACATTCTCCTGTGCATACCATCCTTACTGTCCGTTTAATATTCTGGAGGCCATACCAATTTCCCTATTCCTGTAATATTCTCCAGTCCATACCATCATCCCTATCCCTCTTAACTGTTGTTAAATGTACCACATCCTCGTATCCTGTGAATGATTCTACACCCTGCTCAACGTAATCCCTATAACGAGCCACAATTCGACACAAATCCCTATCTGGAATCTGTTCAAATCGGCTCTATTCTGTAATTTCCTCCAAACAATAAATCTTATTACCTGCGAACTTTCTCTAGCACCTGTAACTATCCTTCACCCTGTCCAGCCCCCAAACGTCTCTCTAACTTTGTGATCTCTCTCCATCCCTCAAAGACCCACTTTCAGCAAAACGCGCCCTGCATTTGCAACAGGCAGATTGAATGACAGCATTACGTGTAGTGAACAAATATGATACGAACTATGATTATGGAGACGTGGCTGCCGAATAACCATGCATAGGATGTGATTATTGAAGGGTTTCAGCAGCATCAGCAAATCGCCAATCAAGGTCCAGTTGTTAGGTAAGGATACAGTCAGTGGATCAGTGAGAGCCAGTTTAATCTGGCAATCAAAATTTAGAGTCACTTTGGGTGGAGGTGAGAAATAGCAAGGGAGACCTGGAAGATCAAACCACAATCCATGGAATCCATGGTGGTTGATAAGTTGGATACAACATTTTCTTGGTGATAGTAAACAGAGGAATGTGGAAGAGTGAATTTCGGACTGGAGGTCTGTAGCCAATGGAGTTTCACAAGGATCAGTGCTGCGATTTCTGTTTGTAATTTATCTCTGTGATTAAGATGAATAGGTCAGCAGTTTGATAAGCAATTTTGCAGATGACATTTGGAAAGGCATGTAACGTTTAGGGGAAGTTAGGTGAATTAAAGATAGTGAAGAAGATTGTTAAAGATTGCAGCAGTGGAACTACTGGAACTCTGGGCACAGAAATGGCAAACCGAATTTGATCGGGACAAGTGTGAAGTAATGCATTTATGAAGTCAAATGGAAGCGGGAACAACACTAATTGGAAACATTGATAAACATTGATAAACAGATGACCTTGGATGCAAATCCGTAGCTCCCTTAAAATAAAAACACAGCAGGATGTGGTAGTAAAGGAAGAGTGTGGTATTCTTCCTTTCATTGGTCACAGTATTGAGTTCAGACGTTTGCATGTCATGTTGTGACTGATTGAAACTTCATTCGGCCATATCTGGAATGTTGCATGTAGTTCTCATCGCCACACGACAGGAAGGATGTGGGGACTTTGGGCAGGGTGTAACAGGGGGTTACCAGAATGTTGCCTGGATCAGAATGTGTTCACTATAAGGAGCTTGGACATAGTTAGATTATTTTGCGTGAGTCTCGGAGGCTGAGGGGTGACCTGGTACAGTTATATAGCATTAGGAGAGAGGTGAATAGTGTGGATAGTTGGAATTCTTCTTCCAATGTAGAAATATCAAATACTAGGGCGCATCGGTTTAAGGTGAGAGTGAGAAATTTTAAGTGAGATGAATGAAGCTGGTTTTCTGTACTGAGAGGGTGGAAGCTGCTCAGGAGGTGGGAGAGGTGGCAGTGAGAATAAAGTTATGAAGTGGCATTTAGACAGAAACATGAACAGGCAGAGAATAGAGGGATATGGACCATGTGCAGGCAGATGATATTAGTTCAGAAAGCAACATGGTCAGCACAGCCATGGTGGGCCGAAGGACCTATTACTCTGCTGTACTGTTCTCGTTTCTAACTTCACGGCATCCACCCTGTCAAAGCCCCTCAGAATCCTAGATGTTTCATTCAATTTCTCTCCCATTCTTCAAAACCCTAATGGGTTCAAGGTCAATCTACTCCACCTCTTCTCATTGGAAAATCCCGCCATCTCCAGGATCAGCCGAGTGAACCTTCCCTGGCCTGCCTCCAACACAAGAATGTCTTTCCATAGGGCACTCATACTGTTCATTATAATCTTGGTGTGGTCTGACTTGTACCTTGCATCGTTTTAGCAAGACCTCCCTATTTTTAGACTCCATTCCCTTTGTAATAAATGGCAGCATTTGATTTGCCTTCTCTATGACCTGCTGATCCTGTAAGCTACCGTTTTCAGGTTGATTCACAAGGATTCCCAAAACCCTTTGTGCAGTCAGTCTGAAACCAAACGGTGTTGGCCTGACAGTAAGTCGGGAACATGCTGGAGAGTATTGTAAAGGATACAGCAATAAACAATAAATAGACTCTCAGAAACATTGGGCAACACGTGATTTTACAAAAGGGGAATATTTTTAACGCCGTTGGATTGGTGTGACCATGAATGGCAGAATAGATAAGGGTGGGGGAGGCAAGTAGCGGTAGGGGGATATTTTAACTTTCAGAAGCATTTTGACAAGTTTCAACAAGGGCTAAATTATAACGACGGAGAGAATAGAGCCCCTGAAAGGTCAATGAGGCTGTCTGTGTGGAATCACTGCTGACGGGAAAGATCCGAAACAAATATTTTGTTTCAGGATTTATTATGGAGAAAGATATGGAAGCTCGAGAATTTTGGAAAATACATAGTGATGTCTTGAACAAAGTTCACATTGGAGAATAGGAGGTGTTGGATGTCTTAAAATGCAAAAAAAAGTTCATTAAACCAAGGGATATGATCAGATGTATCCCAGCGTCTTGTGAGAAGCTAGGGAGGAAATTACAAGGCTCATCGCAGAGATATTTTTATCATCGACAGCCACGACAGACCCATGAGACTGATGGCGGAGGTGGGTAAGTCGATGGAGGAAATTCTGAGAGAAAGGACAATGGAAGTAGACAAGTGACAGATCAAAGCAGAGCAGTACACGATGTCCACATGAACTTTACCAAGGTATTTGACAAGGTTCTGCATGGCAGACTGATTAGTAAGTTGAGATCACACATAACCAGGGAGCGCTCACCAACTGGATACAAAACAGATTGACTGTAGGAGACAGAACATGTTCATAGAGGGTTGCTGCTCAAACTGCAGGCCTATGACCAACGGTGTGCCATGGGGTTCGGTGCTGGGTCACTGTTGTGCATCATTTATATAAATGGTTTGGATGAGAAAAGAGGAATCATGGTTATCAAGTTTGTGAGTGACACTGAAATTGATGGAATAGTGGACAGCAAAGAGGGTTATCTAAGTGTACAATGGGATCAACAGTACTGCTGGGCCAATGATGTTAGGAATAGCAGGCGGAGAAATGCACGATGTTGCATTCTGGTAAAGCAGACCAGGTTGGACTTGTATAGTTAATGTTCTGGCCCTGAGTAGTGTTGTCGATCAGTGACCCAGGGATGCAGGTAGACAGTTCTTTGAAAGTGGCGTCACAGGTAGACGGGCTGTTGATGCAGGCGTTTGAGGAGGTTACCTTCATTGGGGAGAGCATTGAGAGCAGGAGTTGGGATGTCATGTTGTATTCGTACAGGACATTAGTGATGCCAGCATATAAGCATTGTTGATTATCTGGAAAAGCGCAACTTGTTCACATATGTCCTTTAGGGAGGGACATCTGACATTCATACCTGATCTGGCTCACATGTGACTCCAGACTCACAGAAACATGGCTGACTCTGAGCTGCCTCTGGGCAATTAGCAGTGGGGCAATGTATGCTGGTCGAATCGGTGACATTCTCAGGTCATGAATGAATCAATGAAATGCATGACCCTCCCTATCTCAGCAAACAGCTGTAGCAATTCGTACTGGTTTTGTAACACTGTTTAGGCCCTGGGCACTCTCAGCAACACTCTCACCACCTCCAGCACCTTTAATTCTCCCTGTTACTATCACCTGATTAAACGCTGACAATGTGTCCTCTTCCTACTGCACTCCTGCTCGGAGACTCCTTAGCGATCTCTTTAACAAATGCGTCCACATTTCTAAACATTGGGTACTTTAGAATTGATCGTTTTTTTCATCTCTTAATCAAATCTGGTAAATCCTGGGAATTACTTGGCCAAGATCTTCTAAAGTAGGCGAGGAGCATTGGGTAGGTGTCGAGCACCTTGACACTTGCTGTGGTGAAAATGGGAACCCAGGAGGAAACAGCACAAGAAGCTTGCTGTCACACCAACGCCCCACCCACCCCCTTCCCACGGCCACCTTCTGCCCCAAGTGTAACAGAGTCTGTACAGCCACCTACAGACTCCCCCTGAGAGTGGGAGAGAGTCAGCCTCAGCTGTGACCCATCACCAATGAGATAGTGAGATAGGAAGATTGAATTCACTCACAATTATCCCAGTTCCTTTCTTACAAATTCCAATTATTCCCTGTTAATGCAGTGTCTAACAATGGAATACTGTGAAAGGGCCTTAACACTATCATTCCAGTTTTGAGTTCTGACTCTTATTACTCAGAATTTGGTTTCCTATTGTTTGATAATCTGAGGCCACATATTTTCCTGGTAATCCCAATTGTTATCCCAAACTGTGGGACTCCCCCATCCTGCTTCCCATTCTGTCTGGTTTTAGAACATAGAACATAGAACAATACAGCACAGAACAGGCCCTGCGGCCCACGATGTTGTGCCGAACATTTGACCTAGCTTAAGCACCCATCCATGTACCTATCCAATTGCCGCATAAAGGTCACCAAGGATTCTGACTCTACCACTCCCACAGGCAGCGCATTCCATGCCCCCGCCACTCTCTGGGTAAAGAACCCACCCCTGACATCTCCCCTATACCTTCCACCCTTCACCTTAAATTTATGTCCCTTTGTAAAACTCTGTTGCACCCGGGGAAAAAGTTTCTGACTGTCTTCTCTATCTATTCATCTGATCATCTTATAAACCTCTATCAAGTCACCCCTCATCCTTCGCCGTTCCAACGAGAAAAGGCCTAGCACTCTCAACCTATCCTCGTACGACCTATTCTCCATTCCAGGCAACATCCTGGTAAATCTTCTCTGCACCCTCTCCAAAGCTTCCACATCTTTCCTAAAGTGAGGTGACCAGAACTGCACACAGTACTCCAAATGTGGGCTAACCAAAGTCCTGTACAGTTGCAACATCACTTCACGACTCTTGAATTCAATCCCTCTGCTAATGAACACTAATACACCATAGGCCTTCTTACAAGCTCTATCCACCTGAGTGGCAACTTTCAAAGATCTATGAACATAGACCCCAAGATCCCTCTGTTCCTCCACCTCACTAAGAACCCTACCGTTAACCCTGTATTCCGCATTCTTATTTGTCTTTCCAAAATGGACAACCTCACACTTGGCAGGGTTGAACTCCATCTGCCACTCCTCAGCCCAGCTCTGCATCATATCTCTTTGCAGACGACAACAGCCCTCCTCACTATCCATAACTGCACCAATCTTCGTATCATCTGCAAATTTACTGATCCACCCTTCGACTCCCTCATCCAAGTCATTAATAAAAATTACAAACAGCAGAGGACCCAGAACTGATCCCTGCGGAACTCCACTTGTAACTGGGCTCCAGGCTGAATATTTGCCATCCACCACCACTCTCTGACTTCGATCGGTTAGCCAGTTTTCTATCCAATTGGCCAAATTTCCATCTATCCCATGCCTCCTGAATTTCCGCATAAGCCTACCACGGGGAACCTTATCAAACGCCTTACTAAAATCCATGTATTCTACATCCACTGCTCTACCTTCATCCACATGCTTGGTCACCTCCTCAAAGAATTCAATAAGACTTGTAAGGCAAGACCTACCCTTCACAAATTCGTGCTGGCTGTCCAGAATCAAGCAGTGTCTTTCCAGATACTCATAAATCCTATCCCTCAGTACCCTTTCCATTACTTTGCCTACCACAGAAGTAAGACTAACTGGGCTGTAATTCCCGGGGTTATCCTTATTCCCTTTTTTGAACAGGGGCACAACATTCGCCACTCTCCAGTCCCCTGGTACCACCCCCGTTGACAGTGAAGACGAAAAGATCATTGCCAACGGTACTGAAATTTCCTCTCTTACTTCCCACATAATCCTAGAATATATCCCGTCAGGCCCGGGGGACTTGTCTATCCTCAAGTTGTTCAAAATGTCCAACACATCTTCCTTCCTAACAAGTATCTCCTCTAGCTTATCAGTCCGTTTCACACTCTCCTCTTCAACAATACGGTCACTCTCGTTCGTAAATACTGAAGAAAAGTTCTCAATCAAGACCTCTCCTATCTCTTCCGACTCAACACACCGTCTCCCACTACTGTCCTTGATCGGACCCACCCTCGTTCTCGTCATTCTCATGCTTCTCACATACGCATAAAATGCCTTGAGTTATACTTGATCTTATCCGCCAAAGGTATTTCATGCCCTCTCTTAGCTCTCCTAACCCTTTCTTCAGGTCCCTTCTGGCTATCCTGTATCCCTCCATTGCTCTGTCTGAACCCTGTTTCCTCAACCTTATGTAAGCCTCCTTCTTCCTCTTTATAAGACATTCAACCTCCCTCGTCAACCAAGGTTCCATCTCACGACCATTTATTTCCTGCTTGACAGGTACATACATATCAAGGACACGTCGTATCTGTTCCTTGAAAAAGTTCCACATTTCCACGACATCCTTCCCTGACAGCCTATGCTCCCAACTTACGCTCCTCAGATCCTGTCTTACAGCATCGTAATTACCCTTCCCTAAATTGTAAAACCTACCCTGTTGCACGCACCTATCTCTCTCCCTAACCAACGTGAAAGTCACAGAATTGTGGTCACCATCACCAAAATGTTCACCCACTAACAAGCCCATCACTTGTTCCGGTTCATTATCGAGTACCAAATCCAATATGGCCTCCCCTCTGTTCGGACAATCTACATACTGAGTTAGAAAAGCTTCCTGGACACACTGCGCAAACACCACCCCATCCAATCTACTTGATCTAAAGAGCTTCCAATCAATATTTGGGAAGTTGAAATCGCCCATGACTACTACCCTGTGGCTTCTGCATCTTTTCAAAATCTGTTTCCCAATCTGTTTCTCCACATCTCTGCTGCTATTGGGGGGACTATAGTAAATACTCAACAAGGTGACTGCACCTTTCCTATTTCTGACTTCAGCCCATACTACCTCCAAAGGCAGATCCCCCTCGAACTGACTTTCTGCAGCCGTTATACCATTTCTAATTAGCAAAGCCACCCCCTCCTTTTTTTACCACCCTCCCTAATCTTACTGAAACATCTGTAACCAGGAACCTCCAACAACCATTCCTGTCCCTCTTCTAATCACCTTTCCGTGATGGCCGCAACATCGTAGTCCCAGGTACCGATCCACTCCTTAAGTTCACCCACCTTATTTCTGATACTCCTTGCGTTGAAGTATACGCACTTGAACCCATCTCTGTGTCCGCAAGTATTCCCTGTCAGTGCTACCTTCTTCACAGCCTCCCTACATTCTTGGACATCCTGACAAACAGCTAGCCTACTTGCTGGACTACAAGTCTGTATCCCATCCCCCTGCCAAATTAGTTTAAACACCCCCCCGAAGAGTGCTGGCAAACCTACCCCCCAGGATATTGGTGCCCTTCTGGTTCAGGTTTTCCACAATGTTGTGTGGCTGTGAATATTGATGACCATCTTTGTGTTAACCCTGTGACCATGTCTCCGTGATGGCGAGTAGATAGACATCACAAATTAAGAAACAGTAATTTTTACCACAATTTCCTGTCACAAACCTAATTTCAGTTAAACTCAGTCCCTTCCTGTTTCTTCCTGTTTGTCTTTAGCCACATCTCCATGTTTTTGCAATATTTCAAGCTTTCTCTTTGGATTAGGGAATTTCCTTTATCCTAAGCCCTGTCCCTCCTCATCTGTGTCATTTTAAAGCAATTTGATTGACAAGGGCGCAGTTCCAGTGGAGCCCATCCCAATATAATGGCTGACTCCTTCCTGAGGACTGGGAGCAGTTCCCACTGCATCAGAACCACGTCTTCTGACACGATTGTGTGATCCTGATACCTTCCTGCACTCTGGTAGTATCACCCAGTATCTCTCCATGTAGTATCCCTCGATGTGTAGGTCAATTTGCTGCCTCTGTCAGTGTTTCTCCCTCTTACTGCTGGTCTGAGATCCTGAATCAACAGAATTCTCCAAACCAGAGAGCCGCAGCAGCACAGACCAGGGATGGAGACTGGGATTTTCCAGATCTCTGCTGAACTCTGTGCCACTCTGCACGAGTTATCCTCATTGCATCAATCTAATTTCCCATTCTGTCTATTTCTCTGTCTCATGCAGTTAATCAGGATATTCCTAACTCCTGTCTCATCCATCACCTCATTGAAGACGCTTCGTCAGCCAGAGCGAGATGGAGAGGGAGATCTGCAGCCTTCAGTAAATCCTGCAGCTGGTAAGATCACTCACAGTAAACAGCACATGGAGGAGTTAGTGGCCTTCTGTATTCAGACCTGGAAGACAGGACACAGGTATAGTGCTGGGCAAGGAGCAGCAATATTCTAGGCTTCATTCCCACCAGCTTGTGAGGGTCCTGCTTTCACCTCTGCTGTGCTGGTCCTCTCTGAGACAGTACAGGGGATCACAGGCATCAATCCTGGCCCATGCTGTATTCGTGATCTCTGTAATATCCTCCAGTCCCAATAATCCTTCCTCTGTTTGGAATCTCCTCTCGTCCACACCATTCTCTCTGTCTCTGTCTTTATCAGGTTCTCCAATCCCTAACAACCTAATTCCTAAACTTCTCCAGTAGATACTAAATTCCTTCATCCCTGTAAACCCCGACTGTCCTGTTTATCCCTGTAAGCTCCTCCTACCAATACCACCCTCCCTGTCAATGTATGTGTCTTTAACCTTTCCATCGGTCCCTACCTATGTAATCTTCTCCAGCTCCTACAACCCTTCCTTAGCTATGGACAAATTTGTAATCTCCTTATCGTTCTCCAATTCTTCGATGTTAATCTTTTAAAATTTCACCCTAGTTCCCAACTCCAAACCCCTCCCGAGCACAGGACCCTCTTTCAGTTTGTGCAACCTTCCCTATCTGTATAACTGTCTCCAACCCAGTAACCTGGCATTCTCCATTGCCTTCCTATCTCTGTAGCCTCCAGAATCTTGAAGCCTTCTTATATCTGTAAACATCTTCAGTCACGACAACCTTCCATATCTCTGTTAGTATATACAATACTCTTCTCCCGAAACATCCCCTGTCTGTGCCTCTCAATCTGCCTGCCTCTCCCTACATTCATCCCTACCCCATCTCCAGAATCTATCCCAGCTCCCTCTATCATTGTAAATTCCTCCAATTCCCAAACATCTTTGGCCCACTGACATTCTTGTCCAGATGTAAATCTGTTTAATTCTAACATTCTTGAGCCCCTGTAGGCCTCCCTGTCGCTGTAACCTCTCCACATCCGTTCAAACACCCACTACTGAGGAATGACTCCCTGCAGTCGCCATAAGGCAGGTGGAATGATAGTGAACAGATATGATGGAAAAGCCAGGAAATTACAGCCCCGTGAGCCCAGTGTTGGGGAAGTTGTTGGAGGAGATTCTGAAAGAAAGGAGCTATGTATATTTGGAAAGGCAAGGGCTGATTCAAGACGGTCAGCATGACTTTGTGAGTGGGAAACCTTGTTTCACAAACCGGATTGACTCTTCGAGGAGGTGGCCAAGAGAGAGATGAAGGCAGAGCAGTGAACATTGTCCACGTGGACTTTAGCGAAGCATTTAACAAGGTTCAAAGGGATGTAGAACATCTAGCCATGAGGAAGAAGGAAGCTTATTTAAGGTTGAGGATGCAAGAATCAGACAGGTTTCTAGAGGGTAACATGGAGCAGCACGATGGCTCAGTGGTTAGCACTGTGACCTCATAGCACCACGGACTCTATTTCGATTCCAGCCTCAGGCGACAGTCTGTGTGGAGTTTGCACATTCTCCCTGTTTCTGCGTTGGTTTCCTCCACGTGCTCTATTTTCCCCCCACAGCCCAAGGATGTACATGTTAGGTGACACAGCCATACTACATTACCCATAGAGTTCACGGATGTGTAGGTTCGGCGCATTAGTCAGGGCAAATGGAGAGAATTAGGTTGGTGGGATGGTTCTAGGTGCAGCACTGTTTGGAGGGTTGATATGGAGGTGTTCGACCAAATGGCCCGTTTCCACACTGTAGTGAATCCCTGGAGATACCAGGAAGGAACTGAGGAATGGACGTAGGACAACTAGAAGAGGGCATGGAAAAGCTTTGTTGGGAAGGATTAAGGAAAACCGTAAGGCATTCTCCAATTATGGGAGGAAGACGAGGATGACAAGAGTGAGGGTAGGGATAGTGGAGGGAACTTGTGCCTGGAGTCACAGGAGGTAGGGGAGGTCCTTAATGAATACTATGCCTCAGTATTCACTGCTGAGAGGGACCTTGTTATTTGTGAGGACAGCGTGAAACAGGCTGATATATGTGAACAGGTGGATGTTAAGAAGGAGGATGTGCTGAGAATTTTGTAAAACACAAGGATAGATAAGTCACTGAACCAGACTGGATGAACCCAAAGTTACTACAGGAAGCGAGCGGCGAGATTGCTGCACACTTAGCGATGATCTTTGCATCTTCACTGTCTACTGGAGTCGTACGAGATGATTCGAGGTTGGCAAATGTTATTCCCTTGTTCAGGAAAGGGAATAGGGATAATCCTGGGAATTACAGACCTGTCAGTCTTCTGTCCGTGGTGTGCAGATGATTGGAGAGGACTCTGAGAGAGCGGATTTATGACTCCGTAGAAAACCATCGTTTGATTAGAGATAGTATGGTTTTGTAAGGGGCAGATCATGCCTCACAAATCTTATTGAACCTATTGAGAATGTGACAAAACACTTTTATGGCTCATTCAGAAAGTACGGAGGCATGGGATACAGGGGAACCTGTCTGTCTGGATACAGGATTACTCGCCCACAGAAGACAGATGGTGATGATAGATGGAAAGCATTCACCCTGGAGCTCAGTGACGAGTGGCTTTCTGCAGGGAGAGGTTACCGGGGCTGATCTCTTTGTGTGTTTAGGAATGACTTGGATGTGTGAGTGGAAGAGTGGGTTAGAAAGTTTGCCAATGAAACGAGGGTTGGTGGAGTGGTTGATAGTGTGGAGGGCTGTTATAGGTTGCAACAGACAATGACAGGATGTAGAGCTGGTCTGAGAAGTAGCAGATGGAGTTCAATCTGGAAAAGTGTGAAGTCATTCATTTTGGAAGGTTGAATTTGTAAAGCAGAATGCAGGGTTAAAGGTATGATCCTTGGGCAGTGTGGAGGAACAGAGGGATCTTGGGTTCCAAGTCCCTCGATCCCTCAACGTTGTCACCCAAGCTGAGAGCCTTGTTAAGAAAGAATATATTGTGTGGGATTTCATTCGTGTGGGGATTGAGTTTTAAAGCTGTGAGGTTATGCTGCAGCTCTATAGAGCTCTTGTTAGACCACTCTTGGAATATTGTGTTCAGTTCTGGTCCCCTCATTACAGCAAGGATGTGGAAGGTTAGAGAGGGTAAAGAGGAGATTTACCAGGATGCTGCCTGTACTGGAGGGCATGTCTTCTGAAGAGAGGTTGAGGGAGCTAAGGCTTTTCTCATTGGAGTGAAGAAGGGAGAGGGGTGACTTGGTAGAGGTGAACAAGATGATGAGCGGCACAGAGAGAGTGAATATTGAGAGACATTTTTTACCTTGACATAACTAGGGGGTCTAATGTTAAGGTGATTAGCCAGTAGTTAAGGGGAGATTTCAGAGGTAGGTTTGTTACATTTAGAGTGGTGGGTGAGTGGAATTCACTGCCAGCAGTGGCAGTAAAATTAGATGCATTTGGAACATTTAATATACTTCTGGATAGGCACATCAATGGCAGTAAAATGAAGGATATGTAGGTGAGTTTGATCTTACATTCGGATAAAAGATTGGCATGGCATCATGGCCGAAGGGTCTTGTGCTGTACAGTTCTGTGTTCTACTTTCCATGTGGTAAACTGGGTAATAAGCTCAGATCAATGTAAAAGGATATGACATTCTGGAGGAGCTAGTCAACTGGATATAAAATTGGCTGGATGGTAGGAGATAGAGGGTGATGGGAGACATGTTGTTTTTCTGACTGGAGGCATGTGACCAGCGGTGTAGAGGGTCCACTGTTTTTTGACATTTGGATAAATGGTTTGAATGGGAGTATTGGTTTTGTGGTAAGTAAGCTTTTTTTGGGTGACACTGACATTGGTGGTAAAGTGGACAGTGAAGAGGGTTATCTGCGATACAACAGGATGAACAGTACTGTTGGGATAGAGGGATAAAGAATAGCAGATGGAGTTTAATTAGATAAAGGTGAAGTGTTCTTTTGTGGTGAAAAAAACAGGGTGGGACCTGTACAGTTAATGCTCGGACCCTGGGTAATGTTGTCAGTCAGAGACCCAGGGATGCAGGTACACATTTCTTTGAAAGTGGTGTCACAGGTAGACAGGCTGGTGAAGCTGACGTTTGGGATGGTTACCTTCATTGGGTAGAGCATTGAGAGTAGGTGTTGGGATGTCATGGTGTGGCTGTACAAGACATTGGTGCAGCCACCATAAAAGCATTGTTGATCAGTAGGAAGAACTCATCTGGTTCACTTACATCCTTTAGGGAAGGACATGTGACATTCTAACCTGGTCTGGCTAACATGTAACTCCAGACCCACAGCAGTGTGTCTGACTCTGAGCTACCCTCTGGATAATTACCATTGGGGCAATGTATGCTGGTCCAGGCAGTGACACCCACATTCCATGAATGAATAAATAAAATGCTTATGTCCATCCCTACCTCTGCAAACCCCTCCAGCTGCAACGTACCGTACTGGCTTTGTTTAGGCCCTGACCACTCTCTGTAACATTCTCACCACCTCCAGCATCTTCACCTCTCTCTGTTCCTATTGTGCCAATAAACCGTGACAATGATTTCCCGTCCCACTGTCCTCCTCCTGCTAGCAGACCCTTTGCAACCCCTTTAATACTTACTCCTAAAACACTCTGTCAGTTCAGGATTTTAAGTAGTTTTGGTGACCTTCTCAGCCTCATAATCAAATATGATCCATTTTGTCCTGAGTGAGGGACCAGTGGGGATTTCTTGCTGAGGTTTTGTCTGTTTCAATGGAATGTCCTTTTGTTCAGTGTTTTACACTTTTCCTTCAAATGATTTCCATTATTCATTTACAGACACATATTTCAGACTGTTTAGCCTGTTTATCTTGGTCAGTTATCCTCTCAAACTCATGAAATTGGCTATTTTTGTTTTTAGATGCAGCTTATCCTTTCTGTGATTCACTTTAAGATGTTATATTCCTTAAATCTGCACTTTATCACAATTTGCCGGAGGATCTCTCCAGGTGAAATTAAGCATTCACTAGGTTTCATCGCGCAACGGTGGGTCTGAGATAGTTACATCCCGACCCAGTTGTACAATGTTTTATTCAAAGAAATATTGAAAAAAATTCTCCAAACTCCTCTTGCAATATCACTCTTGTCAGGGTGATTGTCCCAGATTATACGAATTTTGAAGTTTCACTGAATTATCATTATGCCTTTATCAAAAATTCCAATGAGCTCCTGTGTACTGCAGGGATGAACAATGGAATGCTGTTCGGTGGCAAAAACTGTTCTGCTGCTTGAGTCCTTGGCAAGTAGTAGCCAGAATTTACATTCAGGCAGATTCTACTTCATGATCTGAGGTCAAATGCTTTCTCTGTAATTTTTTGTTAACCATTATTGTTAGTGTAACCCATTTTGCCTGAGTTTCCACAAGGTTGTGATCCATTGAATACTTTTGTTCGCCCTGGAAGCATGTCTCTCTGGTGTCTAAATCTCTTTTATCTCTGAGTCTTAAATCATCTACCTTATTACAGCGACATTATCCATTAAAAAAACATAACTTACTCTTTCCTACAATTTTCTGTCACAAATCTATTCACTGATGTACAGTTTTAGTTAAACTTTGTCCCATCCTGTTCCTTTCTGCTTGAGTTCAGTCACATCCCCATGCTGTTCTGATGCTTCACCTTTTCTCTTTGGATTTGGAAAGCTCCTTTCACCTGTACCCTGTCCCTGCATCCTCTCTGTCAGTTGAAAGCCATGTCCATAAACCTACCGACATGATTGGCCAGTACACTGCTCCCAGCATATTCCCGTGGGACCATCCTAATGGATTATTTATTAAATCAGTTATGGGATGTTGGTGTCCCTGGCTGACCAGCATTTCTTGCCCATCCCTAGCTGCCCTTGAACTGAGTAACTTGCTCGGCCATTTCAGAGGGTCATTGAGAGGCAAACACTTTGCTGTGGGGATGTCGTGCAGACCACGTGAGGATGGGCAGATGTCCTTCTCGAAAGGACAAGTGTTTGGGTTTTTTGTCCAACAGCAATGGGCTCATACTTATTTATGGATTATTATTATTTTTGAAACTATTGATTTCAAATGTCGCAATTTCAGATGGTGGGATTCAAACCTGCCTCCCCTGAACATTAGCTGAGGTTTTGGATACATTCTGTAGCAATAATATCACTAGGCCATCACTTCACCTACTCACTGGGTGCTCATCCCTGAGCACTGATACCAGTGCATCATGAAGCTAAACCCATTCTTCCGACACAATTGTGTGATCCTGACATCTTCCAGCAATCTGGTGCTCTTTCTTAATATCGCTCCATTTTCCAGATCTCTGTGGGGCCCAATGCCATTCTCCCTGTGTAACCCTCACTACATCAGTATAATTTCCCATTGTGTCTATTCCTCTGTCTCCTGTATGTATTCAGGAACGTCCTGACTCAATAGTCTTGCTAGCTGCGGGGTGGATCGTCCATCACCACATTGAACACAGTTAGTCAGCCAGAGACAGACAAAGGGAAAAGAGATCTGGAGCCTTCAATAAATCCTGTAGTGAGGTAAGATCGCTCACAGTGCATAGAGCAAAGAACTATGAGAGGGCTCCAAACATCTGTGAACAAGACATGACATTGATACAGTGCTGGAGGGGTAGCACAGTACAGACACACCCCAGGCTCAATCACCACCCCTACAATAAGTTCAGTTGTACTAAGACTCAGTACTCTGCAACACTGTATCTGTGCCATGTCTTGTGGTCCAGTGTCTTTAATAATTTTTAATTCCTATAACATTTCCTATCTCTGTAACCTCCTCCCTTCCCGATAGTCTCGCCACATATTTGAAACATACTGCATTCCAGCCAACCATCCCTATCTCTGTAACTTGCTTCAGTGTCTACAACATGCTTTATCTCGGTAGTCTCCTCCTCCAATAACTGGAGACAGAGGCATGCAGCACGGAAACAGTTCTTTCGATCCAACCACTCCATGCTAACAAGAGTCCCTGAATGAGACACGTTTCTCTACATTTAAACCATATCCCTTCAAACCTTCTCCTCTCCATGTGCCTACCCAAATGTCTTTTACATATTGTTATTCGACTTCTCTCCACCACTTCCCCTGGAAGCTCATTCCACACCTGCACCATTCTCTGTGTTAAAAATGTTCTCCAATTGCTTTAAAGTCTTTCCTCTCTCACCTCA